>NC_063220.1:12831984-13184484 GCF_020740725.1 Corvus hawaiiensis | reverse complement strand
GTAAAACCAAGGCCTGTCCTCCAGCTAAGGAATTTGTAGCTTTCTACTTAAAACAGGGGAGGAAAAGATCATTTTAATCTCTGCAACAACCTTAAGTCTGGGTGGGGAAGTCAAGGTATTACCCTAAATTAGAGGTAAGCAGAGGTGGGGGGACCTGGTAGGAGTCAGGAAGTCCATGGCAGTGTGGGGGAGCAGTCCTGGAGACTGGAGCTTTCTTTGCTGATGGTGGTGCCTTGCAGAACCTGGACCCTGCTAGCTGCGCCCATCCAGGCTCTTCCTCCCCTGGTCCTCCCCAGGGCTGGCTCCTGGCTCCTGCAACAATCTATAAGTGCACATGGTATTAATCTCCATTTACCAAAGTGCTTTTCAGCAATATGATAAACGATAACAAGGTGAAGAACAAAAACTAAACCTTCCTCTCTCAATGTATTAAAACTGCCCACGGGAGCCTTCCTCAGGAAATGCCCCTCCTTCCCAAAACACAAGGCCTGGCTTTGCAGGAGAGAGAGACTGGAGGCATCTGAAAAGACAGCCTTCGTGTACACGCTGCATCCAGTAGCTGTTGACAAAGACATTTGAGGAAAACCTTGTGCTTCCCAAACAGTGGAGGCTGGGAGTGTCTGTCAGTTTGGATGTAGGTATCCAGGGGAAAGGGAACCTGTCAGCCCATCTCTTCTGGTGAAGGGAGCAGGCATTAACGTTTTGAAGGTCAAGCACAAGTCATGAGCTGGCCCTGTGGCAGCTGTGCTGGCTGGCAAGTAAGGGGAAGCCACCACAGAACCACGATAGCTAGCTGGTTTTTCTGTGGGTGCAATCTCACTAGGGAATGAGGAGCTGCCGTTGTTGGTCCTTTCTGCTCTAGAAAATGGCAGTGGGTCACAGCTAGAAATGGCTTCTCTGGTTGTACACTGACTGCTGGCGCTGCTCCCCCAGTCCCTGTGCAGTTCTCAGCACGTCCCATAATATCTGTGTCTCTGCTGCATCCTCTTTGAAAGAGGATAATGAAACTGAAAGGGGGAAGCAGGGCACACTAGAGGCACCTTGGACTGCTAAACTTGAGAAAGCACTGCTGGTCTGCCAGAGACCTGAGGAGCTGGATTTTTGAGTCAGAAAATGAAATGCCAGGTAGGCAGAGAGTGAAAGACACCTTATGTGAGGATGGAAACTGAGCCTTAAATATGGCTCACATGAATCAGCAGGACCGGAGTTGAGCAGAGCAGTTCCCCTGGCTCCCTGGGAGGATGGAGCTGACTGGGGTCTGAGCTGTCGAGCTCTGATCGCCAAGTCAAACCTGGAAGATAAATGATACTTCAGAGGCCTGAGATCAATAATGTCAAAGGCTGGTCCGTAATCGAGCGAGATTAAAAACCAATGGCAGGCCTTCTCCTAGGAGCAGAAGTCAGCACGTTGAAGGAGAGCAGCAGGGTTTGCTCCTTTGCAGTTATTCCCTGGTGGTGCCCACATCCAAAATCCACCTTCCCTGGCTGCCCCCTGCAACATCAGTGATTTCCCTTTTCAATCAACATCGACCACATCCCACAGGTCCCCTATAGCCGAGCCCTCTTCATTGGTCCCTGTGCAGCTGGTCCAGAGTGCTCCTGTCCTTGAGAGAGAGGCTGAGTTGGAGACAAAAGCAATGCAGTCTGGTGCTGGCCACCAGCCACTTTCGCTGCCTGGGGGCGAGCTGGGACTGCAAGAGGTAGAGGAGGAGAGGAGATGCTGAAGCAGGAGTTACGTTGATCCTGTGGGTACCATGGTATGCCATGTTTTGCGAAGATGCTTGGCTTTGGGAAGCATACCGGAGAGAGGAGTTTGGGAATGAGGGCTGCAGGTTACTCTTGACTGTGGTCCTCAATATGTTATTTTCATCTGTATTTATCAATTAATGGGTACCATGAGTATTTATCCACCCACGAGCAGGAGACAGGTGGGGTGCATGCTCGTGCCCATTTTTGGGGTGCTGATGTTGGATCTTGTCATAGAAGTGGTTTTTCTCCTGGTTGGGTGCTAAGCAGGAAGCTGTGTCCCCTGGTTGGCAACAGCCACAGCCTGCCTGGTGTGGACAAGATGGAACTGATTTATTTGCAGGAGCAAATTAAAATAAACTTGAGTCCCTTCTTTTCAGTGCATTCTTAAAGGGGTGCACAGGATGCAGGGCAGGGCCATGCTGTGGCTGCTGTGAAGGGCACTGGGATATACGATGTTGCCTCTCTTTCCCAGGTGCAAGGGCAATTGAAGTAGAAGGAGCCATGTTGTCTCCTGCTGCTGCCCCTTTGCACACACAAGGAGCTGTAGATGCCATTTGCCTTTGCCCCGGGCTCCTCTTCCCCTTCCTCCCCACTCCCCCACCCCTTCCCTGCCAGGAAGCCTGGCCTTTGTGTGAAGTGATGCCTCCTGACATCAGCCGGGCGCATGATTTCCTCCGCAGCGGGGAGGGTGAGCGGGTGAGGAGAGGGGTGCCACGTTCCCCAGGGGGTGACGTATGGACTGGCCTTGCTGGAGCACGGGGTGACAGCACTCCTGGAGTGGCTGCATGCCCATCTGGGATGCTGTGGGGAGGTGGTTGTCCCCAGCTGGCAAGGTGATTCAGCGGAGCTTTGCCTGCTTGTGCTATTCTGCCTGAAAACACCACGCCAGTGTGCTGCCTTTTGCTTCCTACGACTCTGATTGCTTCGGTGGAATCTTTATGGGACCCCTCGAGGGATGCAGTGTTGGGCTTTACGTAGCTGAAGTTTGGCCAGTGCTGGATGCAGGGTCTTGCTCGAGGGTTGCCATCGCAGTGCCATGGAGCAGAGGTGGAGGGGCTCAACACCAAGGCAGGAGCAGGGCTGATGTCTCCTGCTGGCCAGGGCTGCACCAGAGCTCTGGGAGCATCCTGCTGTCCATGCAGAAATGTTGCTTCAGAAAGGGTGGGTTGCAGGTCAGCTGCGAGGGGATTTGTGGGTTGCGGGCTCTTGGCTTCTCCTGGGAAAGGGGCTAGTGCAACACATGGGAATTGGCCAAGTGCCTGCCAACAAGAAGCCATGGCTGGCACCTTGCCAGGAGCTTGGGGGCCTTGCATCACTTTAATTTGAGATGTGTTTACTGGAGGATGGCATTTTGCAGCTGGCTGGCTGGAAACTACAGGTCCCAGCATGCTCCCTCACGTGTCACCCAGAAGGAGCGTGGTACCACGGGGATCGTAGTCTCAGTGCTTGCCACTCTGGGGTTTTGCTTTTACGTGGAAGGGCTCTGATTCAGCATTGCTGGGCAGAGCCAGGCTGCCAGACATGGGGACTGGTCTTTGCCTCCTGCTTTCCTATCCTTCTGCCACCCACTTGCTCGATGCAAGACCAGGTTGGCCTTTTTATGCCACCAGGCTGGGGAGGGGATCTGGTCCTATTCTTACTCATTTGCAACGTAAATATTTTGGTCCTGAGTACGTTGCTGGGAGCTGGGTGTCACGTTGAGGAGCATGATTCATTCATGCTGTTGCTGCTCGGAGCACAATGAGGCAGCCTTGGGACCGGTCCCAAAGATTTCCTGTGATCGCGGTTGGTGGGGAATTTGGGACGTCACGTTCGAGTAAGTCAGAGCCCTCCTTGCACAATTCTTGTAAGCCAGGAGTACTGTGCCGTGCCTAGTGTATTTGGGACTTGCCATCCCCAAAATGTGGTCGTTGTGGGTGGCTTGCATTTCCAGAGGGAGGAATAATGAAGAGCGAGGCTGAGCTCCAGTTCTTGCCGTCTCCAGCTGCTAGTGTGCAGAAAAGGTTGCAGGGTGTAGGGCTTTGTGCCTGGTCCCAGCCAGCCTAACAAATAAAGGTACAAAGCAATGCAAGTTGAAAATCTGCTTCACATCAAGGAGACTCAGGCAGAGTTTCTCCAGTGGGGCCAGAGCATCCCAATGTGTTTTAGAGGGATGTGGGACAACCTGAGATGGGACACTGGGCAGGTGGGCCAGAAGATGCCCCTCCATCCCATGCTTCCACTGGTGATGCTGTGCTGCCAGAGGGACCTTTCCTGTCCCACTTTGATCAGTTGTGCAGGAGGGGCTGCACCCTCCACCCCTGGACTGGTTCCCTCCGTCCCCCCATGTGTCACTTTGTCCTCCCCATGCTGCTGAGAGCCAGGTGTGGGCAGCGCCCAGATTCGTTCTGGCATCCTTCGTTAGACAGTGTTTGTTCATGCTGCATTTTTCTTTTTGCTGGCTTGTTTGGACACGCACTGGTACATTCACGGCACTCAGGCAGTAACGTGAGTCTCTTTCCCATTAGGAAAGGGGCCAGGATTTGGGGGGGCTGGGAGGGTGGCTTAAGCAGTAGTTTTTGAGATATTTCCTTCTGCTGCCACACCCTGCATGAAAGAGCAATATCCGCGGCTTCAGCTGCTATCGCAAGGCTCTGAACGTCTCTCTTTTAATATAGATTGGTATCATTTTGCATTTTAAAGTAAAAACACGCTGCAAGCTGCAGACAGCTGTCTGTTGGCAGCTTTGTTTGAACATCTGGTATTGCTGGGCTGCTGTTCAGCACGATCTAACTATGGGATTCATAAAGATTATAATCCGGGCTTTCAGATTCTCAACAGCCACCTCACAAAAAAAAAAAGGGAAGAGCAAAAACCCAGTGGGGAGGCGGTGGAGGGTCCTTGGTGTTCAGCAGACTGTGGTCGTGGTCACTGGGGTGGATGGACTCGCTGTATGTTGCCTTGGCTGCTCGCAGGTGCTGACAGGCTGCTTCCAGCCTGCAAAATGCCAGGCACTGGGGAGTTGTAGAAGTGCAGAGTCTTTTCCCCCCTTCTATTTTTTCCAGCTTGTGTGTGGAATCTGGTCTCATACTCCTCTGGGTGGTGTCTGGCGCTGGTGAGCTGAAGCAGCAGATTCTGCTGTGGCTTTCGGTAGATGTTTGTAAGAGTTGTCTGCAGCAACAGGACTTGGTTTCTTTTGCTTTAAAGTAAGTGATGGAGGAGCCAAGGCTCACAGTAAACATCTTGGCATGTCAAAACTTCATTTCCAAGAGAAATTGAGTCCGCTTTTCTTGAAGCAACCAAAAGGTTGAGATAGCCACCTCTGTAAGCTCCATCCATCCTTCTGAGAGTCAGGCACTTTCCTTGGCACCTTGGAGAATTAAGCGACCTCTAAACCCCTAACGGGTTTTATAAATCTTGTTAGTTGATCTGCATTTTTGCAGAGCTCTTTGAATCCAGCCTATTGGCGCATAAGTCACCTTGACTTTCCTCAAGGCTTTGACTCCCAATTCACTTTCAGGCTCCGTTTGTCAGTTGGAGGTGCACAAAAAATGTCCCCCTTATCTTTATTAGAGAAAAAAAAAAGCTGCCTGGAGAAATGTAGCTGCACTCCAGTTGGTGCAGGCCAGTAATAGAGGTGCATATAAACCTGTTCTGCCCTTGTTTGTGTTGATTTAACTTACCAGTACAAATTAAAATAGCCTTGAGCGGTTGGAAGTTTAACTAGATCAGTTGGGAGGAAAAAAAAAAATCATGGCCTTTAAATCAAAGGAGGGTTTTCTTTCTAGTGCTGCCTGAGTCTGGAGAGATGCTTAGTGCAGCTGGACCCCTTTTCTTTGGGTCACCAAATGAGACACTGATAGGGCACGTGGCTGCAGGTCGTTGCTGGTCGTCTCATGGCTGGGACGTGGGTGTACGTGGGTATTGCTGCTGCTGCTCTGCTCCTCAGAGGTATCTGAGTTCCTCACAAAACCTGTTTATGCTTCCAGATCCTCGTGCCAGGCTCCCTCCAGAGCAGAAACTCGGAATCAGGGGGGTAGGAAGCCAAAAGGGCTTCCCATGGCAGGACTCAGCTGTGGTGGGTGCAGAGCGGAGGTCTTTGGGCAGGGGAGAGGCTGCTCAGCTGGCAATGGGAGCAAGGGTGGAAGAGGCTGGCTGTGTTTCACCCCTGCAGGGAGAAGGCTCTGAGATCACATAGGCCAGCTGGATCTTGAATCCAAGATGTTTATTTGGAAGGGGGAGTGAGGGTTTCTCAATTTTGCAGGGCCTGCAGATGGGGGTAGGTTTGCTGCTGAGCAATAGGATGGGTCTTTGCAGGATGGCTCTTTTGGAAGGCAAGCCATTACCACAGCCACAGTTTGGGGACAACTGGCTGGGACCTTGAGATTTCATCACATTGGGAAGATCTCGGAATTCAACAGAGCTAGACAAGACTGGGACAGCAACAGATCAAGGCAGGATTGGGGGTGCTGCCAAAGCCTGTTGAATTTTTTATGGGGGTTATGGGAGGAGTGACTGAGAGATGATCTGTCAGAGCAATAGGGCTTGTGTGAGGAGCAGGACTTTGTGAGTTTCAGCACTGAGTGATCTCCCTTTGCTGCCTAGACTGCCACCACTGGAGCTGGCAGAGCACTTCTGAGAGCCAGCTGGGGGAGATGATCCCACCAAAGACAGACTGCTCTTTTTTTGCTGGATAAATTTTTTATCTGGATCTGTGGTTGGGAAGGGGCAGATGTATGAAAACAGACAGAAGAGGGAGAAAAGGAACATAGGCCCCCTATAATGTCCGTATAAATTGATTGAAGCATTTGAAAAACCACGAGCACAGAGTGTGCTGAAGGCAGAAAGGGCAGGACTTATTACATGATCTTGATGATTACATGACATGAAAAACTGTGAAATCTGGTGAATCCCACTCGATACAGCTACAGGCCCCAGATTTTATTTTCTGGTGTGGCAGGGATGAAGCACAAGGCAATGCTGGTCATGGGGACCAGTTGTGCTCCAGGTGTTGGTGTCAGTCTGAGCTCCCAAGTGTCTGGAAACAGTTGCTCAAGGCACTCGGGTCAGGTGTCTGAAACTTTCAGGATGTCGCAAACCCCTGCACTTTTCCCTGCAGTGTCCCAGTGCTGGTGCTCCTGAGCTGGTTACTCAAAGGGCATTTGGTGCTGGGCAGGGCAGGTTTGTGCCAGGGCCTGCAGCCAGAGCCCTGTGCTGGAGATGGCTCAGCAGCAGGGAGAATTTTGGCACTAATTTATAAGCAGCCCTAAACCTGTACATTTTCCCTTTAGAAGTGAAAGAGGTGGGGAAAAGAGCTCCTCCCTTGCATCCCTGATGACAAAGAAGATGCAGACCTTGTCCTTCATAAACACAGAACTGAGCCCTGTGATTCTTCCTGCCTCTCTCTGTTCCCAGGCGAAGGTGGCCTGGGCTGGCCTCCCACCAAACGCTGGCTGGGGTGGACTGTTGGCCAGTGTCCACACCCAAGCCTGGGTGGGGATCTCTTCTCCCTCCCTTCCCAGCAGAAAGAAAAGAGATTTCCTGAGTTCCTCGCTGCCCCAAGGGCCTGGTTGCGCCTGCACCCGCAGCCCCAGCAGCCCTCAGAGGTGGTCTCTCCGTCTTGCTCCTGCACCGCCCAAATGCATCTGCTGTCCCTGTAGCATTGGGACACAGTGTGGGAGCATTTTCCCTGATGGAATGCTGTCTCTCCTGGCAGATATGGGGCAGGAAGTGGCTGTACTGGCCAAAGGCATGGTCACTAGTGAAGTTCCCCAAGGCACAGTTTTGGGACCAGTCTTATTTAATACTAGGAAAGCTCTGCAGAGAGATCTGGACAGGCTGGATCAATGTACCAAGGCCAACTGTATGAGGTTCAGCAAAGTGAAGTGCTGGATCCTGCACTTGGGTCACAACAACCCCACACAGTGCTACTGGCTGGGGCAGAGTGGCTGGGAAGCTGCCCAGCAGAAAAGGACCTGGGGGTACTGGTCAACAGCAGCTGATCATGAGCCACCAGTCGCCCAGGTGGCCAAGAAGGCCAGTGGCATCTTGGCTTGTATCAGCAGTAGTGTGGCCAGCAAGACCAGGACTGTGATCATCCCCCTGTACTCAGCACTGGTGGGGGCTGCACCTCAAATCCCGTGTTCAGTTTTGGACCCCTCACTGCAAGAATAATATTGAGGTGCTGGAGCAAGTCCAGAGGAGGGCAACAGAGCTGGTGAAGGGTCTGGAGCACAGGCCAAATGAGGAGTGGCTGAGGGAGCTGGGGGTGTTCAGCCTGGAGAAAAGGAGGCTGGGGGAGACCTTATCACTCTCTACACCTGCCTGAGAGTGTACTGAGGTGGGATCAGCCTCTTCTCCCAGACAACAAGTGACAAAGATGAGGACAAGCCTAAGCTGTGCTAGGGAGGGTTCATGTTGGGCATCAGGAAGAATTTCTTCAGTGAAAGGGAGGTTAAACATTAGAATGGGCTGCCCAGGGAAGTTGTGGAGTCACCTTTCCTGGAAGTGTTCAAGAAATGACTGGACATGGCCATTAGTGCTAGTGGTTTAGTTGACATGGTGGTGTTCAGTCAAAGGTTGAACTCAATGATCTTGGAGGTGTTTTCCAATCTTAATGATTTTGTGATTCTATGATTCTATCACCAAGGCTCATCTTTGTCCTGGGGAGCCAGCAGCATCAGTCATGACTCGCCTGGCTGCATGCTCAGCATGCAAACTAGCTTCTTGTCCTGGTACTCGTTTTCCTGGTGCATTTCCAGCCCCTTTTTTCCTCTTCTGCACATGTTGTGAGCGAGTCTTGAGCCCCAGGTCTGGCAGAGGCAGTTTGCCCTGCTTTCACTGCCTCTTGCCGTGCTTTGCATGGAGGAAGCCTCTGTTGAGGGCCGCATCACCCATACTGGACACCTGATATGAGGAAGGCTCCTTCCTCCAGGACTTGCCGGGCTGCAGGTAGAGAGGTGATGTGTCTCCAGCCATTGGCCTCATCTCTCTGCTCCTTAATCTCTCTTATCCTCCTTTTCCCCTCGAAGCAAATCTTTGTCCCTGATCCAAGGACACTGACAGCAGTGGCCGCTGGGCCATGGCTTGAAGTTGGGGTCCAAAAATTATAGGTAGAGCCCTAGCCTCTTTCCCCCATTTACGTGAGAGGAACAGCATCAAGTAACCCCCGTGGCCGTGAGGAGCAGGGGGACAAGGGCACAGAGGCCCAGGAGGGTGAATTAACATCCTCAAGGTCCCCCTGAAGGTCACTTTCTGACAGAGAATAGGTCCCCCATTTCCTGGTTTCCAGAAATCCTGCTGCTGGCCCCATGCAACACAATGCTTGTATTTTCCCCTTATTAACAAGTTCTTCCTTTCTGCTGGGTGTAAACAAGGGAAAGAGCTGTTCCAGGCTGCAGGCACCAGCACAGCCCTGTGGTGGTCCAGGATCTGCTCTGGTACAGGGACGTGCAGAGAAGTGTGGTCTGCCATGCCCACTGTCCTGGGATGCCCCAGGAGCCAGGGCCGACCTGGTTCTGCTAAGCAGCCATGAGTCGTGGATCCATGGGAGCATCCAGCTGCTGTGTGCCAGTCATGCTGCAGGGATGCCCTGTGCTGGGCTGGGCACAGGAGGTGGGACATAGGGCTGTGCCTGTGGGGTGGCCAGTGGAGATGGGACATGAGTCTAAGCCTGATTGTTTCTCCTATTGTCCCGGGGAAGGCTCAGAGGCCAGGCAGCATCTCACAGGGTCATGTAGACAAGCAGGAGGCATCTTCACCCACTCCAGCATGAGAGCAGGGTGGAGAGCTGCTCTTGCAAGAGTCATTGTACATCCTGTTCCCCCAAGCTGGTGCTGAATATTTGGCCTTCAGCCCTTTTCTGGGAAGCACTGGCTCTCCTGGTGCTCAGGGGTCCCTCAGTGCTGGCAAGGGGGTCTCTTTGATGCCTGTTCACTGCATGGCTGCTGCTCCCATCCCTTCCTAGCAAGGGCAGCTATTAATATCTCAGGCTGTTCCCCTCCCCTCTTCCTTCCCCTGTTGAGGATAAACCAGCCTGATCTCTGAACAGAGAGCACCGTGAGAAAAGCCAAAGCCTGGAGCACTGTGTGTGCTCCAGGCTGGCCAAGGAAGGCAAGACCTCGTGCTCTGGCTGGAGACCTTCCCTCCTGCCTGGTGCTTACTGTAAATGTGTGCAAGATGAAACCCCAACCAGAAGGCATTTCCTTCCTGCCCCTTTAAGTGAATCAGCCTCCTGCGAGTGTCATGAGGGCTGTGGGGAGTTTGAAAGAGCTGGTTTTGCCTGGGTCTGGTCAGCAGGAGACCGTGGCAGGGTGGGAGGGATGCTCCAGGGCGTTTGGGCTATGGGGACTGGTCCCCTTGGGCTGTGGTGGTGCATGATCTCATGATTTGAGATCCTGTTTTTGGGGGCACTTGGCTGTTGTGCCCCAGATGTGCACCATGTCAAGGTTCTGGTGTGTTAGCAGGTGAGGTGACACTTTCAGGAGGGATGAAAATAGCTCATCGCGTGGGTTTTTCTCAGAAAACTGTCCAGCTGACGGTGGAGCGGGGCTGGGGAGAGGGAAGTCTGTGTGTGGGAGGCCTGGGGAGGCAAAAGGTTGCGCTCGCCTCCTTGGTCCAGGGCTTTCAGTGCGTTAAAATTCAGTCACTGTGACTTCAGGCCCGTCTCCAGCAACGTGCCGGGACATGTGTCTCAATGGGGGCTCTTGATCCCAGTCCTGGGCTGAGCTGCAGGTGTCTGGAGCCATTCCCACAACAGGCATCCATCTGCCCTTTGCGGCTTCCTTGCTCCGGCTCCACCTTCCTTCTCCTCCTCACCCTTCCTCCCCCTCATGCTCCAAGCTGCTCCCTCCGTTCTGGCTTTCCGGTGACTGCAAACAATGTCCTTATTCACTTGGTGGCTGGGATTTGGCGGCGAGGGGAAGGCCTGGGCGCAGAGGAGGAAGAAGGAGAGGCAGAGAAGTGAGTGCACCTGTCCTGGGCCAGCCATCCAGCTGGGGTTAAGGGTGTTCTGTGGGGCAGTCTCTGCTCCTCCGGTTTGCTACGGGAATGAGGGCTGTGCACTCCTGTGGTTTGTCCACCTGCCCTGCTGTAGTACCCTCCAAACCCACAGACAGTTTCAGCAGAGTTTATTGGGAATTAGCATCCTGCAAGCATCCCACAGGTCAGTGTGTGGGCACTTGGTTGCTCTTGCAAGATGAATGGCCCTGAAGGATGCACAGTGCTTATTAGACATCAGAGAAGCTGCATGGGCTCCATTTGCCCTATGAACACAGTAAGGCTTTTCACTGCTCCAGCTCTTGTTTAAAACCACATCAGCTCAGCAGGTCATGGGGCACCGGTCTGCCTCTGGTTAAGCTGCCAGGCTCCTTCCTGATCCTGCTGGGAGTTGGGCAGGGGCTGGTGAGCACTGGAGCCTTCAGGAAAGGGGTGCCATGGGCTCTCCCCTGCCAGCTCTCCCTGGGAGGCACACAAGGGCCCTGACCAGTCTCAGAGAACACAAAACCTTGGGGCATGTCATGGGATTCTGATGCCCCGATGCTGGCCCCAGGGCAATAGGCTGCAAAGGGGGGATGAGAGGAGTGACGGACCTCAGGCAGGGCAGGGGAATAATCTGCTGTTACTGGGGGCTCAGCAGTGACCACAGGCTTAGCCCTGCCCTTTGGGAGAGGACAGTGGTGAGACCAGCCTAAGACAAGTCAGAGGAGACATCTTTCCGACAGATTGCTCCCTGCCTGGGAGGTCTTGGGTGGGTGTGAACTCCTTCCCACACCCCACTGCCCCCATTTGCAGTGGGGGTTTTCCCAGCTGGCTGAGCTGGACCCATGTGTGAAACACATCTGAGGCTTGTGGTGCTGCAGCCATGCAGAGGCTCTCAGATGAGAAGCATAGAAGCCCTGTATCATCAGAGCTGTTAAACTCTTTATTACCATCTTCCTGTCTTGTGGCTGCAGGCATTTAATGTTGCAGAAGTTCTCTGTTGGGACTGCCCTGTCCCCCAGAAGACATACCCCATACCCTGCCTGGCAGGGTGGATGTGTCCCATGCTGGGGCAGGCACTGGGATCTGGGGCCAGCGCAGATTCAGGGGGACTGACCAGGAGGTGCAGTAAGATGCAGGCAAGGCGAGCATGGTTTCCCTGATGGTGGTGTTCTCCCAGCAAGCACCGTGGATAGCGATGGTCAGCAAGCCTTCCCTCAGCACAATCCCACAGGGACCTGCTGTGTGCATCCTCCCTGCAACAAGACTTTGCCGTGCTTGCTTTGCTTCCTGCAGAGATGTCCCTCCAAGTAGTGTTTCCCTCCCAGTGCATGACCTTAGTACCCCAAACCCGTCTGACTTGCCACAATGGCTGCTCAGGACTCACCCTCCTCCGCCTGCACAGGAGGAGTGCACCCTCACTCCCGCAGGGAAGTGAAGGATAACTTCCCCTCCTTTGTCCTTCCACCTTCGGTGGTCCAGCTCCCTTGCAGGGTTGATGCCCACAGCGTGTTTGCCAACTCCCTGTATGGGCTCAGCCCTTTTGTACCCACACTTCATTTTTTTCCAAGAGGAGGGGGGACATTATGTTCATCTCCCGCAGAATAAGCTGGTCTCTGTGAGCTAGCCCTGTCTCACTAGGGCCTACAGGGTCATGGCGGACCAGCCACTTACCCCAGCCACTGATTAATTTATTAATTAATGAGATGAATTCACTCTCAGCTGGTGTTGGAATAAGAAGCATTTTTAGCATGCGTTTCGCAAACTGGCGACGTGTCTTGGAAAAGACAAACTGGGATCAGAGTTGCTCATAGGCTGGGAAGGGTGCCTGTACAGAGGGAGCCTCGGTTCTCCCAGCATCAAGGTCATGCATGAAATATGAGAAATTACCCCGAGAAATTCTGATCCTGGAGGAGGAGGAGTTCATGACTTCAGAAATACCAGATTTGGGAGGGGATGGAAGGGATATATTTTCCTTTTCAAAACACCTAAGGAATTCAGCCTGTATTGCATAGACAATGAGATTTTGCCACTCGGTGTCGGAAGGGGTAATTCATACCCTTGTGTCTTGTTAAGGTTTTGTTGCTGTGGGTGAAAAGCCCTCCCATTCCACTGCGATCCCAGGCACGTACAGTTTTTAAATCAACCTAAAATCGAAATAGTGGCTCAAATGTGAGGTTTAAAGAAAGTGCTGCATGTCCTCTATTCTCTCTGATTTCTGTGGCTGTAGGTTGGATTTTGGTCACTTTTTCCAGCTGTGAAGGGATATGAAATTAACTTATATGTATAAAAAGTTATTTTTACATATATTTATGTGTACATTTGTGATTTCACATAACTGTATGATCCCAGGAGTGGAGCAGTCTGAGGTTTGTTACAAAACACAAAGGTTGGCAGCTCTGCCACGGCAGCTGCAGGGCGGTGGTACGTGCATGTCCGGGGCTGTTCAGTGCCTCCCTCGGGGGTCCCTCACACCAGTGGGGCTGGCAGGGTGGCCTCTGCCCGCCTGGCATCTGCCAGTGATAGAAAACCCTGGTTTCCCCTGCAAGAGCATCCCAGCAGCATCGGGGGGAAGGGCAGTGGCTGCCTCAGGTATGTCAGATACCTGATCGGTATGACAGAGTGGGATGGGGATTTGGCCTCTGTGCCCAGCAAGCTGTCAGCCTTGGGTCCTGTCCTATATTTTTTACCCACTCCTGTCCCAGCTGGCAGACAGGAAAGTCAGGCAGAGGACTGGGCTGCTCCCGGGGCCCCGGCTAGACTTGGCCGTCCTCTGGGTGGGCTGGTGCGGGATGGGTTTGGCTGCTCGTGGTGGAGATGGCGAATCTGCGGCAGGGAGGGAAGCGTAGGGAAGGGCTCTGTGCAAAGCTCCTCGTGTCCTTTGGCTGCCCAGCCTGGGCAGTGAGCAGCTCAGCCTGCACTGCACGACCTGCCCAACTCCCACATTCAACTGGCCACCTTCAAGCAGGAATGTTGGAAGGCATCTCTTTCTCTGGAGCCCTGGAGCAGGCTTGTTGCCTGCCACTTCTCAGCCCACCTACATGGGGCTGTTGCCCACCTACCCCACAGTTCTGCCTGGTGGTTGATCCAAAACCCTCTCTGAGCCTCTAGAGAAGCCCTCAGCAGCCCCACACTCAGGCCTGGCTGCTGGCACAGGACCTGGGACACAGTTCCTGCCTGCACCCTCGGTTCTTCAAGGTTCAAGCAAGTGGTGTTGGCACTCACTTTCTAGAGCTCATTTCCCACCATGTTAAACCTGGGAGTGGACTGCAGCCTCCTGATGCTGCAGCAACACAAATAACAGCCCTTTTACAATGAAAAAAAGGAGATTTTTAATATATGCCTCAAATCTTTCTCCGTGTGGATGCTTCCAGTGATGCCCTTGGATGCTGCAGGCCCCTGTGTTTCTGTGCACATGCGCAGCAAAGTCCCCCCATGGTCTGGGGGTCTGCATTGCTGTGACTGCCCCTTGGCCCTGTTTCAATGGATGTGCTGTCTGTGTGTCTGCCTGCATGTGCCTGGGTGGGTGCACACGCGTGGGCCCCGGGCATGCATGTGGAGTGTGCCTGTGAGTGGGAAGCTGGGTTTTTTTAGCTCCTCGTTATTATTAGTGGTAGGAGCCCAGCGACAGTAAGGCTGGAGGTTCTCAAGACCTTAAGAAAAACAACAGGAGGGAGGAGGCTTCGCATTCCTGCTCCTGAATTGAGTCGGAGGTGACAGCCTTTCCCTGCAATGCAATTAATCCCAGCAGCGCCTCTGCCACCCTCCCCCTCCCGCCTCGTCCAGGAATTAATTACTTGATTATAAATTCCCAAGTGGCGGTTTATAATAGCAATAATCCCCTCGAAATTCATTCTCGCTGCTGGTTTCTTTCCATCTCGCCCCTGTCGTTGAGTCTCTAACGCCGCATCTCTGTGCCGGGTAAAGCCCTTCTCCTTGCCCCGCTGGTGTCCTGGCTTTTCCCCCCAGTAAACATGAAGGGTGAATATTTGGAGTTGATTTTGAGGGGTGTTTTGGGAAGCCCTGCTCCTGCTCACAGGGATAGAGCCCTTCTCTCATGGGCAGTGGGAAGCATGCAGGAGCAAGGCACTCACGCTGATAGCTGGGGATAAATGTGTCCCAGTTAATCGGCGGATGGCCCAGGCCCAGCCCCAAGGAGTGGGGCTGGGGGCTGGCAGTGTGGCGGGGGGAGGCCCCGTTCCTCCTCACTCTGTCCCTCCAGATTACGCTGACGCTGGCTCTGGGGCTTGTCACGGAGGCGGGGAAGGGAGAAAGGATTTGGCGTGGCGTACGGGGGCGCGAGGGACGTGGTGATGTCTCACAGGAGCCTGCTGGCGATGGGTGATGGGCCTCAAAATGGTACGGCCTTAGTGGGAGATGAGCCTCTCTGTGTCCCCCCCACAGTCCTCAGGGCTTGGCTCTGACCCAGCCCCACTGACTGGGCTGCAGAAAGTTACCTGAGGTGCTGCCCCCATCCAGGGGACCCAACCCAGCCGGTAACACAGCCCGGCACACGCAGCCCCTCTGCCATTTCTGCCATTGAAATAACCAGGTTTCCAGTTCCACAAGCTATGCCTGGGCTTTCAGCCTGGCAGTAGCATCCTGCTGGGAAAAAGCACCATCCTTCCTGAACCACGTGGGCAGAGCCAGTGTGGGCAGCACCAACGTTCGCTGGCACACGCGGCTGCTGGGCTCTGATGATGCTGCTTTCTCTTATCTCTGCAGAAGATGCTGATGAAGCAGCAGGACCGCCTGGAGGAGCGGGAGCAGGACATCGAAGAGCAGCTCTACAAGCTGGAATCAGACAAGCGGCTGGTCGAGGTAACCAGTGCTTCACCCTGCCACGGCCAGTCCCAGGGATGGTCACCCCATGGCACAATGGGGACAATCTCCTTAAACATAGGGGCCAGGTGGGCAGGGAGGAAGGCAGACATTCAGGGGAGCCAGACAGACTGCCTGCCTCCATTTCACCCTTGTCAGTCATCATTTTGGGAGACAAAATGTGTTTGGAGCTGCCCTACAGCCTCATGGGTGCTGGGGGGAGTTGGGACGTGAGGAACAAGGCTGTCCTTAAGTATCAGATGGCCTCAGCTGTCCTCAGCTCAGCACAGCCTTCCTCAGGGAGGGAGTGCTCATGATCCTTAAGGCGCCTCGGCCTCCCAGAGCATGAAAGGAAAGGCTCTGGAACATGAAGTGTCTCCAGCCTGGGGTGGGGCTGGGGATGAGGATGAAGATGGGAAAGGGCATGCAGATGGGGATGGGTGGGATTTTTCAGGGGAGCACACAGTCTGTCGGTGGTGTGGCGGGTTGTTCCTTGGCATTAGGTCTCAGGAGGTGACACCACACAGACCCCAGGAAGTAGGTCCAAGGACCTGCTGAACCAATCAAACCTTCACAGTGTCCCTGTTGGGTCTCTGGCACATAGAAGTCCCATGTGGTAGTTGACAGCAGGGTTTGGTCTGTCTGGGTGTTGCAGGAGAGCAGAGCTGGGGTGCAGCTTTCAGGTTGCATTCTCCACTGCTGGGAAAGGACCCAGGTGTCCTGGGACATCATGGAAGAGGTGGAAGGGCACAGAGGGCCTGACCCTGCTCCTCTCCCCAGGAGAAGGTGAGCCAGCTGAAGGACGAGGTGCGCCTGCAGTATGAGAAGATGCACCAGATCTTAGATGAGGACTTGCGGAAGACCATGGAGATCCTGGACAAGGCCCAGGCCAAGTTCTGCAATGAGAATGCAGCCCAGGTTCTGCACCTCAATGAGCGCATGCAGGAGGCCAAGAAGCTCCTCAGCTCTGTCCAGGTCATGTTTGACAAAACTGAGGACATCAACTTCATGAAGGTAAGACCAGCTGCCCATGCCAGGGTGGGATGGGGGCTGTGGAGAGGTCTGGTTGTGTGGGAAGAATTGGATAGGCATGGGGTGTGGTGGGGAGCAGGATGGGGACATTATCAGGGCTGGCTGATGCCTCCAGAGGGCTCAGCAGTGGGAGAAATCAAGGAGGAGGGGGGCAGGCTCAGTGCTGGCCTCAAATGAGGAGATGCCACAGCTGGAGATGGGGCTGGAGCAGCCCCTGCAGGGGAAAGGGGGCTCAGTGCCCATGGTCAGATTGTCCCCTCCTGGGGGGCCATGGAAGCTGACACTGAAAGGGGGCATAGCCTCCATGGCAGGGATTGGCCTTACTGACCAGAGCTTCTCCTTCCACTTCTAGAACACCAAGTCTGTGAAAATCTTAATGGACAGGTAAGCACAGCGGGACAGACATGTTCGGGGCAAAGGGTGTGTTCCTGTCCACAGGGCTGGCAGCAGCACGATGTCCAGAGGAAGACCAGGGCCAGGGATGCTACAGGATTTGGGAGAGGCACGCTCAGCTTCTCTCTCTCTCTGGGAGGATGAAAAAATCCCCTCATGCAGCCATTCAATCAGGTCCTCCCCAGGGACTAGGGGAAACAGTGTTGTGCTTGTGGAAGAGCAGAGGGTGGGACCAGCCGGGTCAGGGTGCAGGGCTCAGTCCAGCTTCACTGGGCATAGCCAGGGCAGGAAGTTAAAGCCAGCACTAATGGAGCAGAAGTGAGCTGGGATGGCCATGCAGGGGGGGACATGGCAGGAGGTGTGCCCTGGCGGGGGACATTCACAGCAAAACTGGACAGGGAAGGTCCTGCTTGCCAGAGACAGCCAGCTCCCTTCTGTCCTCTACCCTAGGGAGGGGGTTTGGCTCCAGGAGGGTGGGGGGGAGGAGCTGTCCCTCTCCTGAGTCTACCTTGTAACTCACACCTCTCTGCCTGCCATCCCCAACAGGACTCAGAACTGTACAGGTGGCAGCCTGCCCCCACCCAAAATCGGCCACCTCAACTCCAAGCTCTTCCTGAACGAGATCGCCAAGAAGGAGAAGCAGCTGAGGAAGTTGCTGGAAGGTGGGTGAAACCTGAGGGCTGAGGGGTGCAGGGGCATGGGACCTCACTACCTGCTGTATCCACAGCTGGCTGCCCTGCAGATCCCAGTACAAAACAGTGGTGAGAGCTGTTTGGGGTCAGGGACCCCTTGGAGCCCCTCTGCAGTCAGCAGGGGCGTGGAGAGTCACAAAGCCAGTTCCTGACTTTCCGCAGGGCATTTTCCTTGTCTTGTGAAATGGCTGTGTTCTGGGGTTACACAAAAACCCTGAAATACAGGGCTTTTGGAGGGGCTGGCCATTGCCAGGAAAAGTCAGTGGAAAGATGGGGGTCAGCATGTGGGCAGGGACAGCCAGGGTCTGGTGTGGTCCCACAGCCCCCAGCCAATGCCTGGGAGCAGACCATGTCCTGCGGAGGCTTCCCAGTCCTCTCTCCTTGGGGAAATCATGTTTATCCCTCAGGCTGTCCCACTCTGCTCCTCTTAGGGACTGTGTTCATGAGCTGTTTGCAGAGCAGCGCCCGGGGCCGCTCTGAGCACGCTGGCAAGGGCCCAGAACTGAATCTGCAAGTCCACCTGCACAGGGCTGTGTGCCTGCTTTGCCACTGGTGGGACGGGCTGGGGGACCCTCTGCACACGCGGGGCTGGAATGTGGGTCTTGGGGCCCTGCTGCAGCTCCAGATCAGCGGCTGGAGCACCCTGGAGCTGTGCCATGGTGTGCTTAATACAATCCCCCTCTCCCGTTCCCCTCCGCAGGTCCTCTGAGCACCCCCGTCCCCTTCCTGCAGAGTATCCCCATGTACCCCTGCACCGTCAGCAACTCCGGCGCGGAGAAGCGCAAGCACTCCACCGCCTTTCCCGAGGGCAGCTTCCTCGAGCCATCGTCCGGGACTGTGGCGAGCCAGTACATGAGCCAGGGCGCTTCGGCTGGCGAGGGGCAGTCCGCACAAGCCATGGTGCCTTGTAGCTCCACGCAGCACATAGTTGGACTTCCTAGCGGCCCGCAGCCGGTGCACTCGGGCTCCGTCTTCAACCCATCTCACTACCCCAACACCACGTCATCTCAGCAGTCCGTGCTCTCCCAGTACGGCGGGCGCAAAATCCTCGTCTGCTCCGTGGATAACTGTTACTGTTCCTCGGTGTCCAACCACAGCGGGCACCAGCCCTACCCGCGGTCGGGGCACTTCCCCTGGACAGTCTCGTCGCAGGAGTACTCCCACCCGCTGCCGCCCGCCCCCGCCGTCCCCCAGTCGCTCCCGGGACTTGCCGTGAGGGAATGGATTGACGCATCCCAGCAGCACGGGCGGCAGGATTTCTATAGGGTCTACGGCCAGCCATCGGCCAAACACTACGTCACCAGTTAACCGGAGAGTCCCGCTCGATGATGTGTTCAGAGAGAAAAGTCTGGTTTGGTTTGGCTTTTCTTTTTTTTCCTCCCCCCCTTTAAATCAAACCCAATTTTTTCCCTGCCTCACGCCCCTCCAGGATTTTGGGGAGGGTTGTTCTATAATATCTCTCTTTTTTTTTTTTTTAATCCTTTAAAAATGAAATAATATTTTTTTTCATTTTAATGCCTTTTTTTAATTTAATTTTGGAAGTCCTTCCTGCCCCTCGCTGGGTAAACACGAGGGAGAAATTACCGAGAAGAATTTGATGGGGATTTCAGTCGGACATCTGGGTCTGTGCGTTGTGCTCTTCCTCGCTCCTCTCTGCCTTTGGAAAACTTCAGAAGGGACAATGGCACCTTCTCTCTTTCTATTTCTCCAGGTTCATTTTTTCTGGTTTGGTTCAGTTTTTCCCCTTTCCCCATCCCTTTCTTTCCCTTTTTAAAAAGAAAAAAAAAGAAAAAATCTATCACTGATTCAGTATGAAATGATACTTGTAGATTTTGGGTTTGTTACCTTTTTTTTTTAAGGCTGATTTTTTTTTTTGTGTTACAAGGCCACTTCTCATGCATATTGGCATTTTTTTCCTTCTTTCAGAGATTTGTAAATACACAATGGCAGGAAATTTAATGCACAAAAAAAAAAAAAAAGGGAAAAGAAACTTTAAAAAAAACCACGAATAAATAAATTTTAAAAAAAATCTGTTCTAGTTTTCAGGAGGGGAAGCGTGGCCGAAACGCACTCCCCTCCTGCATATCGCTGATGCAACTTCCTGTAACAAGCACTTTGTATAAAAAAAAGTGGACTTCCTGCTATAAGGCACAGGTATTTATTCTGTAACCGATTTTAGACACACACACACACACACACACACACACACACAAAATATTCAAATAAATGTGATCACTTAGTGCAAACGCCTCGCTCTGCTGCAGCTCTTCCCCCGGGAACGCCAGCTCCGGCGGGAGGCTCCGACCTGCTTTCGGAAGGAAATGCTCACCAGGCCCGCGGGGGCCCGGACGATGACGGGGGTTTTCCGGAGGGCTGTTCGGGAGGGAGCAGCTCGGCACTGGGGCGGCAATGGGTCCCACATGCGGAGGGGGTTCCCAGCAGCGCCCATCCCGTGTCCCAGCCCGTGGGAAGGTGTGCTGGAGATGTGGCTCTCCACCAGCTCCCTCGCAGGCGGCGAGGATGTGAGTCAGGCACGGAGCTGGCCGGGCCGCATCCTGCCCACAGGCTCCAGAACAATCTCCATTGTGGGATGGGGACTGGGTCGGGGACAGCAGCTTTCCTGACTCTGCCAGCATCCACCATTCCGGCCATGCTGCTGCCCTGGCACCCAGCCCTTGAGCCTTCATCCCCACCTAAACCCCCACTGACCCCTGGGGCTTTGTGGGTGCTGGCAGCACCCCGGGCTGGTTTGGGGACCCTCTGCTCAGCCCAGGCTGGGAAGGGTGAGGAGGAACCCTTTGTCCAGGACGTGCAGTGGGGCCATGGGCTGGCCTGGCTGGGGGTGTGCAGCAGTGATCTTCCTCTGGGGAAAATGAGGCTGACTTCATAAAGCAGAGCAGTGTCCTAGAGGCAGGAAGGGTTTTCCATTGCTCTCTTCGGGTTCGGATTTATTTTTTCTTGGTTGCAAAACACCCCTGGTTTAGTTCCGGTTTGGATTCCCCCTGTGCTGTTTTAGTGGGAACTGGGAAGGAGAGAAAGTCTCAGTGAGCTGAAACGAGAACAGTGGGTTCAAGGGAGGGGGACCCTCTCACTAACTCCCCCCATTCCATTCCAACAGAGGTGGCAGCACAACCCTGGACAACTTCCCAGGCAGTGTTGGGCTGGGGAGCCGACACCTCCTGCCCCTGTGTGTTCCTGTACACACAGGTTGCAGAGCCTGGCAGCTCAGCCCTGCTGTCCTGCTGGGTTCTTCCCAACCCTGTCCCGCTCGGGCTCTTCAGGAAACCCCCAATCCATTGGGATATTTGGGGGCTTGCTTCTCTGTCAAAAGCAAAGCACTGCAGGGCAGCAGGAGGGAGCAGGATGCTCCCAAATTCCACAGGGATCCCATGATGTCTCCCCTCCGTGTTCACAGGGCGGCTGCTGGGGGTAAGGAAGAGCCCCAGGGTGACGGGGATACAGGCGAGATGAGTGATGTCCCTCCCTGTGGAGGGGGGTCCCGGATGCACAGCCAGGGCCACCCCCCACCCCAGGGTACTCCCCAGCCATGGCCCCTATGCTTGGTGCCTCAGGTTTGACTGCCCAGCTGTCCTCCTCATCATCATCTTCTTCCTCCTTGGCACAGCTGCAAGAGCAGCAGCTGCCAGCCCAGGCAGATATTAAAGCACCTGTCACCTACTGATGGGGGGGCACAGGCACAGCCCCCACCCTGCAGGGTGACCCCCAAAGGTTTAGGACTCTCCCTGCCATGGGCCACTCTCACCCCACGCCTTCACTGGAGGGACCAGCCTCAAAAGAGTGGGTGCCCCTTGCAGAGCAGAGGGGCCACAGCCCCTCTCTTGACCCCTCATCCAGAAAGAGTCCCCTGGTGTCCTGGGTGCCCCAGCTTCCTGCAGCACCATCAGTGCCATCAAGCCCCGTGTGCTGAGGTGGTGAGGAGGGAGGCAATGGCCCTGTGGGTTCACCCCATGGAGCAGGAGGAGGAATGCGTGCCCATGGCCCCACTGGGATATTGGTGTCCTGGGAGGGGAAGCGCTGATGCTCGGGTGCACAGTGGGGTTTTATTGATGGATGGCTCTGTCCTGGGGGGTGGGGAGAGCAGGGGGAGCAGAGGCACATCCATAAACAGCTCGAGTTGTGAATGGAAAGAGACGGATTAGGAGCCAGGTGAAAACATGTCACACGGCGGAAAGAAAAATGAGCAGCTGGGCCAGACCAAATTGGTGTCTGATGAAGGACGTGGGGCCTGGTGGAAAAAGGATCCTGGGGCCGGCGGTGCTGCATGGGGGAGGCTGATGGGGAACAGCTGGAGCCGGACACGCACATCTGGTGGAGCAGGGTGAGGGGAGAGGGAACGGCTGCTGTAACCACCGTGCCACCGGCCACCACACTCAGGGCACGGGTGCAGCTCAGCCCTCGATCAGCACGGCAAGCGGGCTGATGCTTCACTTTCAAGGTGATCCTGGGAAGGGAACACAGCCCCGTGGCCCAGCCCTCGGCAGGGATTTACCAGGTGGGATTCAGGCTCTCCTGTGCCAAGGGGTCCCCAGGTGGAGGAGCCACTGCCTTTTCCTCCATTTGCATACATGTAAATAAGCAATCAACATAATGAGGGCAAATACAAACCAGGCTTTCAGTTTGCAACCAAGTCCTATTTTTAACCTTGGAAAAGAGTTTCGGCAGGAAGCTGCAGGCCCTGCCCTGGTACCCGTCAGCACATCCAGCCATGTGGGTGCTCACACTGATCTTTCACCCCAAAACACCGCTGATCCCACGACCACCACAGGTCAGTGCCTGTTGCACTCTGTTCCCGTTACCAAAGCAAACAGAAATCCCACATCTTTGTGGAAAGGTGGACCACACAACATCACACCCTGCCTTGCAGGAGCCTTTTTGGGCAGGTCTCCCACCCACTGAGCCCCAGGTCCCACTTCCAGCCAGGGTGTGCACCCCAGGAATGCCCCCAGCACCTAGGGAGTGAAAGCCCCATGCTTAAACATGAGGGTATATTTAGATAGTGTCAATTTAAGTTTGCACATCAACCTTATAAATATGAAAGCCCATCTCCATGAGATGTTTAAGATACCTCATCAGCCCTTGGAAAATATGCAGGAATATTAATTAGCCAGATTTGGGTATTATCTCATAATGAATAAATGAAGAGACTCACTGCCTAAGATGAACCACTGGTGGCTCATTGGGTTTTGTTGCTTTCTTTTAAGAAAAGTGTGTTTCTAAGGTAATTCACTCATTTTAACCCAGGCTGGCACGGGTTCAGAGGATGCAGCCATGCCAGGGCTGACCAGGGTGGGATATAGCAGACTACTCCATACCTGAAGGGACCCTAAAAGCTGGTGTTTTACACCTCCTGATTTGGCCCCAGCTGGCTGCACTGCCCCTGGGGACAGAGGGACAGGGTTGGAGTCCTGTCCCAGCTGCAGCAGCCTCGGGACCAAGACAGAGGCAGAAAGTGCAACCCCACTTCTCAAAAAAATTATTTTTGGCTTCTTCCCTTCCTGCCCTCAATCCTCATCTCCTGCCCTCCTGCTCCATTCCCCTGGCTGCTTCACTCCGTCCAGATGGGCCAGGATAGGAACTTCCCAGTTGCTGTAGAAACCCAGATGAAGGACACACTTCAAACGAAAATGCCAAACAAGAAATGGCTTTGTGCGCGCCCGGATGGCTGCTTTTCCTTGCCAGGATGCGGTGGCTTTGGGGCCCTTCTTTGGGGCACCCTGTGTGGATGGGGAGGGCTGTAGGGACAGAGGAGGCTCCCTCACAGCCCCAAAAGTTTGTGTTAAGCAGTGAGCAGAGGCTGGGGGTCACTGGGGAAAGCACTTCCAATGTCTCCATCACCCACGGGATGCTGCACTGCAGGATGCAGCCGCCATTGGGGTTTTGACATCCCTGCCAGCTCTGGCACCATCTTCCCCTCTGGTCTTACAGCTAAGACACCCCTGGGACCCCAAGGGGCATCACCACCTGATTTGCAAGATTTTGGGGTGGTGGAGCAGTTTCCAGCTGGTGGGAAGAGGCTCAGGGCTGAGCAGGGGACAGCCGGGCACAGGGTGGGGACACCAGCACAAGCCTCAAGGTCCTGGTTGATGGCTTAGGCGATGGGCCAGGCGGCCAGGTGTCCCATGGGTGCAGGGAAGCGGCAGCAGAGGAGCTGGGTCGGGATGGACCAGCCGGCAGCCGCTGTGGGCCAGAGCCATCCCGGGGCCCCCCCGGCGCGTGGCGGCTGGCGGGGCCGGGGCGGCGCGTGGGTGCGGGGCGCTGCCGGCTGCCGGAGCTGCCATTGTTTGCCTTCAATCAAGATGTTTCAGGCAGAATCAAAAGCACCAACTGGGGAAATCATCATCACAAAAAATCTTGCGCCTGCAAAATAGGTCAAGTAAGACTCCAAAGAGAGAGAGCGTCTGATCTGCATTGCAAGGAAGAATAGCAACAGCTGTGATCTCCAGTATATATGGATGGGCTGGGGGGGGATAAATATATATATCCATGCATATGTATAACCGCTTACAGCTGTTGGGCCGTATGTTCATTAGGGCCAACTGTTTTGGAGGCAGAGGGATCAGCGCTAATCGGGAAAGGGAGTTTATCATCACATTCAGAGGCAAAAGTGTCAGGAGCAACTGCGGCCCCCCCACCCCGCAGCCCACACCAGCTGTGCCGTGCTGAATGCACCCAATTCAGGGCCCCCCCAACCCCCCCGGGCTGCGAGAGCTGCAGCTCCTGCCCCAGCTCCAAAAGCAGCCGCCAGGCGGGCCCAGCTCTCTGCCCAGTCCCAGACCCAAGCACTGTCCCCGCGTGCAGAGGTTGCCACGCCTGTTTCCCCATTCCCCAGACCAGCTCTCCATGCCCATGCCACCAACCCAGCCCCTCACAGTAAGGCCCCTTTGCTTATCCCTGCCTGGCTCTGGCCTCACAGGTGCCAGCTATAAAAATGAACCCAAAATACATATAAATCCTCCTGTCTGACATCAGGGAGGGTGATGGAGCCGGGGCAGGACAGCTGGCTCAGCCACCCCAAGACGTTGAGCTTTGCCTGGTCGGTTGGGACCCAGCTGTCACAAGCTGGGGACAGCACAGTGTCCCAGCCCACAATGATGCTCTCGACATGGGGGGACCCGCTGTCCCCAGCAGTGTCCCCCTCGGCACGCCAGGCAGAGCAGCATTAAAGCTTGCAGGCCGTGGCTCCCATCAGTAGCATAAAAGGTTGCAAAGCCAAGCAGCAAGGACAACTTCTATTTAAAAATCTCTCTCATCCAGGTGATTTACTTGCAGGGCGTTCCTGCCAGCTCCGAATGCAGCTCAGACTTGGGGCCTAACCCACCTGCCAACTCCCCTTCCTCCCAGGGTTATTTACTCGGGGCTGCGTTTGGCTGCCTGGCCGTGCCACCTGAAGGGCTGCAGCTCAGAGGCATGCGGTCACGGCACATTGCAAGCAGAGGGGCTCCTTCCAACCTTTCCTCTTCTGAATGCGATTTTTTTTTTCCTTTTCCCATTAAAAAGGATACAGATATTCATCTCGATCAGACAACTACATAGGAAATGCAGAGGGGACACCCCCCAACCCGTGCTGTTTCCAGCAAGCCTTTGACAGCGTCCCCCAGCACGGGCACAGCCCGACCGCAGCTTTACAAGAGTTTTGCTTCCAATCGGTGCTGGGAAGGGAAATAAGTGAACAGATTGCAATAAAAAATCCAACAAGCCCAAATTCAGCCAACTGAGCCCGAAGCTGCCATTTCGGCAGGAGCCAATCACGAGGCTGCGGTGCGCGCTTGTTTCCACTTAAACAAAACAAAATAAAATGAAAAAAAGCTTCAGCCAGCGCCTGGGTGGGTGCCCAGGTGGGTGGGCTGGAGCACGGCCGTGGCCATCGGTCCAGCTGCCCCGCTCCGACGTGTCCCAGCAGAGCACGGCCGGGCTGGGGGCTGCCAACGCGGCGAGAATGCGGAGGCTGAAATATCCGGCTCTGCGGCCACAGACCGCTTCTCTGCGCTGATAAAGGCAGGCGTCCGGGGCTGCGAGGCCGTGAACAGGGAAATACTGGTCAAAGAAGAACAAAAATCTCTGTGTTTTTTTCTCCTGCAGGCTTCAGATTATTATTTTCTTTTTATTTTTCCCCTCCCCACACCCAATCCGCTCGGTTCCTTGTCCTTTCGGGAGCACTAAATTCATCATGTGGATGTAAAGCGGGGCTTGTGCGGGGAAGGGAGCCGCGGTTCGCTCGAGCAGACGCATGCAAGGTCACACGCAGCCTCCCCATAAATTACCGCGTCCCACCGTAAACAGCAACAGGAGAGGGGAAGCGCGGCGGCTTCGGGGGCCGGGGGCCGCAGGGGCCGATACATAACGTTGTGACAAGTCAAACAACTCTCAGGGCGTTCACTTGCCAGAGAAATATTTTTCACATCCAATCCATTAGGCAAACAAGATGAAAAAGTATTTCCTACTTTGCTGAAAAAATACCAGGACTGAGTATAAAGTGTGCCTTAAAAAAAAAAGAGAAAAGAAATTAAGTGTCACCATCTATAATGGTTTTTTTCCAGTGGCTCTGACAGCCTTCCAGGCATCCTGACTGTGCAGGGAGGGAGCTGATGCTTTAAAGAGTTCTAACAGTTTCTCGCTTTTTGGCCCATCTGGGTGTTGCAGGAACAGTAATGAGTCAGATTAGTTGGAAAGCAACAACCTCAGATTTGCTTCCCTCCCTCCAAACCTCCTCCCAACCCCATTTCACTGAACCAAACCCAAATAGTTTGCTGCTTTCCTTTTTCCCTTTCCCTTTTCCTGCCAGGTCAGTGGAGAACGTGTTTCATGACATGCTTTTTTTAACCTACAACATGATTTTTTAAAAAAGAAGATCCTCCCAGAGTTTCCCTTTCTCGCTGGATGACTTCTCTGATAGTTTTGGACAAGTGAAAATGCAAAGGAAAAAGGCTTCCTCAAAAAGGCTTTTGATCACTTCTAGTACCAGCAACCATTTCTGGTGGGGTGACGGGAGCAATGGAAGAGCAGCTTCGCAGACTGACTGGGGGCTCCTTGGGAAAAGACAATCCTGTCAGAAGATGAACCTGCTGAAGAAAAAAGGATCACTCCCAAACACCAGTTGTCTTTCTACTAAATTTTAATTTATTTTCTTTTTTTTTTTTTAACAAAGA
The DNA here is from genome assembly GCF_020740725.1 of Corvus hawaiiensis. Taxonomy (NCBI): domain Eukaryota; kingdom Metazoa; phylum Chordata; class Aves; order Passeriformes; family Corvidae; genus Corvus; species Corvus hawaiiensis. Next base: position 13,157,673 of record NC_063220.1, on the reverse strand, counting down.
CATCTAAATTATACACTGAGTAACAACATGACCGGATATTGCAAATATCCCTTTTTGGTGAAATACAAAAAGGGAACATAAAAGAAAGAGCTTGCGTGGACCCTGGCCGGCCCAGGGAATGCAACAGCCGCCACCTTTTGCTTTTGGAGAAGAGTGAGCCTGTTGGAGTGGGCTGGTCTCATCCCAGTACACTTCATAAAAAGAGTCTGGTGACCAGTTACAGTTCTGACACAGAGAGAAGTCATTAACATGCAAGAAACATTATAGGTAGTGGGAAAAATGGGAGAAGGTTGCAAGAGGCTTTGGCAAGCATTCTCCAAGGGCAGGAGAGACATTCTCCAGCGAAGCTGCAGTGGAGGACACAGCCACAGCTGGGGGAGGACATGAGTCCCCACACCCAGCACTCATGGTCAAAGCAGGGGCTTGGACTCAGGTTTTCTGACGTGCCCTTGGAGAATTTCACTTCTCCAGCACCTCTCCCCTCCAGGGAACACAAGGGGGCAGGAGCAGGAGAGGCTTCTTTCCTCTATCGCAAAGCTAGAACCAGATTTAATGATGTGAAAGTGAAGCATGGGAGGGGAATTAACCCCTGTGACAAACATCCCGAGGTCTGTCTGTCACTCGGAGCCTTTAAATCACGGCTGCGTTTCTCCCTACCAGAGGGGTTCTGGTTCAGCCGTGAGTCACCACGGCGGGGTGGGGTTTGATGGGGTGTGTCATCCGGGAGGTCAGGAGAGAGGAACACAACGGTCCCTTCTGGCTTTAAAAATCTGGGAATCGATGTGACGCGTGGCAGAGCTCCACCCATACCAATGAGACGCTTGGTCCCCCCAGCCTCACTTTAAAGGAGGGTGAAGCTGACAGCGCTGGAAGGACGGAGCCCTGAGTGTGCCATTGCCATAAACCAGGGCGGGGCTGAAGGGCTGGCGGAGGGGCAGGGGCTGCGCTGATCGGTGGCGGGCGTTTCTGGCTGGCCCCAGACAGTTGTCCAGGTGGTTTGTAGCCAGGTGCTGCCCAGGGCAGAGAGCCCTGCAGAGGCCATAGCAGATGGAAATACATTCAGATAAGGAGCAGCAAGTGAACAGAACCTCAAATCCTTATACATTTTCACCAGGTTGCACAGAGAAACGTTTACAATACAACGAACATTTACAGCCATCACTGCAGGATGATGTACTTAAGACACGGTCATTTTTACCCTCCACCTCCATTGTCCCAGCACAGCTCACTCTATCACGGTCTTCCTCTCTTACCACCTGGCACAGGAAAACCAAATTAACTACTGGGTTACAGGTGACACTCTGGCAGGTACAGACGCACACAACCAATACGTGTGGCTACACGCAAACATAACAACTGAGCCAGCAAATGTTTCTGGATCCTGAGTTCAATAAGGCAATTTTCCCTTCCCAACTAAAGTGATAGGAAAATTACTACATATTTATTTTGCACACATTTCCAAGTTTAACCAATGTGAGACTTAAAAAAAACAAATTACCCTCCTGGATCTTTTCAGCCCCAGGAAGCCAACTGTGGTACTGGTGGGGTGTCACAGACTAAATTTGCCACTGCTAAAAGAGTAGGGAGCAAGAAAGCATCAATTCAAGTCCCTTGCAAGTGTGAAGGATCAATGCCTGAGCCCCAAAGGAGGCTTTGCCCTGTCCTGCGTGGGCCAGAGGAGAGGCACCCAGGTATTTCCCTCTGCATCTGGTAAGCTATGTGGGCAAATCCAAAGCCCAGGGAGTATCTGCCACAAAGCTCTGCCACTCAGCCAGCACAAGCCTGCCCACAGGAAAGGGTTGCAATTCTTTACATTGCTTGCATCAGGCAAATGCATTATTTGCAAGGAAAAGTTGATGCTGAGATGAATTTCTCCTCCTTGGACTGACCCAGGAACATGCCATGCTCAAATCTGCAGCGTTCCCGATAAGCCTGCGCAGCCGGGGAGTCACCGAGCAAGCTGCATTTAAATGAACATCTCATCTTATGACTCCTTACTCAATCCATGCAAAGCCGGAGCTGTGTCACTTTGTGTCATTAGCGATTGCTTAACAGCTCACTTGAGCCCGCTCTTCCCCCCCACCCCGCTCCCCAGTCGTCTGGTTTTTAAAGCAAGGCTGTGCTACTCCGGCATGCATGTCCTGCCTCCCTGCTGGAGACAAGATGCACTCGGAGGGTGCTGACTCACGGACGCAGGCAGATTAAAGTTGGATTGCTAAAGCAGTTGCTGTCCCAGCTGTCCCAGTGCCCCCAGCCACAGCAAAGACAGCTGAACTACACACAGACCAGCCCTGAACTGCTACTGTACATCCTGATGTATGGGGGGACCTGGAACGAGCCCCAGATGATTTTAGTACGCCAAGCTGTAACACGTAGGCGGCCAGGGGCTGCTTCACGTACAGTGCAGATGTTTGTGCCGTGAGGTGGAGATGTCCAGGGGAAGAGAGGAAAAAAGAGCTGGGAGCTCCAGGGGTGTCAGCCGTCTGCCTGGGTCCATGAGTCAACTCGCTGACGCGTGGTAAAGCCACATGCTTTAGTACATGCAGCTTTCCCCATCCTGCGTGACCGTCCATCTCCAGGAGGTGGAAGGGGTAATGCAGTCCCCAGTCATTCTCTGGCCTTTCGCAGGCAGGCAGCAAACAAAGCTGGCAAGCAGGGCAGTGGGATTATTTTACCATCTGTGCATTAGAAACTGGCCCAGGAGTCACCAAGCTCGCTTCATGCAGGACATGGCTGCTTTGGCGTGCTAATCGCTCCCGCTCCCTGTCAGTCCGGGGCTAGATTTGAACTGGGGACGAGGAGGTGGAAACCACACTCTCTTTCCTGTTTCAGCAACTGCGTCCTTTTAGAGGGAAGCCAGCTCAGGGAAGAATGAATGCTCGTTTTAAAAGGCACTTCCCATCTGCTGTTCACCAGGATCCTCACCCTCCACCAGGGCAATCCACAGCTGGCACCAGGTTGGGGGGACCTCAGGCCCTGGACAGCCAGCCCGCTGTGGGGCAGTCCCCCAAGTCCCTGGAAGCGCCAGGCAAGTCATGCTGAGGTGGTGGGGTGATGATACATTTTGCACATTTCAAAGAAGGAAACCTGGGACCTGATATCTCATTCTAGAAAGTAATCATGGACTTAATTGCATTTTCCTGCAGAGTTGCCTTAACATCAAGGGAAAATCAACAGGGATTGTTCAACATCAAGACTAATCTCACATATGGAACTTATTGAACGGAGGAACAACGTTTTTGCTGGCTCAAGGTGAAATGCTGGGCTAAATTCTCCTTCAGCTGCGAGAAAAGCCCTAGGCACGCTCATTCTGCATTATTCCAACTGTAAAGAGCTTCAATTACACACATATAACCCTCCTCTCCCTTGTACAGCGGTGTCGCAATGCAACAGTGCCTCCTTATCATCAAACTCCTCTTTTATGGCTATAGGAATATGTGGAAGTCTTCTACCCTTGTTACACAAATGACTCCTTAGCAGCTTTATTTTAAGAAACTACCCACAACTGGTAACACAACTGCATTTTATCTGTCACTGAGGGGAAGCTGTGACTGACACCCGAGCGTGTCCTCAGCAACTCCACGTATAGGGCACTCCTATGCATCTAAGCCACTACAGTAACTCACCACTCCCTCTGCTCCACATCGAATCAGTCTTGCTTCTGCTTACAAACTTGCTTGCTAATCAGACATTTAATACTATTTATGCATAGGGAGGAAATACGTAATTCCTTTATTGGGATTAAAAAAATTATACTAAAGAGCAGGTCAAGTTCCAAATCCAGCAGTAGGTTTAAGCCGATGTTGTTCCCTTTTTTCTCTCTCTTTTTTTTTTTATTTTAAACAGCTGTAGCTGTGCACAGATGGAAAAACATTTGGTCAGAAAGCAGCAAATTAGTGTTTTCAGGCTAGAATTCTGCTCCCACCGCTCCTCCATTTCCATGCAGCTCAGAACGCTTTACTTCTTCTTAGCACTGACATTTTTGCACACCCAGTTCATGCCGTCCTTCAGACAGAGAAAGGTAATGTTAGTCAAGCGAAGGGAGGAGGAATCCCCCAAGCCCACCCCACCACCATTCTGCAAGCACCATGTTCTGCCTCTTCACTGACCCCCTGCCTGCCCTTCTGTGCCCAAAACCACTGTGGGTTAAAAAAATAAGTGCTTCCTTGCTTGGTAGATGTTGTCACACAGAGGTTATTAAATCTTTCATCTGACCATAAAAAGTATCATCATCTCATCACATCGCTATGTGTAGGTCCTTCGAGGAAGGATCACTTTGCAGACAAGGTATGTCAGTGGCAGATGAAGGCTCAGTTCCAGGTTTGGCTACAGATGATTTGTGTAACCTCGGGCAAGTCATCTTATCTTTGAGACTGGATTTTAGGGGACTGTTTATTATACAGTCAGCCCCCTGTTAAGAAAACAAAATTAAGCTCTAATTCTCCGCTCATCCGCAAGCCTTGAAATTCAGATCCATGAAAGTCACTGCAATAGCCGGACCTGGACCTCGCACCCTGTTCCTCAGGGTCCCCACAGAAAGTGGGCCCTCAGGGGTCCCACAGGGGTTCAGTGAGAAGTTATGTAGTCATGTTTTAAGAGGCTGATATAGTCTTTAAGGTATCTCTGTAAAAATGTGTGGGTGACTTCTCTGGCCACTGCAAGCAGGACGGCAACACTTGTGCTGTGAATACTCAATTTGTGAGTTTATTGCTGAGAACCCAGAATGGGACATGCTATTGAAAGCCAAAGAAACACTTCATCTGCTCCTGTCACTTATCCATTAGGGGACATGCACAATGGAGTACAAGATGCACAGTCTCCTCATATTTGTGTCCCATCAAATCCCTTACCTCTATCCTCCTACAAGGTATCTCTGTGGATGGGGAGGCTGAAGGCAAAAGGTAGGGTTTTGGGGATGAGAGGGGAGCAGGACATCTTTGTGTTTGGAAACCAGGCAAATGTCACTTTGGAGTTCAGAGTGGGGGGATTTCACTGTATTATGTTCAGTGGTCATTTTTGTATCATTACAACAGTAAGCTTAGTTAGACCGTAAGAAAGGTCAGAGCTTTTGGGCAAACATCACGGAAGCCACACGGTAGCACTGTTGCTGGTGTCCTATACCCTTGCTCCCAGACTGCCAAAAGGCTGCCAAGGACCTCAACTTCTCCAAGGACAGGTGGCCCAAGGCAGAGTATGGCAGGCCCTTCGGGTGAGCTGACACTCACTGCCGTGCCTCTATGTCGTCCCTCAGCCACAAAGGTGGTGGCCATGTCAGAAGGGAGCTAAAGAGTTAAGAGAGAAGAGAGGGAGTCCTCAGGGCTTAATCAGAATCAGAGAGGTTCTCACTTGAAAATACCAATTCACCTTGATAACTGTGCTATGTGACACTTCTTATCTGAAGGGGAGCAGCAACTTTTGAAATCAGCCCTTGTTGCTGTGTTAAATAAAGAATAAGTGAGCCCAGTTTGTGCTGGGGTGCACATGAGGCCCTACACTAATAACACTTCTAACTCTAACCTTGGGGAGGGTTGGTGTCTCCAGTTTCATTTATTTATCTCCCCAGCAGAGATCAGTGTAAAACAAATTGTCTGAAATCCTCAGAGCAAATGGGAAAAGATGAGCGGTAGATTCATTTTAAGGCCCGGTAGCTTTGTGTCTTCCCCTTTCAATAACACTGATAACCTAGGTGTAAAACATGTAATGCCTTAAGCAATCAATAGCATGGTTTAAAGCTTATCACTTTAGAGAGAGAGGGAGCGAGTGATTCCCAGCATGAGGAATGCCAGGGCTTAACAATGGGGCTAGGAGGAGAGGTGTCAAGCCTTTGACTTGATTGTGTGCTTTAGAAATCTGCATGATTGCCTGCAAAGAGTAAAAATAAATAAATAACTAAAAATGCTCCCACAATAGTTTCAGCTTCCCCTGCCTCGGAAGCAATAATCACATTTGCACACATCATGGCATACAAGACAAGCAGAGCTCCTCATTCATTTTGAATGTAGGTTTATTTGCTGAACCAGAACAGCTGAGACAGCTTAAAGTAATAAATATCAGCTGACACCCTCTGCTATTCAGCACAGTAATCCCAGAGACAATACATCACTGCAAAACAACAAACACGCATCCTATCTTCTACCTAATCTGACCACAACCTGAATTCACAGTGATTAAAACTCTGCCTGCTGCCATTGGGGAGCTCGGCAAGGGGAAAGGCAGACCATTGCAGCACCAGCGTGGAGAGGGTCATAAAGCAGAGTTTATGATGGGATTTACCATGGCTGGGAGCCTGGCTGCATGAAGCATTTAACAAGGGCAAAAGAATGACAAAGCAAAATGCAAGAGGAAAGGTGAACTCCAAACACACTTGAAATATGTAAGTAGGTCACCAAACTTTTAAAGCAGGAATAGATTTTAAAAATTCTCTTATGGCATGAGTTAATTGACAGGAAAAATCATATTTAATTGTAAATATCCCCCTGCCTGACAGTGATAAAGGGAAAATGAACATGTTCAGCTGTATCAAAAAGGTGTATGTGAGATGCCTTCCTCAGCCACATCTGCAGCTTTTTTGGGTGGGGGGAAGTGTTGTTCTGCAGTATCCCCAGATGCTTTGGAGAATACCAAATGCAGTAGAAAGCAAAAAAAACCTAAAAGGTACATTTACAGTATTTCTACCTATGGTGTGAAGCAGGATGGAGCATTGGTAAGGTAAAGAAATCCAGGGAAGCTGCTACAAACACAAAGAGCTGCTATGGGAAAGGCACACAGGAAGGAGGAAACAGTGCTTGAAAGAGTCAAGTCCTCAAGGAGTCAACTGTTGTCATCCTTTGTCCCTGCACACTCTGTCCCTATATCTGCATGTTTAAAAGATGGTTCTGTGAAGAAAGTATAATCCCTACAGTAACATTTAGATCTTGATAGATGTCCTTGTGCTGCTTTGTTGAGACACAGAGACATTGGCAGGTACTCTGAGGATCGAGGCGGATACAATATTAGTATTCCAGCCTCAAGTCAACCCTGGGAAAACTTAGCCAGAGAAAGATTTCAGATCTTTCAGCTTTGCCCCTCTTAGCTCCTTAACAAGCAGCTAGTAAACTTTACCAAAGCAAAGAGAGAATCCCAGGGAAGAGGATAACACTCCTCGCAGAGAAATGCTGCTCACACAACCCCGCCTTGCTGCAGTCCCATCTGCTATTGTGCCAAGGGAGTTGTACTCCAACGCCCCTTGGGAAAGTACTGGCAGAGCCTTCCCTGGGAGAAATAAAAAGTCCTGCTTAAGATTAGCCCACTGCTTGCTTATTCTCTGCATTATCAGCTTTGCAGCTATGGGAGTGAAGTAATCTGACTTCAAACACAGTGAACAAGTCCTTTCCACCCCATAAAAAGCCTCGCAATTTCTGCTCCCCTGCAAGCTCAGGATCAGGCAAGGCCACAAACTTGTGACCCCTAATGTGACCTTAAGGACAGCAAAGCTTAATCCTTTCATGTAATCCTCTGTCTGCCATAACAAATTGGGTCAGGCAAGTGCAAAATTCTCAATCTCTAGCATTTTTGGTATGCGTTATTTTAACTGTCACTTTCTTCTCCCTCTGCACAGCCAGGACTGTGCCTTCATTATCTGTTATTTCCTTGCACCTCCAGTGATCACACAGGCTGGCTCTTACAGGCTCCTGCCAGTACATTATCCATTGGTTTTTGATTGGGTGAAAGCTTTTTTTTTTGTCCTCTGAGACCTTGTATCCCTGATGCAGTACTGTAGGCTCCCTCCTTACCCTACTTAAAAATCAGAAGACACTGCCCTGTAATCTGGAAACATGGTTGCTCTTCCTCAACATGCACAGGCTCTGCCTGCCCCAGGAGAGCTGCAGTCATCAAAACTGGTTTTACATCACATTTACAAGTAGCTCCAGAACCTTGTTAAGATGTGGAAGATCCCCATCCAGCCTGTCCTGGCTAAGACACCTTTAAGACAAAATCTAAGCTCTGCAGATACCACATTGCCAGGGATGGTCCTGTTCTGAATCTCGCCCTTATGAAAGTGCTGAATTGCAGCATAGACTTTACTTGGGTCTTGGGCTTCATTCTCAACTGGGTTGAAACAGCCGGGGAGGAGACAGAGGCTCAGCCCTTCCCACAGTCCTTTGGGCCAGACAGGCTCTGGCATAAACTGGAGAAGTTTAGTGGCTACTCTCAGTTTCACTGGCTTTTAATGATCTCCAGAGGGCCATTATGTTTGGGAGACTCTGGACACAATACGCTGCATCATCATTCTGGAGGACAGTTCCTCGGGGCAGGCTGAACTCCCACTGCCTTGATTGGAGGGAGAATCTTGCTTCAGACAAGAAACAAGCTGCAGAGCACAGATCAGTCCCAAGTCTTAAGTCATGTTTAATATCACACCCTGGCCCCTACATAACACCTCAGCAAGAGAGGAGGCAGCAAAACAGAGGGGTCCTGCTTGCTTTCACACCACCCGGCTGGCCAGGGTGGAATGTAAACAGCTTTTGCACACCAGGGGCTACAGTTTGAGATCTGGTCACAAATACAACCCCAAGAGAGCCTACGTGGCACCAGAGAGTCGTTGTGAGGCAACAGTTCCATATGTTCCTCTGCTGTCATCAGTAATCACCTCCCTCGCTTGCTGTACTCTGTGCCAGGGTCTCGGTGTAGGCTGGTCAGGACTCCGCTCCAGAGGCAGATCCCAGATGGCTGTGGCAAGGAGAAAAGGCTTTCCTGCTTTTGTGACTGGGGCTGAGGGTAAGATCAGACCCAAGCAGACATTTTGCTTGAAAAAGCCTCGATGGCACCATGAAGTCTGATTAACAAGACAAGTGCTGCCCACAGTTACAGTCGGGAGGTAATGAAGTCTTCAGCTGGCATAAGAGGGGCTGCCAGCTGGCATCCAGAGACACTACGTGGAGTTTCCAGTTAACCCAGTCACCTCTCTTCTGAGCCTGCTCAGGACACTGCTAGGCCCTTTTTCCAGAGTCCCTAATGGTTAATTTTAAAAGAGAAGATGACTATATGGATTCCCCCCTTAATTAACAACTTTATTAAATAACCCATTTCAAATAATAGTTAAATTCTCTAAATTTATATCATTCTATTAACCATAATCTAATCTCATTAACCTTGAAATCCCCAGTCTTAACTACCCAGTTCTATACACAATGGTGCTAGCTGCTAAACTAATTAAATGACCTTCAAACTATTTCTCCTTCATGTATTGGCATTATTTATCTTTGCTCACTGCTCTTCTTTGAAGCTGTCACAAACATCTTCCCATACGAACTCTGTTCCTGCATGTGCTCAGTACAAAATATGCCACCACTCTTCCTTGCAAAATCCATCAGCAATGTCTCCAACTCTACCTCAGCTAACACATTCCATCAGCTGTGACGGTTGCAGCGCTCACTCCTTGTCTTTCATGCTGAACACCTGATGCTTCCCAGTCTTCATTTATTTTATTGCCACTCATTGTCACTTCTCAAAGAAGTTCATAAAGCAGTGACTTGAGATTTAACCACATATGGAGAGCTCCTGTTCTGAGTCTCTGGTACCTGTGACCCTGGTGTACCACAATCCTCAAAAACATCTTTCCTAATCTCACTCTTTAAACAAGTTCTTTGATTCTTCTGACATTTGACGTCTCCTTAACATCCCAAGACTGAAGACCATTTCTTCCTAGGCTGATCTGGGTTTAGTTTAAAAGCCATCTCCCAAAACATTTTGTTCAATTTGCAAGGGAAGGGAGTGCTTGACATTCTCGCTGTCTGATATGATAGGGCTGAAGTTATGGCTGAAGAGAAATGTAGGGGCTCTTCTACTATAAGCTATAGAGAGTTTGCAAATTTCCTGGCTTTTCTGCAATAATCATTTATGGAATGAGCTACAGTACTTAGGGCAATGAGACTACCTACAACAAAGTGGGATGTTATCTGGCCTGCATCTAAACTAATTTGTCTAGATAAGCATGATGAACAAAATATATAGGCCTGAAAATACATTTACTTCGTTCTGGTCTTCTCTTTTCTGGAAGTGAATGCAGAAGCAGATTTCATTTCCCTGGCAGAGGGTATTGGGCTGAGTATTTTACACTACTGGATGATTAGGGATGTGCTGTGCTTCAGGGAGGAGGAACAGTAAGAAGGTGCTGTCAATGGAGAAGTGTGCAGCCCACTCCAGAAAGCTCACAGACCTGCCTGAGAAGGGAGCACATTTCAAAGCACAGGAACAGAGAGTGACACTTTGTATCATTTACTTCTTCCACATTCAGCACTCATCTCTGAACTTCATCTGTCTCTTTACTGCCCCTTTGCAGCTGGAGAGCCCCCTTGGACTTCCATAACCTAGAGAAGGGCCTGGAGGAGGAAGGTGGCCTATGTTTGCCTGAAACCCTGTCAGCTGCAGCCTCGCTTTCCTAGTCACATTTCTTTGGACTGGAAATTTCAGAGCAAAGATTAGAGCTGAAACCTTTCACAAGACTGGCTACAACATAGCTGAATTTGTAGCTGAGCTAACTAAAGGCCCTTTTAGGGGACGCCATCTACTACATTCAGGTCTAAAAATCAGGTTGAGAATTTTAAATCAGAAATGCTGTACTGGGTCAGACCAACAGTTCATCCAGGCCAGCATCCTCTTTCTAGATGCCAGGGGAAAGGCCATGTAGGAACAGGATCTGCCTTACTCTCTTCTTCCCTCCCAGACCATGGCTCAAGCTGTTCCTCACTCAAAAGCTGCCTCCAGATCTTAGTGGTCAGTGATTGCCCTGCAGCTCCCTTCTTCACTTAAGTGAAGAAATTCACTTAAGTTTTTTTCTGACACCTTTTTTTTTTTCCTGATACCTTTGGTCTCCCCACATCCTGTGCCAATGAGATCCAGAATTTAATTATGCAACTTGCAAAGAAGCACTTATTTTTATTTCTTTTAAACCGTTTTCTGATTATTTCATTAGGAACACGCTTCCTCTAGCAATGTAAAAAATAGCATACAGTCTATCTGGCACTTTTATACCTTATTTTATAAATCATGGAGATCTTCCCACTCTCTGTTCTCCCTCTTCCAAGATGCTAGTCCTAATTTATTTATTATCCCTGTATACAGATGCCACTGTGCTGATCATTCCTGACAGAGGATCCTCATATCTCTCCTAATTCTGAGCAGATATATGGACCATAACTTTTTCTGATTAGGGTAGTTAAGAGCCTAGAAGAGGTTACCTAGAGAGGATGTGGAATCTCCATGCTTAGAGATACAACTTGACTGGACAACTCTCTCAGCAACCTCCTCTAGACTCAAGTTATCTCTGCTTTAAACATTAAGTTGGTCTAAAGATCTTCTGAAGACCCTTCTACCCAATTTTTTGTTGGATTTTATGATCCTATTGCTACTACTAAAACCTTTTTAAATGCAGCAAGAGACGGAAATTAAGGTCATGTTCAAGGTATGGGTTCACCATGACTTTAACCTGCTAGAAAATATGTTTCTTGTTTGCTTTCTTGTAATTGTCTAGCATTTGAATTTTCCTCTCTGGCCTTTGAGGAGCTCTGTTCCCAAGGATCTGCTTGTGAGTAATGGCAGCTAATTTTGAGTCCATCGTCGTATATGTATAATTAGGATTGTTGTTTCTCATGTGCATTATTTTGCACTTGTCAACACTGAATTTCATCTGCCATTTTACTGCCCACTCAGCATAGAGGGCTGCTTCTGTAACTCTTCATACTCAGCTTGAGATCTGACTATCCTGTATTGCTTTGTAGCATCTGCAAATAAGGATTTACTGAAATTGCAATGAAGATAAATGTCTTCACCATTCTGTTTCTTTAAATATCAGTGAAGGGAGTACTCGGATTTCGAGCTCTGCAAATACTTCATTAATTCAGGAAAGCCTAAGAGTGAAATAAACAAACCTAGGTCCCATTTACATTACAAAGAGCCACTATACCGCAGGAACTGACTACAGCACAGGAGCCCAAGACTCAGCTATTACAGTTCAGGACTGGGACACAGCGCAGGCCCCTCGGTGGGTTTTTGCTGCCCCACATGCTGCCATTAGAAGTGGTCGTTGCTCCATGTGCAACTCTTGCATTTCTCTGGATCAGAAAAATTGATCCGTTTTTCCTCCCTGGCGCCTGGGTTGAACAAAACCCCAAATGACATCAGTAGCAAAGGTAAATCAGATTTCTAGAGTGCACACTCGTACCAGTCAAAGGGTTAATAGTAAAAGACGATTTGTTTTGTGAGAATGATTAACCTGACAACAGTCTCTTTAAAAGAAATCAATGTCTTCATCTGGGCCAGCTAAGGGCTCCTGGGTTGGGGGGGGCAATTGCTCTCCCCTTTCCCAGGGATGGAGGGATCCCAAGGGCCCACAGCTCTCCCTTCCCTTTGCACAGGCCCCAAGACACGCAACTCCTCACGTTGTGCACTGCAAGGCTTTGGATGTGCTGACCCTCATTGCTGAGGCAGCCAGTCCAGCCCCACCCTGCAGATCAACAATCCTTACAGATGGCCTGCTGGCACAGCAAGCCTTCTCCAGAGCCTCACCTGTACTCCCTCTCCTGAAAGGGCTGAACAAGACTGGATCTGCCAGACTCTGTCCCGGATTGTGTGGAGGTTCAGTCCTTCAGCAATCTCCGAAGCAGGGGCAGCCGTCAGCAAATCCTGCTTGTTAGCGAATATGAGCACGGGGACTCCACTAAGCTTTTCTTCATCCAAAAGCTCAGCCAGCTCCTATATCATTTACAAGGGAGTGGGGTGGGGGGAAGATGGTGAGAGCGAAGGGAAGAAAACCTTCAACCACCAGTGGTTGTCTCTAATTAGAAATATATTTAGGGCAAATGCTAGAAGAGTGTGTTCCAGTGAAACCTAGGTCTTATTATAAGAGAGCAAAAATGTATACAATCATCTCTGCCCAAGGTTCAAAAACTATTTCTTCCAATTACAGGTTAGAAAAATCTTCATTTTGGTCTGAAATTAGCAGTTGCCTTAAAGGTTACAACTCTATGTTTTACCAGTCTCTGATCCCAGGAGACCAAAACTGATGAAACAGCAAAAAACCATGCAAATTGGCAGTATGAGGAATCTGTCTTAAGTTATTGCCTGACTGGCACTTGTACCTGAGCAACCATTGACACTGGCCCTGATATCTTTGCTAATAATGAGTTTCAAGAGGTTGTTTGAAGTATTAATCACTGCAATTTAAACAGGAGAGGACTTTCCCACCCCCACCACCCCCCAAAATGGAAATCTCCCTCCCACAGGAAAGTGCTGATGTTTTTGAAAGCATTGGTTAGCTGAAGACAAGCTAGATCAGCCTTAATAGCTGGATTTTGGCTCCATATGCGTGGCACGCATTGGGTGGCATCTTAAAAAATGGATTTGTTCATTCAAAACAGGTTGACTCAAAAAGATTTTTTTGAATAGCTCAAATCTGAATCTGCAGTGGATCAATGGTGGCTGAAATACTTCATGTCTAGGGTTGTGCAATGGTCTCATGTGAAACCAGCACTCAGTCTCAAGTCACTTCCCTATGGGAACATATGACAAACTCAGCAGAACTTGAACCTGTAGGGACTGCTGGCATTGCAGACAGATGAGTATAGGAGATTTTTGTGGCCTCCTTATTTAGCTGGAAAGTTCTCACACTCTCAGATACTGCCATCTTTTATCCACTGAATAGAAGCTTCTGGATTAAACAAGTACAGTTGGGGAGATGCTAAACTGCAGTGGAAATACAACTCCACCCCCCAAAAGCAATGTTTGGTGTGGAAACCAGGACGAGAGGATGGAGTTATAAACAGAGCTGGCTGGGAATTTTTCAACAAAATTGGTCTTTCATCTGACACGGCTGATTTATTGAAACCAAAAGTGTTTGCGGAAATATGAGGAGGGGTCCAGGCTGACTCTGCCTGACTCAGGCAAGTGCTCTAAGCTGCTGCTTCTTTTCCATCTCTTCTGCCCAATGAGTATTTAATTACTGATATAAAATGTAATAGCTCCAGCAGGGGAAAGGCTCCCCCACCCCTAGAACAACCAACAGTTCTGCTGTTGGGGTGTGTCCATGAGACTTGAGAGGCAAAAGATCAAGTGTCTCCTTCAAATCAGGCAGAACAGAAGGCTTTAATTTACATTTCTGTGGGGTAAACCTATTGCTAGCTATTTTGGGACACTGTCACTTTCTCAATTTTACAAAACAAAGTTTAAAAGTCCTATTTTTGTTCCAACCTAACACAAAAAATGTTACAAAACAGCAAAACTTTGCAAAACGGAAATCATATTTTCTGGCCAGTCCTAGTTCGAAAGTTCTTAGCTTTTTTTCAATTCCATCCAAAAGACAATCAAGTCAATATGATTTCCATTTCAGCTTTGTAAATAAGAAAATAGGATTCCTCAGGGTCTTGGTTTGGCAAGGTTTAAAGGACTTAGAGAAGTTTGTGCTTTCAGTATTAGGCTCCATTTGCTATTATTGTATAACTTTAATGAACACTGTTCTATTTAAACAGAATTAGGCTACCTATTTTCCTTGTTTCAGATCCACCAAAATAATCTGTATTGATGTTGAAAGGCAAGTCTCTTGAAATGCAAATTTCCTTCATAAACAACAAAATCCTCTTCCTAACTTTTGTGAGCAAGGGGCACTCAGAAGCACTGAGTTACTTCAAAGGAAGCTGGGCACAAGTAACTTACCTGACCCGTTTCTTCAAACCTCTTCCTATCTGCACTGTCAATGACATAGATCTGAAAAAAGAAATTACAGGAAAAGTTACTCTTCCCAGAAAACTCTCTTAGCATGTGCTAAAGTGAGCTGAACCTACTAATTATGCTTTTGAGCACAAAGATCCTTGCTGTTATTTGCAGCAAATGTTGACAAAACTTCATGATGTTCTGAAAGGAAACGAACCACCTCTTTTAAAGCTGGGGGAGTGGACAGCCATGTGGGTAGAATCAGAAAGGAGCAGGCAGCAGTGCTGGGGATGCTGTCACCATCTCCACAGCATGTATTATCTGAAGACAACAGGAGACTGCTGGTATTGTTTCAAATGACCAGCTTACAAGCTGAAGCTGAGCATAGGAGGGCAAAACCCGGGGAGCCAGACACAGCCTTTCACCCCAGCAAAGTGTACAAACATCAGCCTGGTGTGACTGTGCCATGCTGCCCTCTAGCATCACCTCCTCAATAAGCCACCAACGCACACAATGGCACTCAGGGGACACATGAATGTGTTGGGGACATTGAGTTCATCTCCATCAGGCAATCCTACTGCAGCCTCCTGGAGAGGGTGGTTGGGGATGAGGGCTGGATTCAGCCTGCAAGACTCCATCTTCAGCTGCCATCTAAAAAAAACCAGGGAATCTCAGTATAATATGCAGGGAAGAGTAGACTGGTATCCCTTTTTCACTGCTTGATACGTGAAGGTTTTTGAAGAAGGATGCTCGGACAGCAGACAGGGACAGGACTGGTGACAAACACTGAGCATTTTGCTTCCAGTCGCTGCCATTCCCCATCAGTAGTGATTGAAGCTGCTAGCATGGCATCTGCATGCTCTTTGGTGGCTTACAGGGAGCAAGTGTCAGCCTGGTTTTCAGGGAATAGATGAGCACAGCACCCCGCCATCAAGATAAATGGTATCCTTGCAGGCAGTCTCAGCATAAGACTCCATGCTTCCAGCATAATTTCAACCAAATAGTAGGGGGAGGGAAGATCTCTAGCAGCAATATCTATTAAACTATAGGCACTCCCTTAATGAGCAGCATTTGAGTTGTTTGAAATGGGACCAAACACGCAGCAGGAGAATCTGTATGCCAGGCCTGAGGAAGTAACCCAGCAACCTCCCAGCCGCTCTGCAGATCACTTGGGGGCTGATGTGCACTGACAGAGGCTGGGGGACACGCGGCAGGGCTGGACACAGCTGCGCGGGGATGCGTCAGCAGAGCACGCACCCGGTGCCACGTGATGGGGACCAGCCCAGTGGGCACAGCGTGACACACAGGCCTCTCCCTGCAATGTGATCCCATGCACGTGCACTAATACTGGATCAGCTACAAACGTCCTCCCTGCCCCTACCAAGCATCCACCTCTGTGCATTTGGGGTAGGAAACACAGACCAAAAGAAAGGAAGAAGCTGCAGGGCTGACAGCTGTGTTCTGGGGCAAGGCTGGACTGTCATCTGTCCTCCCTCAGGACATCCCTGCGGAAGTCCACAAAACGTGAATGCAATGGTCGAGTGCTACTTGTGAACTGAAAGGCAGCACCTTCCATATTACGGTGCTTGTCTAACTGGAAAGGAACAGCTCTGGGTCCCAACCAGCCGGGCTTTCTCCTGCACTGCTCATTCCTCGCTAGGGAGCTGTTTTGCAAGATGAGAACTAGAGACAGCAGTGCTTGGGGCAAAAGCCACAAAAGCACAGCACAGAGAAAGTAAAGTATGTGCCGAGTGCCTACTTCCAAACCAGCAAGCACTGTGCCAAATAGCTGCAGGTGCCTGTCTGAATATGCAATCAGCCAGATATCCACACCTTATTTGCCTGCATTAAGCTTCCAAATATCACAGGTGTGTGATGCAAGACCAAGCTCTCATTCAAAGGCACCTGCATGGATTTGAATTTGTAATTCCTTCCTGCTTTTTAATACTCTTTAGAGGGTCCTTTCTGTTTTATGCAACACTGTTTAGGAGAAGAGAGAAGCAGGGGGTCCTGGGAACTGTAGTGTATCTCATCTCCAACTTCCTTCTACGGCCAAGGCCACACAAGAGCCTGTTTTTGGCTGTGGTGCTTGGTAACATAGTTTGCCAGTTTGAACACCATGTTGGAGAATGGAGATTTGAGAAAGAAATTCCTGTAAAGCTGGGTACCTCCTTTGAGAAGCAAGCCAAAACAACAACCTGGAGTAAATGGGTTGGGCAGAAATTGTAAGTGGTGGGACTAGATGAAGAAATAGCATGAGGGATAAGTTGGCTCAATTTACAAATGCACAATCTGCACCAGGTTTGTCAGAGGGTAAAATTACTGGCTAAAACGGGGGTGAGGACTGGCAGAAGACAACAATCCATCAGCATATACATGATCCCAGTTTTGGTGTGTATGGAAAGAGCAAAGCACTGCCCCAACATGCCAACATCTCCCTCTTTGGGACTGGGTGTCAGCATGAAGCAGCTAGGGGAACTCAAGTCCATCTGTGCACCAGTTATTTCTCTGAATTTGCACTGCTGCTTCCCCCAAACTGATTCTGCTTCTATCCACCCATTTTCTTACTCATATGAAAAGAAGAGGATTCTCCGTACATTGCTTTAACTAAGGTGAAAGGGGCAGGGAAAACAACTGCTTTCATCTCCTTCAGTCTTCAAATTCACCTTTATTTCTTCACCTCCCATGCAGCACACTCTGGGAAGGGTAGAAGCCCACAGGCCAGTGTAGCTCATTGCCTTTGCCAGCAGAGTCTTCCAGATACTGTTTTGTGGCTGCACAGCCTCTGCAGCCTGAGCACCTGCCACAGCAGGCAGAGATCCCAGCGCTGCTGCTTTGCAGGGCTGACTTTGATCTGCACACTTACTGCCTCCCCACCACACACAGTGCCAGAGCTTGGGCTCAGTGGGCACAGTCACCTCACAGCCATGCCATGTCTCTGTCCTCAGTGGCCACAGAGGAGCACAATCTGTGTCCTGCTCATTTCTCAAACCCAAATCTTACCCCATGGAAAACCTCACAGTTCCTCTTTGCAAAAGCAATCAACTGGGTTTATGCAGTGGTGGCTGCCCTCGAACTTTAGATTCCAAATTAAGGCTCAAAAAGGACGATTAGCAAAAGAGAGTATCAAGGGTTTATTAGTCACATTTAAATAACAGCTTCATTTGGACAATGCTTTCTAAGCCTGCAGGCACAGCCAGGCCTTTCAGTAACTGGACACGAGCCTTGGTGTAGAGATTCCTGTTCCTAGTTGCACTGATCCTTCCATGCAAGTGCACTGAAGCTCCTGACACATTACTGAGTATGTGTGTGACAGGAGGGAGGAATGGCATCTTTCTGAGAGAGCTTCCCACTTTCCCATGGGAGCCTGCAGACCTTGGCTTTTCTCTGTTCCCACAGGCAATACTGCTTGGGGCAGGGAGAGGCCTGCAGCCCCCGTCTGCCTTCATTCTGGCATATGTGGCTGCATGCTAGAGGTGATCTTTGAAACTAGCCAAGACAGCACCTGGAGGATCCCAGGGCAATGTGCTCTGGCATGGAAAAACAAAGGTCCTGCACTGTAAATATAATTGTGGTCATCTGTACCTAACTGTAAGGTAATTACAGCTAAGTTGTCAAAACCATTAAAAGACAGCCTTATGATTAAAGGAGCAAAAGAAAAGACAAGAGGTCTCTGTGTCCCTCAGTCAGACGCTTTCCTATCTGATGCCAGACATAGCATTTAATTGTTATGCCTCAGTTTCCCCACCTATAAAACAAGGGCACCATACTGACCTACCTCTACACATGATGCTTAAGTCACTAATGCCCATGACAGGCCCTCAGAGTCCCCAGTGAAAGGAGCTATAGATGGGTAAAGTACAAGTTATTAATGTTCTTTCATTTGAAAGAGACTGAGATGAGAGGAAAGGAACTGGCTATAAACAGCACCATCCTGTGAAAGTAAAAACATGCAACTGAATGATTTCTGCAAACATAACTGTATTTTTCTTACTGCACCCAACCAACTTTGCCATTTAGCCCAGAATAACTCCTGTTACAATGGCAATGGTGTTGCTGAGGGCTGGGACATTACATTACTTGTTT
The DNA here is from genome assembly GCF_020740725.1 of Corvus hawaiiensis. Taxonomy (NCBI): domain Eukaryota; kingdom Metazoa; phylum Chordata; class Aves; order Passeriformes; family Corvidae; genus Corvus; species Corvus hawaiiensis. The sequence continues at coordinate 13,138,902 of NC_063220.1, read as the reverse complement.
CTGAATTTCTGGCTGAGACCTTGGAAAGCCATTGCATGAACACAGCATTCAACTGCAGCCAATACTCACAAGGATATCAGTGTTTTCAAAATAGTTCCTCCAGTATGGTCTGATCTTCCTCTGTCCGCCTATGTCCCATACGTTCAGCTTGAAGCCTTGAGACTGTACACTTTTGATGTTGAAGCCCTGGAAAGAGCAGAAACAAAGCCACATAGAGCATAAACCTGAGTGACTGGAGCATGTTCATAGCCAGACATTAACGCCTTATATATCCCATGCCTGCAACGTGCAGTGAGATGGGCTGGGTAGCCACGAAGATGGATCAGCTGTGGGAGAGGCACCAGCGAAAGCAGCTGCCAAACCATCAGTTTGTCAGTGTTCTTGGGTCAAAGGTTGATGCTGTCATGGCTATGGAGACATATGATGCAGTTAGTGCCCTGAGAGGGCTCAGCAGGGTGGGTGCAGGAAGAGGTGGGAGAGCTACAGATAAGGAGAAAACAAGGGCACTGTGAGAAGCAGGATTGAGCTTGTGAAAGCTGAGTAGACAGTCACAACTAATATGAAGCCAGAGGTCTCAGCTCAATTCGACACAACACAGCTAATGCTGGGCTTAAAAGAGCAACAGCTGCACGTCTGAAGGGTCCATTTCATCAATTAGAGCACCAACTGAAAGTGCATTCAAGTAGAAAAACAGGATGTGGCGTGGGCTGGCAACGTGCTGCCACACCACCCAGGGGACCAAGGCTTGGAATTAGGGTGCCAGGGCTGGGAGCTTTGGGAGGCAGCTACAGGGTGGGGGGAAGCATCTCCCATAGCTCTCTAGCAACCTCCTCTGGAGCAATGCTGCAGTGCTTCTGATGGGAGACATCCCTCTCCTCAACCCCAAAGCTCAACAAAAGGGCATGAGAGATATTAGGAAGGGAGCACTTTATATGCAGGACCCTTGGAGCTGGTTAGGTGAAAGATGCAAAGAGACAAGGGTTTGCCCAATGCTGCAGCATCCACTCTATGTGTCCCCTGTTTGGCAAGGACAACAGGAACAAAGTCTCATCCATGCAACCCTAGCATGACCCAAAAGCCTTTTGCAGAACTCCACAGCACTCATCCACTTTTGCACTACCTGACCGATCGGGCCCGAAGCTCTCTGGCTCCTTCAGGAAGCCTCGTCTTAGGCAGAAAAGACACAAACTTAATGGTGCACCAGGCTCCAGTTGCTCCCTTTTTTACTGACAGACTCTGATGAATCACTAGTGTATAAGGTGGCAGGTGGGACCACAATAACTGCCTCAAGAAGGAAAGGCCTTCCTCACCTGTGTTGGTGTGATGTGGCTGATGTCCTCTGATGCCAGCTGTTTCAGGAGTGTGGTCTTGCCTGCATTATCCAGTCCCAAGAGGAGGATTCTCACCTCCTGGTCTGGGGTGCTTTTTAGTTTGCGCAGGATTGACAGTAAACCCTAAATCCACAAGAGAGATCATAGCTGTTATTTCCCCACCCCAACTCTCGCCCCCCCACTATGTCAAGCTCTCCTCCCTTGAAATGGATTCTGTCTGGTGGTGGGTCCCAAGACACCTGAATACCTTTCTGCAGTCCCCATTCCCATTTAATTTCCTACTCCTCCCTTTGCCCCTATTTTCTTCCATCTCAGAGCATCAACAAGGTCTCAGACAGCACAAATGTCACACAGCAGGGTGCCCCGCTGGCTACACTGCTCTTGTCACACAGCTGTTTGACATTCCCTGTGCCAGAGAGACAGTGCCTATGCATACCCTGTGCAGAAGCTGCAGACCAAGTCCTTGCAAGCTCTTCATTACCTTTATCAGAGGGAAAAACCCATGAATTTGATCTGCCTCCTAGTTAACTGCAGGTTACTATGTACCTGACATTGGCTCTTTTCACAGTAACTCCCTGGTCATCTCAAACCCCGTTTATCTGTCTAAAACGTGCTGGACCCATGAGGCACGTGCAGTTCTGATTCTCAGGATGTAGCACTTAACAACTATCTCAGATCACCACACATCCTCGCTAAGAAAAGCACAGTGGATTCCAGTCATTAGCCAGGCTCAGCTCTCTGAGCTGACAGTATCACTCAGGATTAGGAAACAGAATATGCAGGTCAGCTCATTTACAACCACGCACCTTACAGAAGCACACCCAAGCTTCTGTCAGTGCCACCAGTCAGAGACCGGCACCTCTGTAAAATGGCTGGAAAAATATTCTGGATCCTGGCACATAACCAAGAGATGCAAATCACCCAACTTCCATCTGCCTCTCACTGCCCAGCCCACCCCGCAGGAGAGGGGCTGTTGCAGCCAAGGGCACAGGAGCAGGCTGTGACACCAGGCATGCCTGGGTGTCTTTGGGCACGCTGCCACGCTGCTCTGCAGTCCCTGCATGTCAGGGATCCCTCCTCAAAGCCCAAGCAGCACACAGTACTCTGAGACCCTGCCTGCGGACACAGGTGCCCTTGCTACTAATTTGCCTGAGAAAATATAGGAAAGAAATACATTTACAGCCCCTTCTGGAGCCCTCAGCATTCCTGTTCCATCTCTCCCAGACAATTCCCTTGTTGAGGCCCACTAAGACCCAGAACCAGGAAGAAAGTTCAAATATCAGCAGAAACCTGAGCCCATGGGGCCCATATCTCAAGCCTTTTTGTTCTCCCAACTGCAAAATGGAGACAATGCTTCTTGTCGACCTGCAAGGGTGTAATCAGTTAAATATCTTGAAGTGCTTTGTTGCTATGAGGAACTAAACCCTCTAAATATTCCTGCTGAGAGCCAAGGACTATTTGAGCCTTGAAGGTTGCTCCCGATCCCCTCCAGATCGCAGCAATCAGAAACTTGTCCTCAAGATAAAGAGCTGCATGTCGCAGTACAACTGTCTGCAACACATCCCCCATCTCCAGCAGTGTCCTTCTGCCCACTCTGGGAGAGCCCAGCCTCAGCCACTCGGCAAACGCCGCTTCCAACTGCCCACCTCACTGCTCGCAGGTGGGAGTGCTTTGGAAAGGACACGGCACTACAGGTCGTGATGCTAAAGCTTTCAGTAACGCTCAGAGATTCAAAGGCATGTGACATCCAATTCACCCCTGTAAGCTTTTTAGATTTCAGAGTAATTTATTTGGTTTCTGTTAAATTACCAGAATTTAATACCACGGCTCAAAATACATGTGTAATGTGTAAGAAACAGGGAGAAGAGAAGGAACTTAGTAAAACAGGGTTTGAAAAACATCTGTAGAAAGCTGCAGGATTGCCACTGTTGCTGTGCTTTTAAAAAGCACTGAGGAAAGCTGAGGTTCAAAAATTCAGAGCTTGTGCAAGGAACAGCAAAACTGCAGTCTTACTGACTAATAAGCAGGCTCAAGGTATCACCTATTTCATAGGTGATATTCCTTCCTTTCTAGGGAAACGGTGAATTTCCCATTCTTATGGGTCTGACCCAAAGCCAGTGTACATCAGCCAAAGCACTACTGCCGACTTTGGAGAGCTCTGAATCAGGCTCTATTATTTAATAGGTGATATGCAAGTAAAAAACTGGGAATCCAGGCCCTGCTCAAGAGCTGTTAATTAGCAATGGGCTATGCTTGGTAGAGGGTGCCACAGCTGCCCAGTACAGGCACAGGCACAGTAAATCCCCAAACAGCTTTTAGCTGAAGCGTACAGGCCTGTAACACCACGTGCTGGGCCCTGAGGGCCAGATGCTCACAGCTGGCTCTCACCCATGGGCCCATGGCTAATGAATTTGAAGGGTTGTGTTCAGTGCAGCCAGTCACTGCAAGCCCTGCCAGCCCAATAGTTCATCTCCCTGGCCACAGTGCCCAACCCATGTTCTGCCCCAGTGATGGTCTGCACTTCCACACGTCTGAGGGAAGAGAAAAGGAACAGCAGCAAAAATACCTCTAATGGTTACTTGCTTATATGCATGTCCTAAGTGCCCTTGACATCATTAAAAAGCACAAGTTTTAACTGCATGACTAGCAACACATTTTCTTTTCACCTGCCGTCAAATTTACAGTTGTGTTTGTTGGCTTGTAAATCTGTGGATTTCAGCTCAGTGTGGACAGACTCCACAGGAGCAGGAACTCTAAAATTCACACATTCTCCTTCCTTTCTAGGGAAACACTGAATTTCCCGTTCTTATGGGCCTGACCCAAAGCCAATGTACATCAGCCAAAGCACTACTGCCGACTCTGGAGAGCTCTGAATCAGGCCCTATTATTTTAGTTTATTGCTCACAGTTAAAAAAAGAAGCTGTTGAAATGCTAAATCCTATTCACAGCACCACTTGCTAAGAGCAGAGCAGTGTATCCCAGAGCAGATCAGGATTAGGTGCCTTTATATTTCAGAATTCAACTCCAAAATACGGAGCGCAAAGAAATGTATTACAAAGTATTGCTTATCTACCACAGAGCAATTCTCAAGGGTCGGGAAGAGGAACAGTTGTAAATGTTAATAGAGCTTCTCCCATTGTAGATGGATGCTATTTCTGGGCTAGTATGACAGCCTATGAGAAAACGATCAGCATCGTTCCATATTCTACTCAAGTGACACTGCTGCATGGCTGATCACAGGATTATCTGGGGTAGCCAATAGAAGAGAAGATATATATAGAAATAAAAGTATTCTCTAAGGTATAAAGTAAGCTGATTTAAAAGGCTGGAAGACAAGCAAGCCAACATAGAGAAGTGGACTTTATTTCAGTAGCTGCCGGCACAGGTTACATGGTCCGTATATACAACTTAAATCAAGAGCCAAATAATAGTATTGGTTCCTACGACTGTTACTATTTTGTAAATCGTGTTTAAAACGTGAATCCAGCATTCTCCCTGTAGTTAGCAAAGATTTAAAACTAAGGAAGGCCATGCTCAGATGGGTTTATCATTTTTTTCTTTTTAATTTTTTTAATTGGTCTTATGAGCACACTGGCTAGAAAGACAGAAGGCATTTCCTGACAGCTTAGTAGACTGGAAAAAATAACTCAGCAGAGTTCCCTGCTGCATGCCACCACTATGTGGGACAAGCAGCCCCTGTTGCACACACACTGATGGACAAGCACTCCTCTGCTGGCAAACACAATGCTGAAACTAACAGGCTGAGGAGAGTCTGAAAGCAATGCCTTGTCATTGATGGGAGATGTCAGGTAGAAAGCCATGAAATGAGAAGATCTGGTGCAAAGGAGATGCACAGAAGCAACAGAGGAGGAGCACATTTTTGAAGCAGGGCAGGTAACAAATGTCTCGTGCTGGGACTTAGCCAGTAGTGAGAAGGGAGGATTCCCGGGATGCCTGCACGGCAGCCAGGCCAGTGGCACTCGCTCACTGGAGTGTCCAGGGTGAGAAGCAGGACAAGTCTCGAGCAGGCCAGGGTAGATGTGAGCTGGCTGAGGAGCCGCAGAGACGCCTCACAAGAGTGTAAGGGCAGCATGTCAGCTGCACAAAACTAAGCAGACTGCGGCATCTGTAACAGAGAAGGGAACTGCAGATGCTGCTCAGATAATGAACAGCACAGCACGGCAGCGTGTGCAGCCTTTGGAGAAGGGCAGCCAGACAGAGCAACTCAAGGCTGGGCACAGTCAGCCAGCAACCGCTTCTTGGTCACCTCTGGGTTAAGCAAACTATGTCTTATATCAGATTGGCTTGTTTAAAAACATCTTTGTCCTTGGTGGAGAGGGTTTTCTTTACAAGCACCATGAGGAGACAGACTGATGGGGTCAGCAATGAGGAGACTGCATTTTCCAGACAGTGAGCGGGGACATACAGTAAGAAAAAGAGACTCCTGACAATTATTATGAAATCAGAGTGGGGCATTAAATTCGGCGAGGCAACTAAATGGGCAAGAGCACTCATAAACACATCAAGCATGAAAGCAAAGCTAACCATCTTATTAGCATCCTTCAGAAAACAGGGATGTGTGGTTTTATGAAAGAATATCATTCCTAGGTTTAAAATACCCACCAAATTATCAAAGGACTTTCAATTATAGCTGCATGCAGTAATCCTATTCTCTCTCTCAAAAAAAAAAAAAAAATCAGACATATATAAAAATACAGTGACATTTATAGTCCTATCTAAGGGTTTTGTGGGTTTATTCAGCTTTAAATCCACGCTGTATATGGATCTTTTGAACTAGTTGATGCATGTAACTACATCCTGTACCACAGAAGCCACTGAAAGGAAGATTCACTTTATAGGCCAAAGCAAAAATTGGTTTGGGACAAACAGAGCATTGAGATAATCTGTTTAAATATTGTATCAGATTGGCAATATAAAGCCATAATGGAAAGAACAATTTTCCCTTGTACTGAGGGCTGGATACAGGGGGCATGGATAAAAAGCATGGCCCACAAGCTGCTGCAGAGCACAGTTGATTCTTATTAGGAAAGAGAAGTAAATGTATTCTGTTTAACTTTATTAGCCACAAGGCTCAGATAATGAATTTAAAATAAAACCACCCTCAGTCACCACCAATTGCTTATCTACTAGATGTGGATATTTAGGTAGAATCAAATCACTTCACCAAGATGCAATACAGCCACAAAGCTCAGCAGCTCAGCCTGCCATTACGACCACGTCCCCCCATCTCTACACCCCTGCAGAGATGCCATCTTCCCCACTGCTGCAATCACAAGTAACTTGTCTTTATCCTCAATACTCAGCCTAGCACATTTGCCATTGAGGTGACAGCACCTGTCTCCCCACAGCTCCCCAGCACTGCTAAGCTCGATTCTCAAACTTCTGTGCCTTTCCTACAACCGTGGGAGAAACTTCACAAAATATCCATAAAACCAGCCCATGATTCTTCTGCTAATTCCTTCTCTGCCACACCTACAATCCTTGATGAGGTTTAGGCAGCAAACATGTCAAGTTCAAACCTGTCTTGGATTCTCCTTATTCATATCAGTTGGCTATCTCTCACCCCAGAGAGACCATATTTCCATGGCATGGGAGCACCTCCATGCTGTGCCAGCACAGCACCTAGCACAGCTTTGGGCACCAATTTATTTACTTTTAATTAAGCAATATGGTAGCAGTTCACGATTTTTAAAGAGTAAGTTGAAGACAGAGGGTACACATGACGATTTCAGAAAGTCACACAGGAGAAGCTGACACAGGGAAGGACAAGGGGCTTAGTTGAGCCAAATATCCTGCCTTGCGCAGTGGATATATGAGGCTACATTTGTCATCCAGGGTGCAATCCTGCACACACAGAGCTGGAGGAGGGGAGTCCTTCCTCACAACTGCACTGATTAGCTGGTGCCCTGAAGAATGACGTCTGATTACCTTTATCTTCGGCTGCAGAACTGCAAATGTCACTAATGGTCATAAAATCATCCAGTCTTTTTCAAAATACAGCCGAAGTAAATTAATCTATTGAGCACAGTTTATTCAATACTTCTTACTCTGGCAAAACTCCCAAAAAATCATTTGCTTGGTGCATGTCTCCACCATATGGTGTCATTCAATGCAGACTTTCTTTCCTGCATTGAAATCCAAAATTTAATGGAGTCGAGTCACCTACAGAGTTTTTCCAGCTCAAACCTACTAATACAGTTTTCTGTCAAAGAGGTCACACAGCACTTTCCAGTTTGATACATAAACCAATACCAGCATGAATCCTCTTTTCATAATTAAAATCAAACTCCTCTGGTTTCAGCAGGTTTGAAGGAAGTATTTTGCCCTGTGCAGAGAAGAGCCAATGCCCAGCACTGGACAATGTCAGCAGTCTCTGTCTGGTTTCAGAACCTCAAAGTCTTGGCCAGTGACTGGTATGCTCTCCTATCTGCAGGTGGTTTCTTGTATCAATCCCTCAGCAATCAGTAAAATAAACCAAAAAACATGACATTGAACTGTACTGAAACCTAAAGTAGTGAGACACTTATAACCCTTGAAAGCATTTTTTTTTTTTTATGGGACCATTTTAAATAGAGCCTTACTGCCAAGGAACAAGGGACAAAAGAAAGAATTTCTGGGTATGAGGTACACCTAGAGCAGGCAAGACATAGATGCTGGTTTTCCTAGAAACATGAGGTCAGGACTAGAAGAAAGATGCCTATGTATTTAGCTATGCTGGTATTTTATCCGCTCCACCAGATGTGCCTAATGTCAGCTAGACACTCTGTGACTCAGTTTCCTCAACTGTAAAATGGGGCCACACTCTGACAAATCTGGTTTTGACGCAATGATGTCATCTTCAATCAATGCTTTTAGAAAAACACTGGCCATCCTCTGGCCCCAGCATCTATGGATAGCATACCATCTCTCTTGGTAAAGATTGTTATTACAGTGACGAGAAAACCACAAGCTCTGCTTCACACAGCATTTCCTAAACTTTGGAAAGCAGCATATCCTTTCATGTAGCAGCCTCCCTTCGTCCTTGACATGTGCCCACTGCAGATGCCGCTTAACGGTGCCAAAGACTTCAGCACTACACATCTCTCATGCTTTGCAGTTTTATGGCTCGTCCTTCCCTCCATGCTCCAACTATGACCTTCCACCACCCCTGCCCCACAGCTGTGAGAAATGCTGGTATGCTCTGCAGAAGGAGACACTTCCCCTCTGTACTTACTCACTTGGATGAACACTGAAATAATTTAAACCTCAGCATTAACCCTCTTATCACTGGAGTTGGAGCAAGCAGTCGTTGAGGGGAGTTTAAGCAGTTCCCAGCGCAATCAGGATATGGCAGGAACGGGCAGCTACCACGGCTCAGATGACAAGCAGTAAATTGTTACATGAAGCTGTCTGGATCATTTCTGACTGCTGACCCACACCCCCAGGCTGCCATAGCTGCTTTGGATATATTTGCTGCTGTTTCAGAGTTTCTACCACAAATGATTATTCCGTTTTAGTGAAAAGTTGAGAATCTAGAGAGAGAGTGCATCGCTCTCCAATCCCCTGCCCAGTCCGGCCAGCCCACCAGGCACCCCAAAGTGCCACCCACCCTGCCTGAGAGGCTACAATTCAAAAAACAACTCCAAGAAATTGAAAATAGACAAAGAGGCAGTAAAATGTTGTATCAAATAACATGAAAACTGAAGAACACCCAGTCCGCCCTCTCCGCACACAAAGCGCCTGCATAAGAGCAGCCAGATCCCAGACTACACCAGTTTATCAGGACATCATAAGGCAGAAGAGCAGATTTGGCAGCTGCAGGCCAAATGTGTCCCACAAAGCACTGCACTGCTGGAGGCAGCTGCCCTCATCTTTACAGCAGATGTCCATCCTGTGATGGCTTTGGTGCCTGGTGTGACATGCCCCATCACCAACTCATCTAAAATAGAGCAGATCCCACAGGCCTTATCTCAATCTCTTTCTCTGTGGCCCAGCAGGTAGGGATGCAGCCAGAATTAACCCAGTGAAGATGAGAAGCTGCCTTTGGTGCTCTTGTTTACACCTCTTCCCATGCATGAATCCCTCCACGTGCATGAATCCAGCTTGTGTCCAGAGGGCTCCTGGACAAAACAAAGTTTTGCCCTTGGGAAAGCGCCTTTCCCATTGCTATTTTCTTCTCCTTGTGCTCTCTCTTCATGCAGCATTCTCAGGGGTGGCTCCACATCCACGGCAGCTCACTCTCACCACCCCTCACCCATAGTTCTAACCCCTCCTTCCAATCCTCCTTGTACTTTACCAGCATCCCACTTGTCCCACCCCAACTACTCTGGCATCTAAACCCAAATTGTTTCCAACACCTGGATGACTCTGGTCCATCATCCGATGCTTCCTTCAACCTCAATTCAGATTGCACCATACCCTCATCATCTCACCTGTCTCCTAGCATTGCCCTTCACCCAAGACCCCAGTTTCTTCCTTCAATCCACACTGCTACCTCTCAAACAATTCATTTCTCTCCTCCAACACATTTTTTCTCCCTGGGATCTTTCTTTCTCTCATCAGCATCAAAACTCCACTTCCAGTCTTTCCCACAGTTTATTCTTATTTCTTCTTTTTGACCCAGACTGTCCCTCATCTCGCCAGCCCATGGCAGAAAACCCCAGAGCACACAACATCCCAGCAAACTATCCTAGCCAGCCAAGCACTGACTGGGTTTTCCCAGTGACTCACCAGACTGTCCATCCCACCCAACCGGCAGTTTCCTTTCAGCCCCTGAGCACTTTGTCTCAGTCCTGGCCATCTCTGAACACCCAACCCCTTCATCCAGGCTCTCTCTGCCATGACTGAACTCCCCTTCTAAGGCTGTGTATCAAAAACCAGCCCTTCCACCTCAGCAAGCTCTCTTCTAGCTCCCTCAATTCCTATAGCCAGGATCAAGTCCCAGGGTGGCCTCTTCCCACCTCGGCTGGGTTGTCCAGTGTCCCTTTGGAGTCGCAACTGCTCCCAGACTCTTCACAGTCAATCTCTGAACACTACCTTCCATCCTTGCAAGACTCTTCCATTTCTCCTTCCCTTCTCAGGCCACTGCCATCCTGCTCCCCAGCCCTCCCAAGCACCCACCCCTCCACCACACCTTCCACACCTTGACTGAATCAACTCCAGGCACACTGATTCCATTCTAACAAAGACCCCCTCGTAGCATCCTCAAGCCTCTCAGCCTCTGCCTAGACCCAATACACAGAATCACAAAATCAATTAGATTGGAAAAGACCTCTGAGATCATTAAGTCCAACCTATGACCAAACACCACCATGTCAACTAGAGCACGGCACCAAGTGCCTCGTCCAGTCTTTCCAATCTTTCCCTAAACACCTCTGGGGATGGTGACTCCACCACTTCCCTGGGCAGTTCTTTACAACGTCTAATCACCCTTTCTGTGAAGAAGTTCTTCCTAATGTCCAATCTGAGCCTCCCCTCGCACAGCTTGAGGCTATTTCCTCCTGTCCGGTCACTTGGGTCACTTCTACCTGGGAGAAGAGGCTGATCCTCACCTGTCTACAACCTCCTTTCAGGTAGCTGGAGAGTGATAAGGTCACCCCTGAGTTTCTTCTTCTTCAGACTAAACACTCCCAGCTCCCTCAGCCACTCCTCATAGGACTTGTGCACCAGGCCCTTCACCAGTTCTGTTGCCTTTTTTTGGGACTCAACCCCCTTTTTTGTGTCCCCCATAACGTCTTTGTCCTGCCAGGGCCCCAACCCCAGCCAGGGTCTTCCATGGCTGGAGGCCCCAAACTTACACAGTTCTCATCCCGTTGTATGGGTGCCCCCAAGCTGCACAGCCCCAGGCCCCCACACCGGACTGGACGCCCCAGGTGGGCACTCACACCCCAGGCCCGCCAGAGTCCCTGGGTGGGAGACTCATCACAGGATGGGTCAGGCTGCAGAGCACCCCAGTCAATCATCTGGTCCAACCTCCTGCTCAGGCAGGGTCCCCCTTGAGCACATGGCACAGGATCGTGTCCAAATGGTTCTGGAATATCTCCAGTGAGGGAGACTCCACAAACTTTCCGGGCAATCTGTTCCAGTGCGTAGTCACTCGCACAGCAAATTCCCCGTATTCAGGTGGAACTTCCCGTGCATCAGTTTCTGCCCGTTACCTCCTGTCCTACTGCCAGAGAGCACCGAGCAGAGCCTGGCTCCGTCCTCTTGGTTCCATCGCCTTGGCACCCCCCCTCATGGCCCGAGGCCTGCCCGTGCCTGCCATGAGCCCGGCCGGGCCCGACAGACCCTCCGGCCCCCATCACCCCACGCTCCGCGGGGGGATCATCCGCAACCTCAGGCACCCCCCGGCCCCGCTCGCCCCCGCCCCGGCCCCGCTCGCCCCCGCCCCGCTCACCATCCTCGGCGCGGCCCGGGGTTACCATGGGCAACTGCGTCACACCCGCCCCGCGCGCCGACGTGCCCGCGCCGGGGGGAGGAGCCAGCGGCGGCCCCGCCCCCAGCCGTGCATGCGTACGGGGCGGCCCTGCCGGGGGCGGTGGGCGCGGCCGCTCGGGGCTCTGTGATTGGCTGGGGGCGGCCACGCCCCGGAGCGCGGGGGCGGGTGAGGGACACGTGGGCGGGAGGCGGGAGAGGGGCCTGGCAGCGCAGGTGGGGCACGTGGGGACGCGACGGGACGGGCAGGGCTGGGGCGGGGGTGCGCCGAGCCGTGCCGGGCCGGGCCGTGCCGAGCCGTGCCGAGCCGTGCCGGGCCGTGCCGTGCCGTGCCGTGCCGTGCCGGAGGTGTGCTGGGGCTGTACCATGCCGGGCCGAGCCTGGGGTGTGCTGAACTGAGCCTGGGGGTGTGCTGAGCTGTGCTATGCCTTCCAGAGAATGGCAAGGAAATTGGTGAAGGGTCTGGAGCTCAAGTCTTATGAGGAGTGGCTGAGGGAGCTGGGCGTGTTTAAGAGTGTTTAACCTGGAGAAAAGGCTCAGGGGGACCTTATTGCTGTCTACAACTACCTTTGAAACGAGGTTGTAGCTAGGTGAGAGTGGGCTGCTTCTCCCAGGCAACCAGCGACAGGACGAGAGGATATAGTCTGAAGCTGTGCCAGGGGAGGTTCAGGTTGGACGTTAGTAAGAATTTCTTTACCAAAGGGGTGATTAGACATTGGAAAGGACTGCCGAGGGAGGTGGTGGAGTCACAATCCCTGGAGGTGTTTAAGGAAAGACTGAACATGGCACTTGCTGCCATGCTGTAGTTGACATGGTGATGTTTGGTCATAGGTTGGACTCAGATGATCTCAGAAGTATTTTCCAGACTAATACATTCTGTGGTTCTGTGCTGTGCAACAGTGGGCATGTGGTGCAGCACCCCAGGGAGCACACAGGGCAATGCCATGGCAGTGCAGAGCGGCATCAGAGGGATGTGCAGGACGGTGCCATGGGGGACACAGCACAGTGTGGGGGTGCTGTGCTCTGCACACACGGGGGTTGCAGTGCAGTGCCCCTGTGGGAGTGCCTGGAGGGCAGCCTTGTGGAGGGGTGAGCTGGGCCCTACAGTGCTGTGCAGCACCATCCCACCCCAAGGAGGGGGTGCCAGGTGCTGTGGGGTGCAGCACAAGTGGGGGGACCGCAGGGAAGAAGGGTGATGTGTGGAGGAGCAGCCTCACTGCAGTGTTCGGCTGACAGCAGGAGTGCAGGGGCCTCCTGGGCTTAGGGCTGCTGAAAGTCCAATTGTCCTGTTAAACATAAACCTGCCACGGCTCTCACCCAGTTGACTGCTCCTGTGGCCGTGGCAGGCCTGCACTCAATGAGCAAGCAAGGCAGGATCCTGCTGAGTGGCTTTTTCCCCCTGCCCAGACTCACAGCAAAATGGCCACCATTCCCCTTGGCTTCAACATCGACTCCCCACGCTGGGACCAGAGCACGTTCGTGGGGCGCCTGAAGCATTTCCTCAACATCACCGACCCTCGGACAGTGCTGGTGCCGGAGGAGGAGCTGGACCGGGCCAAGGCCCTGGTGGAGGGCTGCAGGTGAGGGGCAGGGGTGCAGCTGGAGCAAGTGCCATGCCTGTGTTCATGGCCATCCCAACCACTGTGCAGTGTTGCAGGGGGATGGAGGCAGTCATTCCCAATCAGGTACACTGTGATGTAACATCTTTTGGAGGTAGTTTTGTGGGGGGTTCCCAGGCTTATCCCAGGAGCCTCAAGCTGTGACATGCATCCTCCTCAGGAGATGTTTCCCCTGCCTTTCATGTGGTGCCCAGCGCGCTCTGCCTCGGCAGTGCCAGGTGCTGGCGGGTCTGTGCAGCTTCCCCTGATGGGCTTTGGGCTTGCAGGGCCGGGGTGGTGCCGCCAGGAAGCAGCCAGGAGCAGCTGCTCTATGCCAAGAAGCTGTACGACTCAGCCTTCCACCCTGACAGCGGTGAGAAGATGAACTTCATTGGGAGGATGTCCTTCCAGGTGCCGGGGGGCATGGCCATCACTGGCTGCATGCTCCAGTTCTATCGGTGAGCTCCTGGGTACACCATGCTGGGGACACAGCCCTGACAGCCCCCAGCCCCTCTCGAGGTCGCCAGTGGCCAGAACATGGCCAGTCTGCCTCCTCTGGGGCTGGGTGCTGGCCAAGGCATGCCCATGGCTGCTGTGCTTGGCTGTGTCCTGTGGTCAAGCCCCATGTCTCTGGGCTCTGTCCCCAGCACCCAGCTTGTAGTAGAAGCATCACAGATTCCCTTGGTCCCTGGCATGGTTGGGGATGGTCTCACCTCACCCTGAGCTCTTCCCAGAGCCCCTGTAATGATTAATACAACCAAATCCTACTTGGCTCGTGCTCTTGGTCTGTGGCCCATAGCAGTCTTTGGAACCGAGGATCAAATGTGCCGCCAGGCCAGGCTGCTTCAGCATCCCCAGCCCCTGCTGACACCTCCCTGCATTTCCCTTCTCCACCCTCCTGCATCCCAGAGCTTGCTCAGACCCACATCTCCCTGTGTCCCTTCCTGCCCCACGTCAGTGTCCCTGAGACACCAGTAGAAACCCAGGCACCCTCATCCCCCAGAGCCGTTTCTGTCTCCATGTGTTCCCTCCTTGCTGCTTGCTTTGACAAAGGCTTATCTCAGTCCAGCAGAGGATGGTTGCCACCCAGCTGAGAGCTGTGTCTCCCACCCCTGCCCAAGTGCCTTGCAGGACTGGGCGCCCCCCTTCCTATGCTCCCCAGGGCAACCAGAACTGCTGGGATCACTTCCCAGCTCTCCCACTGGTTTGTGACTTTGCCACAGTTCCTCAGCTTTCCTTTGGAGACACCATGATGAGTGGATTGCAGGCATCTTGGCTGTCTCCCTGCCAAGCCTGGCAATGGGCACAGGCCTGGCATCCCTGACAGCCCTCGGGTGCTCTCCCGGTCCCTTCCCTCTGCAGGACGGTGCCTGCCGTGGTTTTCTGGCAGTGGGTGAACCAGTCATTTAATGCCTTTGTCAACTACACCAACCGCAACGCTGCCTCCCCCATCTCTCTGAGGTGAGCGGACCCCACAGGATGGAGTGTGTCTATTTGATGCACCCCTGGATGCCCTGTAAAGACTCCTTATGCCGTGTTTTGGGCACAGAAGGAACAGGGCTGAGTCAGAGTTGGTGTTTCTGTTCTCTCCCTTCTTTGAAATCGCTGTCCAGGCAAATCGGGGTGGCTTATGTCACAGCCACCGGTGCAGCCCTGGCCACTGCAGTGGGACTCAACCTCTACACCAAGGTATGCCAGGCCAGGGCCAGGTGAGGCAGCTGGGCACATCCTGCTCTCTCATGCTGATGCCAGCCTGTTTCCTGCAGCGAGCTCCCCCCTTGCTGGCCCGCTGGGTCCCCTTTGCAGCTGTGGCTGCTGCCAACTGTGTCAATATCCCCATGATGCGGCAACAGTAAGTGTCACACGTGTCCTGGGCGCTTGAGGGACCCAGGTCCCTCCAAACGCAAGCTGGTGGCAGCCGGGCTTCTGGGCTGCCTGGGCTCCCTGCCTTGGATTCCCATCCTGGGAGCTGGAGGGAGGTGAACTGGGGTCTGTGCATTTGCAATGCTGTGCCTGTGGTGGAGGATGCTGGGTGGGATGGCTCAGCCTCTACCTGGAGCAGGAGGGGATTTTTGGCTGAGGATAGCCGTTCTGGGATCTGTGCTGGAAGATCCCTCAGACCCAAAGATCTCCTGCATGTCATGGGAGAACCCCAGTCCACGATATCCTGGTGCTGGGACACCCCAGGTTGGGTCCTTGTGGTGACCTGTGTCTGCTGCTCGGGGTCCCCCACAAGTCACAGCACAAGGAGCTCGGGTGCTCTGTGAGGGAATGTCCCCTGGCTCAGCTGCGTGTCCCAAGCAGTGTCTGTCCCTAGCACGGCCAGATCCTGCTGGCAGCTGTGCCCTGAAGATGGCAGCATCGGCTGGGCTGGGGACCGCAGTGCCCCGGGGTGGTGGAGCCCCGTGCCATGGGGCCATCCGGGGATGCTGCGCCAGCACAGCACGAAGGACTCCCCTGGCACCCCATCACCCCGTTGCTGTGTCCTCACGCTTTCCCGGCCACCCTGTCCTCCGCTCACGACTGCCTGTCCCCTTCAGGGAGATCATCAACGGGATCACAGTGACAGATGAGAACAACAATGAGCTTGGCCGCTCCAGGGTGAGTCTGGGGATGGGGATGTGGGTTGGGGCATGTCTCTGCTGGGGCTCACCTACTGCTTTTGCTTGCAGAGGGCGGCAGTGAAGGGCATCGCACAGGTTGTGCTCTCCAGGATCACCATGGCAGCACCGGGCATGAGTGAGTGCGGGGCAGGAGGGTGCACAACTGAACTCCCCTGCTTCAGTTTCCCTCATGATGAAGAGTGAGGGTGTCCCTGCATCCCAGATGGCATTTGCTCTCCTCATCCTGCCATTCCCATCAGAGGCCCCCACGCCCCCAGCCCCTTTGTGCCAAACCACAACCCGGGACACAGGGGGTGCTCCTATGGCAGTTTGGCCCCTCAAGGATGCATCTCGTGCTCTCTGGCCCCAGCTCCTCATCCTGCAGCCTGGCATCCCCTCTGCTCCTGAGACCCTTGAAATGCTGCAAACCCAGCAGGAGAGATGGGAGCATGAGGAGCACAGACTATGCTGCCTGGATGATGGATGTTTGGGGGTCTTGTGTCAGGTCCCTGCTGTCAGCAAACACCCAGTGGCCCCCAGCACAACTAGCTGCTGCCATGGCCTCTACATGGATGGTCCTGCTGGGACAGCCCTGCAGGCTGGCTAGAGGATAGCTGTTCTGGGATCTGGGCTGACCTTTGCTCTCTGTACCTAGTTATTTTGCCCATTGTCATGGAGCGACTGGAGAAATTCACCTTCATGCAGGTGAGTACACGTTTCTCCTGCCAGTGGGTTCCCAGCTGCTGGTATGCTGGGGATCAAATGGGGAGTTGCAGAGCCCGGCTTGCTTTGCTCCCTACTTGAGTCACTGAAGGGACATGGAGAGGCTATGGGAGGGTGGCAGGGTTTGGTGCACACCAGAGGTGTTGGGCATTCAGCGCTATTGAGGGGAGAAGTCTTCTCACGCTGTGACTGGGTCTTCTGGTGAGGCCAGGGACTCATTCCTGGCTCTTCTCTTGCAGCGGATCCGGGTTCTCCATGGGCCTCTGCAGGTGCTGCTCTGTGGGGGCTTGTAAGTATCTCACTGCTCAATTGCCTGTGAGTGCCTGGAGTATGGCTCCAAAGAGATGCTTGAAAAAATACCTCTTTCCCAGAAGGGATTGCAAAGCTGCTTACATTTCAGCTTGGGCTTTCCTCAGTTATTGGGAGTCATGGGGTGTGAGCAGCACCTCTTGGGCTAAAACCCCTGTGGCTGGAGGGCAAACAGGCTGTGATCCCAAGACTAATGCTCTGCTCTTTGTCCCGCAGCCTCCTCTTCATGGTGCCAGCAGCCTGTGCCCTCTTCCCACAGCAATGGTACCTGTTCCACTGCTTCTTCCTCCTTCATGGGATCTCAGGAGCCTTCCTCCTCCCCTAGTTCTTCTCAGCCCATCCCAGGAGAAGCATGATGGGCACCCACCCTTCAACCCGAGGCAGCGCCTGCCTGTACATGCTGGTGCCCAGGGCAGCAGGAGAGCATGTGCCTCCCCTGCTCTGTGAGCTCTGTGCTGGGAGTATCAGGACAGCCAGCTCCATGGGCAGCTCTCTGCCTTCCAGCCCTGGGAGGGAAGGGTTGTGGGTCTTGCCATGAGCCTGCAAGATCCCAGGGACTGCAGATGACCTCAAATGGCAATAGGGAGGGAGGGTGGCTTGACTGGTGGTTGGGGAGGAGAATCATGGCTCTCAGTGTGTATCCCCTCTCCCCACAGCTCTCTTGCACTGGCTGACCTTGAGCTGGAGCTGCGTGACAGCATTGTGGCCAAGCACGGGGACAAAGTACCATATGTCTATTTTAACAAAGGACTGTGAATGGAGACTACCTCAGGAGCCATCGCACCCCTCTGGCCTCCTGCCACCACCAATCCCATGTCCCCTGAGCAGGGTCAGAGGCACAGTCCAGCCCAGGACAGTCCAGCCCAGATCTGCTCCCCCACCCAACACCTTCTCTGCAGCCTTCTTCCACTGTAGAAGCAGGATCTGACTCTCCATGTCCAGCTTGCAGCACTTCGGCTTGTCCTGAGCCACCCCCATCTGCTGCTGGCCACGTCCCAGCCTTCCCATGTCCCTCTTGCCCTGAGGGATGCCTGCACTTCCTGTGCCTTCCTTTGACCCTGCACACGAGGATCTGCCCAGCCTGTCTGGGCCTCATTGGTTTGGCCCCATGAGGCATGAGGCTCTCTCCCTTGGGGCTCAGAGCACAGTTCTACCTCCAAAAGCAGGTATCCTGCCATGGTACCAGCAACCAAACCACATTCCTGCCTTTAATCACCACAGTAGCCTCTTCCCAAGAGCTAGATCATGTCTTGGCAGGTGTGAAGGGACCTGTTCTGTCTGTACCGTGAGAGTGACCATCCCAAAGTCCAGAGGCCAATGCTTGGACTGTGCCTTCCTTGCTCTCAGGTTCAGGTTCTATTCACTCTGTGATTGCCACAACCCAGGAAGAAATAGCTAATTGTTTTAAGCTCTAATTTTTTCATTCCTCTGAGCACAAGAGGTAGCTGTCACCCTTGTCCTACATCTCTGGTCCCCACCTAGAACCATGAAACTGCGGCTTTACAGGACAATTGTCTCTGTGCCCCTTTTGATGTGGGGAAGACACAGAAATCACGGAACTGTTAGGGTTGGAAGGACCTCTGGAGGTCATCTATTCCAGACCCCCTGCCAAGGCAGGGTCACTAGAGCAGGTTACACAGGAATGTATCCAGGTGAATTTTGAGTATCTCCAGAGAGGGAGACTCCACAACCTGCCTGGGCAGCCTGTTGCAGTGCTTTGCCACCCTCAGTGTAAAGAATTTCTTCCTCATGTTGAGGTGGAACTTCTCGTGGTTTAGTTTATGGCCATTGCTCCTTGTCCTATCGCTGGGCACCGCTGAAAAGAGGCTGGCACTGTGTTCTTGGCACCTGCCTCTGAGACATTTATGTGCATTGATGAGATCCCTCTCAGTCTTCTTTTCTCCAGACTGAACAGGCCTGGCTGCCACAGTCTCTCCTCATAAGACATGCTCCAAATCCCTCATCATCTTTTTGGCCCTCCACTGAACCCTCTCCAGTAGCTTCTCTCTTTATTGTCACAGAGCTGTCAAGGCATTAACTCAGGCTTCTGAATAGCAGCACTGCAAACGACAGAGGAAGGTTGAAAAATAAATGCGGTGATTTTCAAAAAACAGCTGTGGGTTGTGCTTCTGGCTGATCTCTGTGTGTCTCTGGGTTGGGCTGCTGTGTGGATCTCAAGCTTGCCTTGGAAGGGAAAGGTGTGGGCTTTGTGACTGACCAATCATCAGGGTGAGGGTGAGCAAAGGGGCCAGGAGAAGGAGGAAGAGTGTAAGGGATGGCATGAGCTCTGAAACTCTTGGGCATTCAATGGTAGCCTTCCTCAAGAGGTTTGTGGGGCTGCAGAGTCCCAGGGCAAGTGACAAAAGGTGATTGTGCTGTGCTCCCAGTGACACTCATCCTCTTGTGGGCCTCAGGAGGATGACTCTGGGTGACCCTTCCTACACCAATGGGTGCTGTTTATCTTCATGGCCAGTCAGAGTTTCATGATGCTATCTTGGGTCTGCCATGAGGCTTCTCCCACTCCAAAGAAGACCAGCTTGAGTGTGCTGCAGCCTAGTTTGGGAGAGAAAGGAGCCCAAATCCTGGACTAAAGCCGCTGCTTTTAACCAGCTGCATCCAGGCTCTCTGCTTGCTGATGAACATCCCTTGGTGGGACAAACCTGTTTCTAAAAAGCCACATGACGTGGCTGCTCCGAGAGCACCATGGCCCAGTGGATGATCCCTGCTCCTCCCTCCAGTCAGGGATCCCTGTCAGATCTCTGGGGCAGCAGCATTCTCGCATCAGCCACATGCCTGAGTAGAGACACATTAACCACTCTGCTCCTTCAGGGAGAGCAGCCAAACCCAAAAGGTACCTCTTGAAGTGCCAAGATGTATCCACAGCAGGTTTCCTTCTGCCAAAGCTGCAACAGGCAAGGGACAATGTCTCCAACCACATGTAGCTACTGCTAGAAAGCTAAAACAGAGCTCTGAAACAATTAATAGTGGAGCTGAAAGTAGGAAAACATGTCCAAACTTGTCTATCTGTTCCCTGGACATTATTAGATCTCTTGTTAAAGCACAATTAAAATAGTTAAGCACATGGAATTAAAGAGATGTCACCCCTGTTGGGAGTGGAGAGAAGCCACAAGAAGACATCTCTGCTCTCTGCTTTTCTTAAGCTCCTTAGCTCGAGCTGCTCTTGTCCTACACCCAAATGAGCTGTGAGGACTTTCAGAAAAGTACCTGTAGCAATCTTTTGGGTCCAAGGTGCCCCTGGCATGCTTGGCAGCACAATGATATTTGTAAAATGATGTGCTGTAGCACCCAAAAACTGCCCTTCCCCTGTGCATCACAGCAACATTCTTGCTGTTCACCCTTCCTGCCTTGGCAGTTTGGAGGGGTCCTGGCAGGGCAGGGGGCTCTGTAGCCAGTGATTCTGGGGCAGCAGCCACACGAAGCCAAGCTTGGGACCATGGCAGCAAGGCCTCAGCCATTTGGCCACTCATTTTTTTCCTGTCCCCAGCCATACTGGAGGGGCAGTGGAGCACAGAGACCCTGAAGTGCTGTTGCCATCTCACATCAGCTCTTTCCCTGCCCTGGGGAGTGGGACATGGTGCAGTTTATTGCTTTTGGACAGAGGTAGAGGTTTGCTCTGGGCTTGTAGAATTGGCAAGCCATCCTCAAGACAGACCTTCCCCCCCACCTCCCTGAGCTTGTAGCAGTGGATTCCCTTTTCAGATGGACATGGATTTATGCCAGCTGACAGTTCAGCTCAGCAGGGTTTCTAGGTTTCTAGGTTGTAGCTGGAATAACCCCCCGAGGATTCAAGTCATCTCAACAGCTCACATCACTCTGGAGATGGTCACTGCAGCCAGTGCCTGCCAGCCCTCCCCAAAACCATAGATAACTCCGCAGCCTGCCTTGGTCTCATTGGGGAGCAGAGGAGTTGCTTCCAAGCTGTGGCCAGCCTGGCCTCCATTTCCCATTGCAACAGGAAGGAAATCTCATTGCAGAGTCAGAGCCAGACAAATCCCCGCTTGGGAAGCGCAGCAAGTGCTAATTGCTCTCCGGCAATGAGTCACACCTGATCTAGATTTGTCCTGTGCTCTGGTGAACTCCATGACTTCTCCCTGCTGTGCCTCTAATTTCAGGGCTGGCTGGGAACAGGAATAAAGCTCCTTCAATAACTGTGTGTGGCGGAAATGTCAGTGTTCCAGCATGTTTACGACCTCACTTCAAATGGTAACCACACCAAAGATGTCACGTCGGTCTGCAGCAGAGCCTGAGTAGGGGCTGGGGAGGCATGGGAGAATGCTGGGCTCTCTCAGGCACTGGCAGTCCCAGCGGGAGGGCTTGGCCAAGGACTGGTGGGAGGCCGGGATCTGGCTGGCACAGGAAGAGGAGCGAGCATGGTGTGATGGGTGAACGCCTGCTGGCCCATGCCAGCAGCAGGCAGGTGAGCTGATCCGGCAGGGCTAGGTGTGCCCGAGGACTGCCCTGATAGAAAAATGCCAGGGCAGGAGATAAGATGCTAAATCGATTTTTTTTCCTTGGCCTTTCCTAACATGTTATCTGAGCATCTGATAAACCTTTTCTTGCTGATCCAGCCTGGAGGCCGTCTGGCACGCTGGGAACGGCAGTGTAGAAACCCTCTGACACTGCCCCAGAAACATGGGCTGTCTCACCCAAGCTGTGAATCAATGCCAAGTGCCGGTGCCCCTACTCCTGCTGGGAGTGTGCACGTTCACTATGTGGGGACACGCAGGGACACAGCCGCAGCGGGAGATCCTCTTCTCCATGCTGCTCCTGTCTCCCAGTGGTGCTGGCACCAACACATTGCTACCCACTGGATGCCTTAAGTCCAGTGCCATGCTGCTGCTGCCATCCCAGCACCCTCTCCATGCCCCTATTCCCGGTGTACCCCAGGTCCGGGCGGGCTGTTGGAGTTTGGGGCAATGTGAGAGCACTGGGGAGCAGGCTGAGCAGGGGTCATGGTGAGCAGGAGTGACCAGGTGAATGAGGATGAGTGCCTGGCTGCCATAGGGAGGCTGTGGCTGTGCAGGAGGATGCCTGTGGACTCCCTTTTCGCAGTGCCCAGTTGTGCTCACGGGGTTCCATTGCGGGGGAGGGTGCAGCCCCGCACCCCTTTCCAGCCAGTTCCTCCACTCACAACATGGCGGCCCGAGTACGACCGCAGGCTCCCTCCCCACTGCGCCACACTCAAGATGGTAGCTCGCTGCCAGCGGATCCCGCCCCTCCCCGTTTTGCCCTAAGCGACATCGCGCTGAGCCAATGGGAAGCCGAGATCCGCGCCGCCCGCCCAATAGACGAGCGCCGGGGGTGGGTCCGGGCGCGGGGTGCCCCTGGGCTCCCGTCCCGGGCCGCAGTCGGGCCGGGGAGGCGGGAGCGGGGGGTGGGGGGGATGGCGAGGAGGCTCCGCGCCGCCATGGCCCTGCTGCTGCTCCAGGCCCTGCCCGAGGGGCTGCCCGCCGGCGCGGAGCCCGCCCAGGTATGGGGGGGCTGCTCGAGGGGGTCTGGGGTCGCGCCGTGCCGGGGCGCTGCGTTCCTGGGAAGGGGGACGGCTGTGAGTGCGGGGAGCTGCGCCGCCCCTTGGGACAGGGGGTCTGGCGGGGCTGGCAGGATGTGCATGAGGTGCCTGAGGGAAGAGGCTTTTGGGGGCCCGCCTAAGGTTTGGGGAGCCCCGTGACTTTAGTGAAGCTGGAGGAGATGCAGAGCCCTGGGTCTGGCGGTTGCTGTGTACCGGGGAGATGGAGAGGTGGTGTAGGGGTCCATGCACGGCTGGCAGTGCCGCTTGCAGGGGCTTTGTGCGGCAGAGTGGCTGCAGGACGAAGGAGAAAGGTGTTTGACTGGACACCAAGGGAGAGGTGGCTGTAGTGAGGGCAGGAAGCGGGAGCTGGCAGGTGCGCAGGGGCCTGCGGGTGGAGGTGCAGGTGTCTATTGGGGGTGGTGACAGGGAGCAAGGTGACCTGTCAGGGGACAGGGCTGAAGGAGGTTTGGAGTGAGCTGGAGGCTGGCAGTGGGGTAGCTGGCCAGAGGACATGGGTCAGCAGGAAAGTGGGACTTGTGTGGTGCTGCCCAGGATAGGTGGGCTGGTCTTCCCGTGGCAGGAACAGCGGAGAGGAGGTTCGGCGCAAACCTGTGGGCAGCGGGGAGGAAGAGGGAGCGTGTTTCAGCTGGGATGAGGGGAGCTAGGCCTTGTTTTTGTAGGCTCTGAGCACCTGCTTACTACTTTTGTCACGCCTGGAAAGGGTTTTAATGAAGTTTGCTCCCTCTTTTTCATCTCTTTACTCTATTTCTTGTCTATGCTGCAATATGTACTGTTCACATCTTCAGTGGTGGTCTTGAGTCCAGCAGTGTAGACACCTATAACTTCTCCCAGCTTGATGTGTATGTTCAGTGACACTCAGCGAGGACTGCACTCGGCCAAGCAATCTGTGCACGACATGGATCTTATGGTTCATGGAGTCAGTATGTCTTTTTCACCCCATGGAGAGCATG
This sequence comes from Corvus hawaiiensis, assembly GCF_020740725.1. Lineage (NCBI taxonomy): Eukaryota > Metazoa > Chordata > Aves > Passeriformes > Corvidae > Corvus > Corvus hawaiiensis. The sequence continues at coordinate 13,115,403 of NC_063220.1, read as the reverse complement.
GATGGAATATGATGACTTTTGGTTTGATATGGTGTATTCTGTGTAAGGTACAAATCAGAGTTTGCATTTGTTGAAGGTCAGAGATAGTGAGATGCTGATCTGTCACTGTAGGTCACAGGTGCCATGGGGTGCATTGTGCTTAATGTCACAGGGATGCAGACAGATGTGTGTCCTTCTTGAAGGCGTTCACTAAAATACTTCTCAAGACTTCTGCAGAAGGAGGAGGCGAGGAGTTTATGATTACAGATGTTATTCCTCTTTTGAATTCTGTTCTTTTTTCAAGGTGTTGAGAGCACCACATCTACTTTAAAAGCTGTGTAATTTGCTGTTGGTAGTGCCGTCCCAAATCCCCTTCAGCCACACTGAGGCTAAGGCTTGACTGTTGCTTCCCTAGGGAGCCAGATGCAGGATTGTGTTGAGCTTTGTGTGTTCCACATTGTCTCAACTGCCTTTAACAGATGGAAGTCCTGGTGCTTTCTCCATTTCACCTGCAGGCCGAGGTATATAAACTGAATGTAAACAAGCACATCTCAGAACCGTTTTGCTCTCTGGTTGTTGTGGTACCCAGCTGTGAGCAGTGGTCAGGTGGTAGGATTATCTGTATGGTAGCTGTGAGTCTCTTCAACCCTATACATGCTAATAAAAATGTCATACCTGCTCTGAAGACTGCAAGATGCTCCCTGCCTCAGACAGTTTATACATTAGTCAAAGGAATAGGAAGTAGAAAAGGAGGAAAGGAAAAAGGAGGAGGGCGTGGAAGCAATCGTACAGCTGGATTTCATGTGGAACAGTGGCATTTTTGACTTGTTATACTTTCTAGTCAGTCACCAGAAATAATCCTAAAATAATATGCCTTGAGTGGTACAACACATGAGAGTGGGGGAGAACAGGTTTGGCTGCCTACGTTTTCTTTAAGAGCACTTGGATAGGGATGCATCTTTTACTCATTTTCTTTCCATAGTTTGTCTATACAAAGCTCTCACAGCTTATTTTAGATCTTAAATGTATACTCTGTCTGTCAAAAGGCTGGTATCTCACTGCACACTAGAGATTGACAGCTGCCCACTCAAAAACCAGAGTGGTAATGTAGGATCTTGAGAAATGAGCATGTAACAAAACTTCATCTGCTTTGGTGTTGCCTTAGAGCCTGATTTCCTCAGAGCCAATGAGTTCATAGAGAAGGCCTGCAGCAGGACAGTGCTGGACTTGGAAGATCTCTGCACCAAAGGTTCCTGTGTTTCTACCTGAAACCCTGACAGCATTTGTCTCTTGTCCTCTCCAGAGTGCTGCTGCCCTTGCTACGTCTGGTGACTGCTGCCTCCTTCCATATACCTTGCAGACATTTGCTATGTCCTGATTGCTTCTGCTGTCAGGGAGAGCTTCTTGCTCAGGGTCTGCGCCCCCTCACCTGGAAGAACCGTACCACAGACCCAGTGGTCTAAGGCTGGGCTGCAAGAAATGTGTCCTTTAAATAATTCAGGAGGTGGAGCTGTACTGCCTAGCACTGAACAAACATTCAGGAGAACACACTGTGCTCTGCAGGAGGGTCTGATGTTTCAGGTTAAAATAAGTCCAGACTGCCCAGGATCATCAAAAACCTTTCTTTTAACTAAGGTGGATGGAGGAGGATACGATGAGCTTATTACCTTCTATCCCGAGTCCAAGTTTATCTGTCTCCATGACTATTCATTGCAGTTTCACTTGTAATCAGAGCACAAAACTCTATTAACTTGAGTGGAAGCATTTATTAGTAGATTACAGGCAGAAGTATTCCAATTATGTTGTAATAAAATCAGGATAAGCATCACTGGAAGAAGAAATCTAGCCATGTTCAGTAGCAGCTGTAGAAGTATAGCCTTAGCAGCACACCTTAGCTGTTTGCTCCCTCTTGGTTTGAGGCAGAAGGAAATAAGAAATCAATATATTGTAAAATGAACTGGATAAAATTTGTAATGAAAAACTTCAAACATTAATCATTTTTCTATTGTAGTTTGTCTCTACAGGGCAGAATAAAGGTTATTTGACCATCTCAACCATCTGTCTGCTTCCCATGCCTGCAGCTTAATTATCACATAGTTTTCTCAACTGTTGTTTTCTTTAAAAACAAGAGATTTAAGTGAATGTTAACTATGTGACAAGTCTGTGGAATCCATCTTTCTCTAATAAGGTGGTTTTGAGCCAAAATCTGGCTGAAGCATGTGTTCTTCTTAAAGACTGATTTCATCCCAAATTAAAGAGTTTGCTTGAAGTACTGTGACCTGAGGCATGATTCATCATATGTGACAAAGAGAAGAGATCCTTGCTTTAAGGAATAACTCAGCATGACTGTCACTGTGGCTAACACCCCTGTAACACAGAGTTTCTGTCCAAGGCTGTGACCACAGATCTGATTGCACTAATGTGGAGTTACCACACTTCATCCAAGGCTTTGGCTGGATTCAGGCCCTTTCAGAGCATCACTTCAGGTAGTCTGTGAACTGAACAGCAAAGTTTCAATTCTCATGTAACAGAGTCTCCTCATCTGTAAATTTAAAACCACTTTTTTGATTAAGGTGAAGGTAACTAGTTACAACTGCACTTCTGTGTGTCCTGAAATGCATCAGGTTCCTTCAGGAGGAGAGCTGCTTGAGTAACCATAGGATGTATTTTGCCTGCCATATCTTTGTCTGTGACTTGGTTTTTTGGCTTGCTAATATCCACAATTTTGGCAGGAGGCAGCAGAGATCAAAGTACGTGATGTACTTGCTCAGAAGAGGAACCTCTAAATAACTGCAGGCTGGGTTAAGGACCGCTCTTTCTGCGATGATTTTACCGCCGTGAACTCCGGTGTCTCATCTGTATAGCATGCTTTCCTGCTGATTAAATTTTGTTTGTGAGTTGCACTCATAATTACACGAAATGCTGTAAGAATTTCAACTTGCATCTCTGCAGCTGGGCAGCAGATGGAAAGCCTGGTCTGAAAATGTCCAGTGAACCCTGGGGAGGAGAGTAGCAGATTTCTTCATCAGAGTCAAGGCATCTCTCTGCCTGGCACCTGGCATTGCCTTTCTGAGAATTTCCCTGCCACCCTGCAAAGATTAGTTAACAAAAATATAGCACCTCTTTAAGAATGAACTTTGGCAACTGTTGCGGAGTTGTGGAGTGCCAGAAGGGAACTTGGAAAGTTTCATCTGCCAGAGTTGTTTTGGTTGGGGTTTTTTCCATCCTCCCAGCCTGTTGGGCCAGGTCAGCCACATCTGGCTAGTGGGAGCATCCAGTGCTGAGTGTCCCTGAGCAGTGGCTCTGCTGTATGAGGTGCTGCTGGGCAGCAGGGATCCTGCCCAAAGTGGTGATCCTGCCATCGGCCCTGTTAGGGAGGCAGAGGATGGATGCGCCCAGTGTTTGGCCACATTTCAACAGTAGTTACTCAGACCTGACTAAAACACCCACTGAACCCTACTTTGACTCCCAGAAGCACTGCTCCCCTAAGCATCTTCAACAGCTGCTTTTCTGCTGGCAAAAGTGGAAACACTGCTCTTTTATATGGCTCCGTCAGCCTGTATTAACCCAGTGTTATGTTGACGTTCACCTTCGCCTTTCTGCGGTATTAGAAAGGCACTAATGTTGGTAATAGTTTGTGTTTCTTTATAATCCTCCATATGGCCACCCTCTGAGGTAATGGGCAATATATTTAGTAAATGCAAACCGCCCACCTTTTCTTTTTGCCTTTTTGTTCCCTTTAAGTCACATTGGGAGGATTGGCAGGATTGAACAGACATTAGCTTGTGGCAAAAAGCTATCATTGGGCTAATGATCCCATGGCCTACTTCTCCATGCAGTGCTGTCGCTGATGTGCCCTGTGGTTGTAGCTGTGCCTATGCAAAGGTCTCCTTGTCAGGGATGTCCAGTAGTTTCAGGAATGCTGAGCTGCACGTGGCTTTTTGTTCTGTCTCCTGACAACATGTACAACCAGGTACCAGGTTTGGGGATATTCCTCTGATCTGAGCTGCCCTGCTTTACAGGGTAAGAATTTGCCCTTTCTGGTTAGCTGCATAGGAATCCTCTGAGCTTATTAGTGCATTTAACCTGTGACTTTATGGCTCTACACAGTCCTGTCTTGCATTTGTTTCAGGGGGTTCATGAATCCAAGACAACCAGGGAAGCCGTGCGGCTGTTTTTGCACTGTGGGGGAAAGGACTCAGCATGTCAGAGATCTCAAAAGTTGTCTCTGAGGTAGGGCTGGTGACCATCTTGGAAGGGCTATTAGTCATGGCAGGGCAGAGGTGCTCATTGCACATTGCAGGACAACCTGATTGTGCCAGGTTTTGTTCTGTGCTTCTGAGTCAGAACTAAAAGAGCACATGGTGAGGGACGGTATTCTTGTATGAGTTCATTGAGAGATGCTGACAGGAAAGTTGGGTCCCTCCTTCCCACTGCTGTCTTGTGTGATTAGAAAGCCCACAGCTAAGAAGAGACATTTTGAGATGCCATCACCTGCGTGCTGTGGCAGCAGAGCTCTGACAGGTGATTGTGTGGCCGAGCCTGTGAACAGTGCACGTAACAAACATGCCTGAAATAACAGCTGGCTGGAGAGGATGGGCTTGCCAAGAGGGAATTGCATGCCCCTACCTTGCTTGTTAAAAGAAGTGTGTTGGTGTGGCAGTAACAAATGAAGCTCTTTCCATGATTTCAGCAGCAGGTATTGTTTGACTGCAAAGGAAGGTTCAAGGTGCTGCAGAGACCTGCTGTTTATCTGCTTGGACAAGGAGAAACTTGATTCTTCTCTAATGATGTGATTATCAGTGGGATCACCACCTTCAATATTATTTTTAGATGATGGCTGTGGTCTGTGCAATGGCTTTTGGAACTGTAACAGAGCAGTTCGCATGCAGGGGTTTGCTAGGTGCAAAGTGAGGTAGGTGATGGTGGCAGACTGATGGAGCAGGACAAACTATTTAATGTGGTCAATATTCTCTGGTATGCTGTGCCCTGAACAACACCTGCAAATAGAAGGGAGAGACTTTATTTTGTGTGGAGGCAGCTTGTGGTGCTGCTTGTTTGCAGACCTTCTCTGCTGAGCCCATATCCATCCACCTGGCATCGCCCAAGGTTGGTCCAAACTGGCCAGAAAAATAAAGGATGTGAGAACTGGGTTGTGTAGGAGATTCAGATGCAGTTTTCTGACTGTTCCTTCTTCCCAAGCACTTTGATACTGGCATATTGTAAACCAAATCCAAACACTGACGGTGCACAGGAAGCTTATGAGCAAGTGACTGAGAGGAGATCCCAAGGGCAGATCCCCTGGAGACCGAGCTTTGGCCAGCAGCATTTTAAATGGCATCTTGCTGACAGTGGGTTGCAGAGGTGTAGGTGGGTAGGGCAAGCAGCTACCAGGACTGACAAGCTGCAGGGTGCTAGGTTTAGGGAATAAGAGACAAGGGCATCTTTCCTTTTCTCACAGAGGATCAAGACCTTGTGTTCCTGACTGCAGTCTTTAGGACTAGCAGAGGAAAGAGTGAACCTCAAGAAAGGAAAGATCTGCTAGCAATAAAGAAGAGGATTCTCCCTTCTTTCCTCTTTAATCTTCTCCGTTACTAGGAGGTGGAAGTTTGTTATTTCTAGTGTTGATGTGTTTTTATTTCATCTCTAGTTCTGGTGTGTGCAAGGCAGTAATAAAAACTTCAGAGGCAACTCAAGAGCAGAGGTCCATAGGGTTTGGTTTTTTGTTTGGGTTTGTTTTTTTGCGTTTTGGTTTGGGGTTTTTTTGTTTGTTTTGTTGTTTGTTGGAGTTTATTTTTGAGATCTGGGAGGGATCATGGGAAAAGCAGAAACTAACCCTCTCTTGGCTCTACTTCAGGCTCAGGGAGCTTGTCAAGATACTGATTTGCTAAATGTCCTGGAGAGGGAGAGAGTGACCTGAGCAGGAAAATGGATTTTGTTAATGAAAGAAGATAGTTCACAGAAGAAGGTGAGCTTTATGTAGTTATCAGTGTGTATTTCCCCATCCATTCTGAAGCTACTGACCAACTTGAATGAAATTTGATTGGAAGATACCTCAAAGATGCATAAAATTTCAACAGAACTTCTGAAAACAGATAGGCATAGAGACACCTTAAAAAACTCAAGCAAACAGGGAATCACTGAGTGAAAAGTTGCACTAGCAAGCTTATTAGCACTGGGAAGTTTGTGAGTTGGGTTGACTGACTTGATACCTGCCCTACCTCTTACCAAAGCCTCAGCTGGAGCTCACAGTTTGTGAGCCTGCGAAGTCAGTCAGCCTTGTGGAGCACACTAATAGGAGGTCAGCTTTATGGAGCTCCAGTGGTTACAGAACTACTTTTATTTTTCTTTTTGTCTCCCGCTGGCTGAAGAGCAAATTGAAGGTGAAAAGGTTGATAAGCTGTAGAAACAGCTATGAAGAGTGTGTTTTGCCAGGAATCTCAACAGCCATCCTGAGCTTTCCTTGTGTGAAAGGTGTCAAGTGTTTCTTTGGAAGCAGGGAATACACTTGACCATTAATGACTCGCCTGCAGACAGTGCAGAGACTTTTTAGTGAGCAGAACTGATTCATTCTTTTCTCTCATGTCCCAGCACGCAGATACGACCAGCAGGTCAAGTACTGTTGTCCACAAGAGATCTTTTTTCTTAAATTACTGTGGAATCAGAGCTCATAATCACGACAGTCTGGATAAGCTGCCAGTCAAACAATTGAGGCAGCCACACCAGAGGCCTGATACAGAAAGAGTGCAAAATATGCAGAAGTGCTCTCCCTTGCTAAGTTCTGTATTCCTCGCTCTTTGTAATACGCTTTTGATTTACTTCGCATCAGTAGTTGCTTGTTTTTTTAAAAACCTCTTTCTCTGTTTGAGATCCTCTTTAAATCCCAGGTGGTGGATGACTGCCAACAGGAACCCACAGGAACTGCATGTCTTCTGCCTCCAGCAGAAGATCAGGCCATCCTGTTGCATAAATTATCCCCTGTGACAGCCATCCCACTGGTGGTGGGCAGAAAATCTGTCCCACAGAGCTAGCAGTCTGTAAAAGCACCTTTTAGAGCTGAGCTAAAGAATTGGGAGTGACTGGTGTGGAACGGAAGGGTTAAATGGGGGCTGAGATCAGAATGAGCCAGGAGGTAAGGGAAGGGCTGGAGGAGGTGGTGGGCATAGTACAGGAGTGTTGTAAACACTGAACAAAACCTTTGAAGAAGGCAGAGTCTTCAAGGCCAAGACACTGGGCTGACTTCATCCCGGGCTGACTTCATCGCATCCTGTGTACCAATTGTAACTGTAAAATTAACAAATTTGCCTCTCTTCTTGGGGGGAAGGAAAGAATTTTCTTCAGATATGATCTGAAAGACCTTTACTCTGCTTGGAATGCATGTAACTACCTGAATGCATGTGAAAGTCATGACTCATGTCTGGGTCTCCTGTGTGATGAATTCCTCCTTTTCTTAGTGGTTGTCTCATTTGTTGTTTGCAGATTGCTTTTCAAACAGTGAATGCCGAAGAGGAGGAGGAGGGTTATGCCTGTGTTGTGTTGTCTTCAAATACCTTGTCGTTTGACTTCTGCCTTTTTAGAAGATGCAAACTTCACAAACAGCTTGCATTTGACTCTCCAACCTCCTGTGATCTGCAGCTTAGATAAAACAGGCTTGCAGACAGCTGTTATTGCTGATTCTCTCCATTTACTGACACTTAGCACTTGGACTCCAGCAGAGCCTGTCTTAAATCACTGTGTCAAAAATAAGAGCTCTTATTTTCTCTAGTTTTTTTCCTAGCTGTATTGTTTTCTCTTTGTCTCATTGTTTTGCTCCTTTTTCCTACCCATCTCACTAGGAATTTTTGCATCTCACTTACTTGGTTATTAATATCACTCATGTTTGTGGCTCATTGTTTTTACTGAGTTTCTTGCTTTTCTGCACTTGGTATCTCTACTTTCCAGAGTCTGTGATCATACTAAACCACTGGTTAGGCTGTTGAGCAAGAGTTGGGAGCTTTTTCTCCTCAGACCCATTTTGTGCTCTTAGGCCCATCCTTTGACTGCAAAGTCCAAGGATCATCCTGCCAAAGATGAATTCAGGAGGTCTGGAGCAATCATTTTCTGTTCTGAAACCTGGAGTCTGTTTTCTTTAGATGGACTAGCTGAAGAAGCAGTCCTCCTTTATTTTCAGCATGATATGTATTTATTGAGAAGCATTGTGCCAGGAAAACTTTAGTTTTTAGTTTAAGACAAATCTGTTGTTGCCTTGTTTCACATTTGCTGGTATGTAACTTCAGGCCAGTATGAAATGTAAGGGCTTGCTGAATTCCTGGTGTGGATGAGGCTCAGACTAATCTCCTTTTTTCACAGCCTTTAACAGAACAGATAAACTTTGGGGAACACAAAGAGTGAGTGGTGGTTTCTTGTCTGTGTTATGTTATCTAACAGTATGTAACTAAAACTCTTCTTGCTGTGATCCTACTCTACAAGATTTTAGAAGCGCAACCAGAGGATTAAATACATTCAGTGTGTTCTAATAAAACAGGACTAAATCTGCATATGCAAGCAATGAACCTTTTGGCTTTGGTTGGAAAATGTAGATATCCTCAGGGGAGGAAAGCAATACTAGACAAGATGTTCACAGTGACCTGGCTGGGTGGTGTGTGCCCCTTGCATCTTGATCTTTTGGAACCAAACAAATGGAAGGTGTATTTGTGTACCTTGCATGAGTGCAATCTGCAGGCTGGCTGAGCTGCTGCTGTTGATGTAGCCATTACTGTTGCACAGAAAAAGTTGATTTTACAGTTCTGGAAACGTTAAGTTCTAGTGGCACTTCACAAGCCAGTCTGTGAAATGAATGACCTTAGATTTTGTTTATTTGTATTCTTGTGCTGAGAGCTCTTACTATCAGTAGCTCTTCTGTCGCACAGGCACTGCCTGCCAACAGTCCTGAAGGCACTTTCCTTCAGGATGGGGTGCAAGGTAAAACTTGTTTATGATTTTAACTAATGTCTCTAAAGAAATGGTCTTTAAACATACTTCTTTTATCTGGTTCAACCTATTAACTTGTTCCTTTAAAAGTCTTGCACTGTTTCTGTGTTGGTCAGCTTTTTCCCTATCTGGCAGCAGGCATCTTGCATATGCTACAGACACGAGGGCTCTCAAGGGTGAAGTGTCTTGCTAGTTTATTTAAATCAAAAGATTAATGGAAAGGTAAACAATGGGAAAAAACTAGTAAATTTTTGGTTTGTTTTTTTAGGGTGAATTTATAAATATTATTTAAAAACTTTTTTAGAAATCCCCAATGTACTCTCAAGTCATGCCTTTGACACACAAGTAGTTTTGCAAGAACTCTTCAGTTGTGATCCTGGTTTATCACATGATACTAAGAAAGTAATTTCACGTTTCTCATCTACAATGGGGACATTAAAATGGCAAATCTACTATGAACTGTATTTTTTGTATCAAAATACCAGGGGATTGTGTGGTACCAGCTGTATAAATACTGTGTAATTTTCCTCTTCAGCTGGATGTCTGGATGAAAGTCTTCAGGTCTAAATTATTAATTGTTAACTAAGAAACACTTGCTTTTCTTCTGCAAGGTTTTGGTCCAAAGGTTTTTAATGCCCTCAGGTACTGTGGTCAAACTTTACCTAATTGTTGAGACACAGTTTTATTGTTCTTGGCTTCTTCTGTACTTGAGTGGAGACTGTTCTTCTATTTATCTGGAAAGCATTACTGTAAATAATCAACATGTGAAGACACATGAGGATTGAGCTTTAGTGCCCCTCACGAATTGCATGTGCTCTGTTTACTGCATAGAAAACAATTAGTTCAAGTGAAAGCTTTTCCTTCTTTGCAGCTGAGTTAATTGGTTGTGTAGCAAAGTCAAGACATAGAATTTCTCATATCTTATTTCCCCTTGGAGACAGCAGCACACAGAGATGCAGATTTGGGACCAAAGCAGCAGGTTCAGTGAGCAGAGCAGCGGGAGGAGCTCGAGCTGGCTGAAATGCAAATACAGAATCTGAAAAGGGAGTGCAGAACCCAAACTGGCAGTGCAGACTGTTTTTACAGCTGCATTTTGGCTTCTGGAAGCTTAGTACAGGGTAGTCTCTTTTTCTAGGCCTTTGAACTGCATACCAAAATCTTCAGATGGCCATGAACCACAAGAGCCTGCCATGCATACCTTGGGAGTGAAAGGGAGGGGGAGCCTGGAGCAGGTTGCCAGCAGGTCCTGATCATTGTGGGATGCTCTTGGGCTGGACAGGCAGAGGAATGACTTCCAATTGCCCGTGAGATGTTGTGAACGTCATCACGAAAGCTTGCCTTGCTTTCTTTGGCACCAGGAATTTAACTATCCAGCAGCCCAGTGCTGGGAAGGCTCAGACATCTGTGTTAAGTTCTTTACAGGATGAGATACCCAATCTTTCTGCAAAGATTATCTGATGTGTCTAAGGAATACATTTTATATGTACACACTGAAAAGACATCCTTAATTTCCAAACAAGCATGCATCTTGCACTCTTGCTATTACACATTTCACCTTTCATTTAGGTGATGAAATGAGCATTCTAGTTAACTTGCTAGTTCTTTAGTGCTGACCTGTCTTCTCCCAAAGAAGAGCTTTGGGCTTTCCATGGAGCAGAAGTCTTTCAGATAATCCTTGTCCTTCCACAAAGAGGGAGCAGGCTATTTCTGCATGGGTGGTGGATGTTCATGCTTGCATTTGTTGCTCTCATTAAAGTGAGAGCTTGTTCAGTTTATGTCAATAACACCTTTGATCCTCTTATGTAAAGGGAACACTGGGTGTCCTGCAGAAAAGACCTCTCTTTAAAGTGCCCTGCAATGTTCTGCTGCTACGTGATGGTTAATAAAAGTTCATAAACCCATACTGGACTGGAGACCAAGTACAGTTTTCCATATTGTATTCTGCAGCACACACGATTTATTCTCAGCTGACTGACCTCATGTGGACTTGTGCCTGTGTAAGTAGCAGCTGAAATCAGTGATCTGAGCCCTAATCTGCAAGTTGCAAGACAGTAGGTTATTATTTAGTGAGAATGCTCCACAAGTCTCTTGCTGCAGCATTTTCATTCAAAAGGTCACTTCCGTGAGTTTGTGCACAGCTGAATTTAATGTTCTTTCTCAGAAAGGCAGGCCACACTGGAGAGTGCATAATTACAATAAATACAACTTTGTTCTCAGCTGAAAAATCCATCTGAAATAAATTTTTCCAGCCCTTCCAAGAAATGCTTTAGTAAGATAAATAAAAGCAATTCTTGCCGATTTCACATTCATTCAGCAGGAATGTTGGTGGGTGTAGGGTCCCTCCACTTAAGTCACTCATCACAGTGCCTTCTGGGCTCAGTCTTATTCAATAGCTGGCTAAGGATAGCATTTGCAAATTGGGTTTCTTGCAAACCAATTAAACCCAAATTCATTATTTCTTACTTGGTTTGAATCCTGGTTATTATTTTGAGTAAAATTGTTCTTAGCAATAAGTACAGAGAGTTCAGTTACACTCTCAACTCAGACAAACTTTAAACAATGCTTTGATAGGTGCATCTGTTTTTTGGGATGTGCATGTATTTATACAAGCTTTTGTGGCTTATTTTCTGGTTGGCGCTTCTGTGTAGTCAAAGTAAATTTGTTTTCCTCTGTGTCTGTTTCGCAACAGTGGAAATACTGAAAAAGTCTCAGCCTAAATATGGAAGGAAAGCTAAGAGTTGTTCTTTTCCTCCGTAACTTCTAAGCAAGTACTTAAAAAAATCCCTTCTTTGCTTTCATCTTTCAAGAGACTGAGCAGAGTGTGAAGTGTCCTATCTTCTCTTGTATTTTTTTTTTTTTTTTGTCTAGGTACAGCAAAGAGGCTCTGCTAGTTAATCGGGATACTGCTACTGGTGGAAGCTGAATTTTTGCATAGTTCTCCTAGGTTCATGTGCAGGTCTGGTTACCTTTGAGGTTTCAGAGGGGCTCTGCAGGGTAATCCTTAAGTGTCTTTGTGCTTCCCCTGCAGAGACTTTAGATAAGCAGTTTCCAAACTCCTCCACTCAAAGCTACCACAACTTTTGGATTAGGAACTACCTGGTTCCCAGTTGTTCCTACTATTGTAGAGTTGGTTATTGTACAGTTGGTTGTTGCTGCAAGATCACTCTTCTGCAGGGCTCTGTTGGGGTCTGTGAGACTGCATGGGAGAAAAGACTCACATGGCAGTGTCAGTCATAAATGAAAGGTAACACAGTCATTCTGCTCTTGCCCTGAACTTGGACAGCCCTGTGCTGTACGGCTTGGCATGAAGAACTAGCTGCATGTAAGCTGTGGTACCTGGTATCTGTCTTGTCCTCTTTTCACTTTGGAGACTGGGAGGCATGGAGGCCTTCCTAAAGGAAAGAAGAGCCTGATATCTAGGAAAGAAGAGACTGTTGACTGCTAAGGGAGAAAGCAGAGGGAGGTGACTGAAATCTGAGTACTCTGACTTCATTAAACGAAAGTGATAGTCCTGGACCTGAGGATGTGGGGTGGAAACTCAAATTTACTTCTATTCACCTTCCGTGTGCTAAGTTAGATGCTCATCTCTCAAAGACTTGGTACTCTTCAAGCCCCAGTGGGTTTCTATTGACACCAGAGCATGGTCAAAGGGGAAATGTGCTCTCTGTTGCTAGACTGGACTTGTGTCTTACGGTCACATTCATTTAATATCGATTGGGAGCAGATTTAATCAGCACTTAGAACATGATGGTCTGCCTTTTTTTCTCAAGGTATTTTTTTCTCTCCTTGCTTTTCTACGTTATTCCACTACCTTCTTTTTCCCAATGCAAATCTTTGTATTCTTTGTTTTATCTGTTGAAGCCATCAGGACTTGAATACTGGGTACTTGCTAATGAAGCTTGCTTGTCAGTGAGAAGGTCAGGTAAGCTCACATAAGCTAGCTGTTGTTTTAGGATCTCTCCAGGCACCCTGACCCTATGTGCAAACATAGTTTATTTTAGAAAGATTGTCTTAAGTTAGAAAATCAGCTCTTGTCCAAAAATGAGAACACACATTGATCAAAACCTGAATTTCATGTGGGTTGTGTAAACATGTAATTTGGGTTAGATCCGGTCATCGGAAAATATGCAACACTGTTGTCCAGGAAGTTCCAGTGCAAGAAATGTGGGGAACTTCAGAAAGTCACATTAGCTGTCTCCTTGGGGAAGTGCTTCAGAAATCCTGACCTCTGTGTTTCTGCCATGTGTGTGAGGCTAGTGGAGATGATCACTTGAGCAGTTGCAACATTCTTGTATACATGAGTTTGAATAACATTATGAACTGTGGAAAGAATAATGCTGTGCTTCCCAAATCACCTCCCAGAGACTCTCCCTCTGCCCCTGCATGTGAGCGATCGCTTTCATCGTCAGAGCACTGTCTGCTTCCATCAATGCCATCTTTCCTATGGTCAAATCACAGAAACCTTTTTCAAGGGGTCCATGCGCCTGAATTTCTAGGGGTGATGGCTGTGGTGCTCTCTGGCACCTCTGCTCTTTGCCAAGCCACCATCCAGTGTGTAAGGTTTTAGGCTGACACAGATAGCCTGTTCATATCCCCATCCATTAAGAGTTTCCTGTGCAAGATGTTAGTTTTATTTTCCTCTTTATCAGCTCTAACAAAAGTTGTTATTTAAATGTTGCTCAACATGATTTTGGGATGACTGCTAATTCCTTCAACGCCTTGTTTTGTTTTAGAATTTCTAATCCCATTTTCTATGACTAAGTTCAGTTGCGTGGTTTCCCCAGCAAGGATTAGGGTTTACTGCTATAGGTACGTCATCCTGCCTTTGAAGCTGTTTGCTCATGCTTTCCTTGGCAAGCTCTGGCAGATGTGCTTAGGAGCAACAGAGATTGTATCTTTTTGAAGCTGTAAAAGGGTTAATTGGAAGCATGTTTATGAAATCAGGTCGCTCACCCTTACGAGCTTTTACTGTGATCTTTTTGAATGCTTTTGGAAAATTTATTACCTGCCTTCATAATTTATATTACATTTTTCTTTCCTTTCTTGAAGTTATTTTAATGCTATGTGTGATACTGTAAAAATTACCTATGATAAGTACCTTTTCTTGGCAAATCCTAAATTGCACCCTTCTTGGATGCTAACTGGAGAACATGACTGTCTTCATGTGGATGGCCTAACTGTTTTGGCTGGTATGTTTGGGGTGGCTGAATGAGTGTAGGGCAGCTGAAGCACATCTGTAGTTCCAAACCAAACCCAGGCAAAGGACTTTCATCCCCTGGCAGGCAGATCGCTGTTTGTACAGATGCTTCTTCTCAAGAGTCTTTTTGTAGGATTGGTCACACTTGTGGTTGAGTTTGCATATGTGATGGGGAGAGGGGCTGATGGCTGTTCATGGGAGTATTCATCAGGGAGATTAAAGATATTGCTATTGATTAGGAGATGGCTTTGGAGATTCTCCAATGAAATGGAGCACCTGTACATACGCAGTACTTTTTGAAAAATGTTAAATAGTATCTGCCCTCTGCTGGGAATTGTTAATTGTGCTTTTGGCTCTATCTGCCTCGCTGGGAGATGTACCATTGTGAAATTTTTACAGCCAAATAAAATACCAGAGAATGCTTCTCTTCAAGAGGAAGCTGATAGCTGTCTTCAACTGATGCCTCTTCGAAACCAGGTGAGAAGCATGTGCTTGCCTCAGTGGGACCTGCACCTACCTGCACTGCTGTAGCACCAGGGTATTGATGCAAGGCTCCTGGATTGCCAAGAGCCTGGATAGTTCTGGTAGGGTAGATGTTATGATGCCAGGCTTTGCATATTTGCATGATAGATTTGAACAGCTTGTGAAAACCTTGTTTCCTAGTAAGTTGTCTCAAAGTGGATCTATTTGTGCATTTTGATACAAAGTGTGTCTTCATTTTTAGTAAATTTCTAAAGCCATGACAGAGACTCTTGGGACTTCCTGTGTTTATTCCTGTCTGGTAGTGAATGCTGAGTTTTGCAAGTACTGGCTTTTGGTACGAACTCATGTGTTGTGCACTTGTAATACAAGGATCTTCTAGAAACCCATAGGAATCAAGTGACTGTTATTTGTATTTTCTTGCTTGTTAAAATTGCACAAATGTAGACTCTTACTTCTGAAGATTTCATTTCTTCCCAAGGAAGTATCATCTCCTGGGATTTAAGTATTTGCTGATGCAAATCTCTGTGATCACAGTTACAGAACCACTGAGTGTCACATCATTAGGTCACCAGTTCAAATGTAGTCCAAAGAGGTAATGGGCATTTTTATACCCCTAATGCCTTTCATCAGGGTTTATGTTTACTTGCTTAAACTAAAATTGGAGCATCTGCTATTCAAAATTATGGTTCAAGTGGAAAATAAACACTAGAAACTGTTCTTTCTATAGCAGAAAATCCTGTTTGGCTTGTGTTAGTATCTGTATATGCTTGTCAGCACACATGGAGCTTTAGAAGGAATAAAGGTTGCAGAGAAATGGATGCATTTAGTCAATTCTGATACTTTTGGTATGCTTTTCTATGACTTTTAAATTGCAAGAGCCTTTGAATAAAATATAGGAGGACGCAGACTTAGAAGGCAAAGAGATTTTGAAATTGGAAGTGCAATGGGAGTATTTTGAATGGCAACTGAAACACTTGTGGACTAAGTATTTCTGAAACTCTTCCAGGCAGCTGCTTTTCTAAGGAATGGTGGCTGGTTGGTTGGTTGGTTGGCTTTTTTTTTTTTCTTTCTTTCTTTTTTGTTTCTTCTAGCATTCATGTCAGAATCCTTGTACAAAGCTGCACTGCTAAATCTGACCTCTAGATTCAGGTTTCTCGTCAAGAAGTGTGGACTTCAGTGTAGAGTAACATCTGGTGATAATGCACTGGACTGTACCTTGCCCAGGCTGCAGTGAGCTGGAAGGGTTCAGTTCAGCCACACAGGCTTTTGCAGCTTCACAGTTCCTCTTTGTCGAGTTGTTATTCTGAAGTTGGGAAGTCCTTGCAGTCTCTTTGAGATGTGTTGGGATATGGAAAGCCTTGCTAATCCCTGCAGTCAGGGGCTGACCTCTCGTGTGCTGGGATCTGCCTGCAACTGCGTCTTACTTCCAACCTTTTCCTGAATGTTTCCTGAGCGCTCTCTGGCTTGTTTCAGGGACCAGCTTGGCAGCGTTATCAGGAATCAGTAGCTGGAGTCCTGCAGGAAAGAAGTTGAAGACGCTGAAGTATGAATTCTGGTGTCCTGGTTGTTAGAATCTGTTAGCAGAGACGTCAAGATGTGAAGAAGAGAGAGGTGAAAGCCGGTACAAGTGTTCTTTTCTTTGTGCTCCTGAGTTGAGAAATGAGGATCTGAGCTGGCTTCCCCACCCCAACGGCTGTTGCATAGCTTCCCATGCATCTCGTGTCATGGGAGATCACTGCTAACTTTTGTCAGTATTTTGAGGTACAAAAAAGTAGGTTGTGAGGTGTGGAGAGAGAAAAATTAGATATTTAATGGCATGAAAAAAAAAATTGCCCATAGAACTTGAGTTATCACTGAGGCACTTTGTTACGAGGGTTCCAGTCCTGTGAGTCTGGAATATATATTTTCGTGTGTGTTTACTGTGTAAAGAGTCTTCAGTCATGTGAAGGTCTGAGTTCTTGGCACTTTGGGAGAAATTACGATATCATTCATTTTCAGTCATGATGCCAATTATTGCTACCATTTTGCTGGTTATCTCAGTGGCTGTTGGCAATGTATTTATGACTTCCTACTTAGAATATTCAGTTACCATCAAGTATGTCAGGAGCACTGAGTACATATTCTCTTTTGATGCTGATTTTGTAAAGGCAGTATTGAAGTTCTGCCTTAGCAAAGGAATACCAACTACTAAACTATTTCTGCCAGTATTTAAACTCTGATTGCTTTTTGGCTTGTAACTGATACCAGCCAGAAATGATGCATGGCTAGGAATCTTTCTAAATTATCATCCATCTTTCTGCTGGAGATCGAGAGAGGAAAGTTACTGATGTGGAAAGAAAACTTTTTTTTTTTTAAGCCAAATCATGAGAAGATTGGCAAGTTTCAAGGGAAAATTTAAATCTGGTGTTTGTTTACTATAGTTAACAATGAAATCTTCCTTTACAGAAAATATTAGAGTGACTTATACTTTCAGTCTCCTTGATACTGTGGAAGAACAAAAGAAAATAGAGTTGTCTTGATTTTTAAATTTATATTTAATATAGATATTTGGTATAGGACAGGAGTAAGTAAAAGGAAGGTGCTTTTTTTTACTGACAGTTCTCCAAAGATTGGCCTTAAAAATATGATCATCATCAACAACTGCTAGTTTTCGTAAACAGTATGATTTTGTATTTGTTTTCCCTTATTATATGCAAATGACCAAATCACAGAATGTCCTTTTCTGAAACCTGTGAGCTGTGAGCTTTCTAAAAGCTGTGAGCTTTTAAGAATTCTGGTTGTTTTCAGTACATATACAAATATTAATACACTGAACTAGTATGAAAAATATCAAATGAGAAAAATGAAATGTCAAAATCTCTTGTGTAATGTAAAGTAATAGGTGTTCTCTATAAACATGAATAACTTACTCTGTTTCTGACATAGTAAATTCTGTTCTTATTCTGCTGGTAGAAAAGGAAAGCATAGAAGACTTTGCCAGACATGAAGCCCAGTACATTTTGAGAATGGACAACTAGTTATTTGGAATCCCAGTTCTGTTTTGTATAGAGGCCATAATTTTCTTGCAAAATAAACCTGGCTAATATTAAAAAAAAGTGTTACCTGTCTTTTTGGAAATAGGTGAAATAGATTGCAGAAGAGCATATTTGTCAACAGGAAGCAACCATAAACTTAGGAGAAGTGCAGGCATCGAGCATGGCTGAGCAAGACTGCAGAGAATAAAGACAGAACCTCTTTCCCCTCACTTTTCAGTCTGTAAGTAGGACCAGAGAACACCTTCTTTTGTAAGGGTGGAGCAGGCTTTTCCATCCCCTTTGTGTGTGCAGTTTGTTTATGTAAATCTTGGTGCCAGGCTCTCATGACACAGACTGGGGGCCATGTGGAGTGAAGCTGCAGGCTGTCACCAGCTCACAGCCACAGCTCTTCCACTCCCAGTGACAGGAGTATTTAGGTATTAGTGGGATTTGATGTAGGTCAAATCAAACATGAGAATTTCAAGGTGTCTGTGTGCAGATTTTTGTCATGCTGCCAGATGTGCTTTACTAAAGTGTTGCATGTAATGAACAGGCTTTTGTGATTGCATTGATCAAGATAGTACCTTGGGTGTGTTCCTCATCCAAGGGGAAAGTGAGGTCAGTGGCAATGAATGTTGTGCTGCAGCTTAGACTGGAACAGAGATACTTTGGTGTCCTGGGAAGAATAAGTCTTGGACTTCTGCTGTGGGGCATTCAGTCTAACATGGCATCTTAATGTTCTGTGGCAGGTGACTTTCCTTCATTCCTTGTTGGCCTGCCCTACTTGTTAAATTGATAATCAGCTCTGTACTTTGTCCTCTGCTTTTTCCTCTGGCAGGAAATCCTTTCTGCTGTCCAGGTACATGTGCTCCAGCCTTGCCTGCCATCTCCTTTTGGCTCAGAATTACCTACGGTGTTGTTCCTTGTAGATGTGGCCACAGGTCCCACATTTCAGAAAACTGGAAGCCTGGTTTTAAGTCACCTCCACAAGCTTTTTGGATGTGACACATAGCATGGAGAGCCATTTGGATGTTGGGCTTTCACATATTTGGATATTGTGGTGGGAATGAAGGTAACCAGAAAAGCAACAGGCAGGAAAATCCTTCTGTCTGCTGCATTCCTCCAGTAGTCCTGGAGGAATAAAACTGAGGTGTTCTCTTAACTCCTCCACTTTTAAAGTTAGATCTGCTTGCTTGTTCAATGAGTAAAGAGTATTGTGTCTCCGAACATGTGCAGAAGTGGGATGGCTACATATAGGGCTCTCAAAAACTCAGAGAAGCTGATGTTGGCATGCTCATATTCTACACTGACACAGTGACATTCCTGGCAAATTGATGGCAAAACATAATTTTTTTTTTTCACTTGCTCTTCTGCACAGTTTAACTCTTCTTAGGAGGTTTATCTGTGATCAAAGGATATTAACAAAATCTTTATCTTCTTGGTTTTACAAATTTGGCTTAAAAACTCTCTACTTCAAACTTGCCAAACATTGCCTTAGTATGCAAACAGTGGGGATGGGATAGGGGAAATCACTTGGCTGTTGAAAAACTACATATGGGAAAGTCACATGGAGCTTTCAGTGGTTTTTTTTATAATTCTGCAAAGGCCTCTTCTTATTTGAAAAATAGGAGAAACCAAATAGTGGCTTCTGGAAAGCAAACAGCTAGATTCTTCCATGAGTATTTTTAACACAAATATTAACGTCACAGATTGTGACACTCTTTTCTCCTTAAATACCTGTTTTTAGCCTTCAAGATGTATAACTGGTAAACTCACATTGTGAAGAAAACCATAACTCCTGCAGCATCTGGCTTTTTAAATTCTAATTGTGAAGCCATAAGAGATGTTTTGTTTTCATTTAGCAAATACATACTGAGTTTCCAGGAAGGTAACTTGATTTGCAATAAGCGTACCCAGTGAGAACCATATGGTTTCCATGTTTGTCTTTTAGTGAAGGATTAGAGTATTTATTTCAAAATCTCTTTTTCAGAAGAACACTAGTTTTAACATTACCATTAAGTAATATTTAAGTAAGAATCTTCTGCATTTTCAGATTTGGCTGTATATGTGAACAGATATTTACAAACACAAGTCCTTGGAAGGATTTTACTAGTTAATAATGCGGCCGTGAGTTTTATGTCAGCTTGATTCTGAGTAGTGTTTTGGTGATACCAGTATAAGCTAACTGTATTATGTGAAATTGCTTGAACAGGGCTAAAAGAGTGATAAAAGTGATCTGCCCAAGAGGCTTTAGCATTCTCCCTCTGCTCAGATTGCTGAACATGACTAAGTCTTTGCAGAATGACATCTAAGGTTACACTTGGAGTCATTAGGTTATAAACAGTCCATAAAATGTTTTGCATACTTCATAATATGCCTCTGAAGATCAAGATTCCCTGGGGAGAAATGAGAATATGCACCAAAAACATTCTCAGTCTTGAGGTTTATCCACAACTTCCTATATCACTAAAGATCATCTGTCTCATGGAGACATTATTGCAGTACAAATTTTGATGCTGCTCTGAGTGTTTATATATGGGGAGGAATATACAGGGTAGTGCCCTTTCTTTTAGTAGTGGGATTTTCATATTTTTGCTGACCGGCTGAGTTGTAAATTAGATTTGAAGATCTTTCTGACTCTTAATTTGGTAAATTTATATGAACCTTCATGTTCAAGAATGTTTTTGAGCCACAGGCTGTGCTGGGAACAAAACATGGTAAAAGTGTTCAGATCTTGATAGAATGTCTGAATCTGTGCTATTGAATAGAGAGAGGATTTCTTTCATTTCTGTTCCTTCTTAGTAGGGTTTAGAGGGGTTGGGGTGAGTTCTTGACCTTTCTTGAAGATGCCAGAATGTCTCTGAGAGTATTTTTTTTTTTGCCAAGAATAAATCTGTCTCTACTGTGAAAAAGTGGTTGTTCCTAGATACAATCCAAGTAAAACTGGGTCTGTGGGGGGACTCTGCTGAACTTGGGAAACAGTCTTGTCTTTTGTTCTGGCATTAGTGTTTACTGCCGATACTGAATGCTTGGCATCTGCAGTGATACAGCAGCAGCCTGTGCTCCTTGCCTGTGTGGTCAGCTGACCTAGGGCAATGCTCTGAAATAAAACCAAACCTCCCAACCACCAACTTGTCCTTCAGAAACTAATCTTATTTCAGATTCCACTGTTACTTCGTGCAATACTGGGATTTATAGACCTGGCAGGATGGCTCCGGCAGAGCTATCACATTACTGCAAGATCTGGGCTCTCAGTCAAACCCCTGACTCAAGTGGCATATCTCATACCTAAGGATGCAACTCACAAAGGATGTCCTTGGCATCTGCGTGCATCGAAATTTCTTCCAGGTCATCTAAATGAGAGCAAAGAGTGGAGGACTTGAACAAGAATCTGGTGAGAACTGCTGTAAGCAGCAGACGCTCCCAGGCTAGCTGCAGTTCATAGACTGTTGGAGCCAGTGGTGCATCTTTCTCCTCTTGGGAAGTTTAGGAAGAAGCATTTTCCATGTGTGTGTTGAGTTTTTGGAGGCCTGGCTGTTCCTCGGGGTAGTTCAAAAACTGGCTGCAGACAATTTGACAGCAGCACTTCGCACTAACGAGGAAGCAGCAGGGTTGCACTTCCTCCAGCCTGCCTTGAAAAGGGAAGTAGAGAGGCTCAGCTGTGCAGAGCTACAGGACTGTGCAGCCTAAAACAGCTCAGAGACTATTCTCTAACTGCACAGCTCAAGCATACACTAGTTGCATGTATGAGAATTAAGCCTTGTCCAGCGTGCTTTTTCTGACAGCAAAGCTGCTTGATTTGTTTCTGTTATGGATGTGGTTTCCAGCCTGAATCCTTCAAGCATCTCTGAGGGTCTCTTTTTAGTGCATGGTGGATGCACTGAATGCCGCTGGTTCTGCTGGCTTGCTTTGGCAGAAAAAAGTTCCATTTCACTAATAGGTTTTTATATTTACAAAAGATGGCTTTAGCTTTTTTGAATTTGCTTTGCTTTGAATTTCCCAAGAATTTTGGGACATTTTTGATGGCCACTTATTTTGCCTCATGGTGACTTCAAGTCAGTGTGAGCTCAGACTGCAATAGATAGTCCAGTGTGTACTGACAACTCTTAAAAGATAAAGCCATGCTGTCAGTTTATGCTGATTTCTTTTCACAAGTGGAGTATATGTGGTAACAGTTGTTAACGTTTTTCTTTCTCATGCCAGACCTGCATTTGAAAAGGATTCTGAAATTTATTATCATCTTCATTATATTTTGCTGATGTTAAAACCATCTACTAAATCCAGCCATCTAAAACTGAAGGAACAGTAAAGATTTTACTGTTTGTATAGTTTACCTTTGGTGTAAAAATTGTATTGCAGCTAGTAAGGAACACACAAAGGCTTAGGAAAAGGTTATGCAAAACAGTGTTAGATTAAAAAAAAAAAGGAAAAAAAGGTATTGATCTAAAATTTAATGAGGGAACTGAGTGTACAATAACTCAGTAACTGGTACAGACTGAAAGGGTTTGCAGCTCTTTTGGTTCTTGAGGGGAAAAAAAACCCAAACAGAAAGTGCACAAACTCCTGTTTGTAAATCTACACGTATTAAAATAAATACTAAATGTACAGGGGGTCAGATTAAAGGAAAACAATAAGAAGAAGTTAGAAAATGGTGAAATGCTTCAGTCTCTATTGAAGTACTAGAATAAATCCCTGAAGGTTTTATAAGCATCTCTAAGGCAACAGGAAACGAGCAGTGTGGATTTATCAGGAACAACCTCATGGGAGAGGGCTGATGAATTTAATTTGATTAATTCAGTGGATGTTTTACAGCCCAGCCTGAGTGAGGCAGCACATTGGTTATGGGATACTGAGTGAGGATCTGTGTTCAGGAGGGTCCATTAAGTGATGAATATATGCTAAGGAGTGTCTGTGGTGGTGACTGGGTTCCTGGAGGGGTTTGTTCTGCCCCTGTGCCAACAGTTTGGGAGACAAAGAGAAAACACTTGAGATGCAGATGGAAGGTTGTGTGTGTTTTTTAAAACAGTAGAACAACTTGAAGAAATAGCCTGAAGCCTGTTTCACTTTTCCTCAAGTAAAAATGCAGAGTACTTAGCAATGGAAAAAGTGAAATAGTCTGGGGTTTTGGACCAGAAACTGAATGCAGTTCTTTCAGTAAAAAACCTACCAAATCTTTAATGGTGTAGAAATGTCCTATACAGGTGTTTTGTAATACTCCATGCTAATAAGTGATATGCACCATTTTGGATCCTGCATTTTAAGATGGGTTTAAGTTTCAGGCTGAGAAAACCAGTAAAACCATGATTTAATCCTTGCAGTCTAGGAAATAAAGACTTCTTTTGTCTTCTGGAAGCAGCTTATAGAGGAATGGAACAATCTTCCAGGTGAGCTAAGTTAACAAGATCACTGTGATCAGTTGACTCGTTTTTAGTAGAGAAGAAAAAATTACTGCCTTATGTTGCACTAAGGCCTGAGTTAATGTAAAAGGGAAAGAACATCCTTGTGCTTAAAGGGCATCAAGCACAGGAGCATGTCCCCTGTTGAGGCAGTGGGTACACGAGAGATTGCAGTTGCCTTAAGAATAGGTTAGAGAAATGTTGATGCTTTGGGTGCAGCGAATCATTCCTGGAGCTGTTTGACAGCCTGGTGCCTCTGGGTTTGCCTCTTTGGTTTTCAAGCAGCCCTGACTTTTGAAGCCTGTGTTAAGGAACAAGTGCTGAAAGGAGGACAAGTCTGATGGTCAGTCTGTAATTAAATCCGTAACTAAATCCTGCTCACAAATGTTGCTGTCTGTCCTTAAGTTCTTTATGTATTTTTACCTGGAAGATGTCTTTTCAATGGTCTAATGACTTTACAAGGTGCAGTCTGGGTCTCTGAAATTAAATTGGTGTTAGTTTTCTCACTTGTTTCCAGGAAATGAGGGTTAGTGTCCTGGTGTTCCAAAGGAGATTTTCAGAATTTCTACTCCCCAAATTACCTTCTTCAGGGGAAAAATACTACTGTAGGAGCCTACGGTGTGTCAGAAGTGAGTATTTCTAAAAATGGAAAATGTTTCCTTGCCTTAGAGTTTCTTCATTTAACAGTCACCCACATGGCTGTGAGCTTTCTGAGTGCTGAGGGTAACATATTGTTTACCCTTTGAAGAAGAAAGTAACTGGGTTTCGTTAGTTTGGGGTTTTGGGGTTTGTTCGTGTTTTTTTGTTTTTTTTTTTTTTTAATTTACTGTTTTACTGTAGTCACTCTAATTAGCACCAGCTACTTTCCTATAAAAAGGTAGGATGTCAGTCAGGTTTTGATCTGGTTTGATTTTTTTATACCGATGCATTCAGACTATTTGGTTTATGCTATTGAAGATTTCTGAAAGAAGCAATGGTTGCAGGGCTAAGAGGTCTCTGGTTTTGTGATCTAGAGCACATGCATGTCTGGGACCCAGGCTTGATCAAGGAGAAAACAAGTGCTTGGTCTTCTCTCTTTTCCTGCAACCTTGCTGCAGAGAAGTGCATGAAAGAGGTAAAACCGTGTGGGTTGTCCTCCTGCTCTGCACAGCCATGGGCGCATTCACTTTATCTGCCAGTGGAGTAACAAGCACTAATGGAAATTATAGCAGTTTGGATAAGATAATGCCCATAAAGGCAGGCTATGGTTATCAATGTTTCTTCCAAAAAAAACCAGAATTAAGTTTTTAATTACTGAACTCTCTGAAATAAGCTTATGCACACAAGGGGAGAACACGTTTTGCATACACCTAAAGGGAAAATCCTCTAGATACCAGGAAGGAAGGGAAGTGAGACCACACGGTGTTGGAGGTATCTGCCCTTGAAAGGGCAAAGCCACCTGGCCAGCAGGTTTGTCACTGAAATTTAGAAACTGGCTGTGATTCCAGGTGCCACCAGTGCCTTTAATGCTTAAGCAAAGTGCAAACTGTGTAATGCCAGGGCCAGTGCTGAAACACGACACCGGGACATCGCTTCCTCCCAGCCGCCTGTTCCTTACATAACTTTGGGCTTCCTGGGGCGGCCTCTAGATGAGCTGAGCCTGACAGGAAATATTTGGGTGGCTGGTGGCAGTTCTGCTAGGCACAGAAAGAATGACAATGAATTGTATTCTGAGTCCAATGGTTGTAGTATCTCAGGCATTATCCCCATTCTATGGTTAGGGAAAATAGCTGTGGAGAGGGAAAATGAAGCAAGATGGTGAAGGTGTGGTGATGGGAGGCACTGAATTTTTGCCCTGTATGCTTGGTTTGAACCAGCTTCATCTGCACCTGGAAACTTACACTTGTCAGCTCTGGTTTATGTACATCATGCTTTCTCAGGGCCCCCTCAAAACATCTGCTCTCTGGTTGGCAGAGCAGCAAAGTGTGTGGCCTTTTGGGGAGCTTTTCTTCTTTCCCTGGTAAAGATGTCAGTTAAAACAAAACCAGTACTGTAACAGGGGAGAGATTAGGCTTTAAGGTATTTTATATTTTATTCTCTTTCACAGATACAGGTAAACTCAGCTTGAATCTACCCTTAATCATACAAAACGCTGGTTTATTCCTTACTTTTGTTTACTCATTTTTTTCTTCCAAGTACTTGGAGAGATCATAAGCAATGCAGTAATTCAAGTTAGAAAATACAATCTTTTGTTTAAAATTAGGTTTTCTGAAGTGTTTTTTCTGTAAAGTTGCATTTTTAAGGAAGTTTTTAACAGTGGAGTTTGACCGAATAGCTCTCATAGAGTTCTGTCTAGAGATTTAAAAGTGATGTCTTCAATACTGTTGTGCTGTGATCTCTTAAATGCTTGTGGTATTGACCTTTCTTAATAGTTAAACTTATGATTTCCTTTCATTTTTCATTTTAGTTGTATGAAGAAATATGTGATCTTCAGTGCCCTTCATTTTGGAAGAGGAGAAGTCTTTCTGTCTTTCTAATAGTCAAACTACCACACCATGTGGAGGGGCTTTCCTCATGCTTATGCCACAAACTCTGAGCCTACTTGCAGCAGTACAGATGAGTTTGTGTTTCTGCTAGATAACAGAAATCCTGTAAAACTCTAGGTACTGCACAGCCCATTGGGTTAATTGTCAGACTTTTAATTTTGGGAATACCATATTGTGATACGCATGTGTTTTCTAAGAGGAAGAAGATTCAGTTAAACCAATTGTTTGTGGTTTGAGTACTAC
Organism: Corvus hawaiiensis; assembly: GCF_020740725.1. NCBI lineage: Eukaryota > Metazoa > Chordata > Aves > Passeriformes > Corvidae > Corvus > Corvus hawaiiensis. The sequence continues at coordinate 13,089,596 of NC_063220.1, read as the reverse complement.
AAACTCAGTCTTCTGCGGACCAGAACATATTTATCAGTGGGGATGTAGGTGGCACAGCAGGGCCTGGAGTGAAAAGTCCAGGGATAATAGGAAAGTTCTTGAGGGTGTACATCTATAGAGAGCAATTTGAGGACATTTGCCTCAGCATAACCTATGTGATATTGCTCTGCAGTGTAACATTACCAAACAGTAATATCCAGCAGTGTGCTCAGGAAGGGGCAGCTGATGATGTCTTTTTTTTTTTCCCTGAAGGATTTCCCAGAAAAATCTGTTCCTCTAAAGAAGGGTTCGGGCCACATAGAAGTGGTGTTCTGCTGGAAATAGAAACTTAATTCTCAGAACTTAAAAGAACCTCTTTCTTGTAAAATGAGCTGTGGAAAACAAGACTGCTAGGATTTGGGGGGGGCTTTTCTAAACTTCAAGATGTAAACTTAAGCCCAGGAAAGGCCAACAAACTTAAGAGAGATCTGACCAGACTATGCATAACAGATTCTCCCAGCAAAGTCTTACCTGATGACAAAGCCTTTTTTAACCAAATGTTTACCTCTTGTCAGGTTAACCAATACACTGTTCCTGAAGCAAGAGCTGAGCATCTTTGGGCAATCCGGTGTCCATTTGGCACCACTGTTTCTGAGCAAGGTGTGGGTTTTAGATTTATAAGAAAAGTAGCAGAGGTTAACATCAAATTACTTCCTAATTTGCAGGGATACCACCACGTCCAATCACATTCATCTGCACGTGTGATTGCCTATCACATCTGCTATCTGTTCATATCTCTGTGGGTGTTATCCATGACCAACATGCCTGTGCATCGTGTGTGAGACTGGATTTTATCTGAATAGTGGCTTTTCACACAGCGGCACCTGTGAAGTGCAAAAGGGGCAAAGGGCAATGAACTTTCTTGGATTTGGTCTTCTTGCGCATGGTGATGTAATGCAATTTTGCTGATCCCTGACTTTCTTCTGCACTCCAGACTTCTGTTGTAGGTATATCTTGGTAACAAAATATCACATAGCCACCCTTATCTTCAATAGATTGTCTGGTTTTGTGGTAGGTTCTTTATAAACACATTTGCAGGCTCTGAGAGTTCATGCCCTGCCTTATCTGCAGCAGGCCTTGGCCTGTGTAGTTGGGCCCAGCAGCAGCAGTGCTGCATCCCAGATAATTGCTTCATGTATAAAGGTATCCTTCTCTTCAAGGATCTCTAAGTTAAGACTGTCTGCTGTATAATTGCCTATTGACTTAGACTATGATAAAAAAATCCATCTTGTAGGACCCCAGAAGGTACTTAGAGCAGCATTATCCCATGCAATCTAAAGGCAACAGAAGAGTAAGGAAGATTAAAACCTTAAAGTCAATTCTAGTCACCCCAGCACTAGTGTTGTTAGTTTTGGCAAATCCTGTCTCAACAATAAAGCCAGCTGGCATTTTGGCATCAACACAGACAGACTTGGCATCATCCCCTCTGGCATCAAAAAAACGCTTCGTGGGAGCTGGCACCAAAGCTGTGAAACAAGGGTAAGTAAGGCCCAAGGGAAACGCCAAGCAGACACGAGATGAGCACTAAAAATAGTCAGTTGCTGTCATGTGTAGAGAAATCAAATAGCACTTGTAAGAGTAGGGCATCCAAGATCTCCATCAAGGTTGTGCTGGTAAGCATCTTTGGGACAATGTATGTCTATGATGATGTGACCAAAGGGCATACACAGGCTGTATTTTTGGTACCCACGTGGTGCAAGACTCTAAAACTAGAACAGACGCTTACCATCTTGATTCTGTGCTTAGGGGATCCTGTTACTGCCTGCACACTCTGCCTTCTTCCCTGTCTGGAGCAGATCGTCTCCCCTCGAGCCATTACCAAAGTCCTGTTTGCATACATGGGCATCAGGAAGACAAGCGCTGTAGTGCCAAAAAGCAAGGAGCCAAGCTGGTGTCCCTGTACCACCCCAGATACACTTGCCCTCCTGAGACAGTCTCGTCAAATATTTAACAGCTGAACTCCCCACTCCCTCCTTCTCCCCCCCCGCCCAGCAGGCTTAGAGAAAGCTGAGTAGGCTTTCCCGTGACTTCATTACCCACTCCAGACTAAAAGTGAAGCCTGACATCTTCATTTGGGCATCTCAGGTGCCCAAAAACCTGGGAATGCTAAAGGGGCAGAATCAACCCTATCTCTTTTGAAGCAGTTAGTGTCACTTCTCAGTAGGGCACTTTCAACCCTTTAGTCCCTCAGTGGTGAAAGACTTTGAAGCTTTTTAACACATCTGGGCTTGGATGGCAGGCGTGGGTATTGAACGAGTGGTCATACAAAAGTAGATGGATTCACATAGACTTTGGCATTACAGTTGCATTGGCTTGGCCACAACTCTTGCTGTGAAGAAAAGCTGGACCTGTAGCTATCATTTTCTGCTCTATAGGGAAACAGCAGTGGGAACAATGTCACTGAGGACTGGAAACCTCAAGCTACACTTACAAAAAACTATTTTGGTCTCAGAGAAGAGCCTGGACTTTTTACTGCCACCACTTTCGCATCAGCTGAACAGCAAAGTGGGTAGGAGTGTCTGAACAGCCTGGATGTGGCTGCTTTTATCTCCTCTGTCAGATGGGTGTTGGAGAGGACTCCTCTTGGATATGTCCTCCACAACGACCCCTTGTCTGCTCCCTGCTCTTTCCTTGAGTGCCCTTAGGATAGCTTAATACAGAAGGCAGCTTCAGAGGAGGGATTGCTTGCTGTACTAAAGTGCAAAGGGAAGTGTTTTTCTGTTGGCATTTCTTCACCCACAAAGGAGCAGTGAAGAGGAGGACAGGCTCTCACTGAAATGGCAGGTGACAGAGTGGGAAGTGGCTTCCTCTGTGGTGCACACTGCTTGAGTTCAGGGCTTACACATGGCTTTTGGGTGGAGATGTGGCACATATTTGTGCTTGTCTGCTTGGCTGACAGTTGCTGTTTGGGATTCAGTTGGAATAGTCAATTGGAATCAAGCACGAGCTGTTGCTGTTGGGGCTCTCTGTAACACTGAGCGTATTTTGAAGTGCACAGTCTCATCCTCCCTGGTTAACCAGTTACTTAAGAGAGAAAGGTGACAGCAGTGAGGTTGAAATGCACTGTCTCTATTTGCTTAACTTACTAAGCTGCAGAAGTTTTCTGCACTTTTAAATCACTGAGCTGACAGAAGTGACAGCCTGTGGGGAAGAGGGACAGCTTCTCACCACTGCAAGCCCTTGTGCTTTGTTGCACATTAAAATTTATTGATCCATCTGACTGGTTGCAGTGCTAGCTCACAAGCTAGTTCCAACATGTTTGGTGTCTTTTCCTGAAATTATTCTTTGCTTTCTCCAACAAAGATTAAGACAGTTTGGCCTGAAAAATAGTAAATGCGATTACTTTAGTGTTCTTGTTTTGTAGTTGAAGTGCATGCAAATTGGGGGACCCGCTTTACCTCACTCCTAAACAATACAATAATACTAGACAGAGTGAAAGGTTTGTTTTGGGCCACTTGTTCCCTGAGCAAAAGAGTAGATACTCTAGGTCGTGCAGGTACTGGGAAGTTACCAGCCTGACCTGTTCTTCTTGGTCCTCTGGAATTTGTTGATGGCTTTCTTGGTAGGCAGTGCCAATGCTGTATGTTACATGAACCCGGGACACCTGGTCCTCACACTGGAAAGTCATCATATTCTTGTAATGGTATCATTAGGGTGGGGAAGTTGCCCTTCACTCTTCAGGGATCTACAAGTGCACAGGTGGGCAGACAGAAATGGTTTGTAGGCAGCATGGCATTGCTGTTCCAGCATTGGTGATCTCCCAGTGTCTCATGCTAGTTTTGCTAGCAAACAAGTCCCTTTAGAATATTTGCTGTCAAGGCAGATGGAGCTTGTTGTTCTTGGATATTGTCTTATTCTAGAGAAACAGAGATCTGCTTTTACACCTTTCTGTATGTTTCTTTCCTTTTTCTTTTCTTTATTCCCAGAACCATCTCCAGGATGGGGAAAGATAAAGTCACCTTCGTGACTTTGAGGTTGCTTCTTTCACACTGTGTTTTGAGTGCATGCCAGATTTGTGAAGTCCCAGTCCTAGTTAGCTGACTAACAAAAATGGATAGCTCGTGCTCCAGAAATGCTCCCCTTACCAACATGAAAATAACAGAGTGCACTGGGGCAAATGGAAGAAGATTTAGATAAAATTGTTCCAATTTTATGGTCAACCTGTGTGTGTAGCTGCAGAACTATGGTATTAAAGTTTAATCAAGAGGATATTACACATCATCCGTATTTACTGTTCAAAACCTCTCCCTGCCTAGGACTGTAACAGTGGAGCAGCTAGGAGCAGCCTCGTGCTTCAAACCTGACAGGTTTGAGATGCACAACTTCAATTTTTGTTGCACTCGTGTTATCATAACTGGATCACTTAAAGGTCAGGCTGTCTCCTCAGGGGGTATCAAAATGAATACTATACCCTGCTTGGTTTCCAGACCTGCTTGCATCAAACATGGAAAGCGACTCTAAAATGGCCCAAGCAACTTCCGTCATGTGCTTCACTTATGTGTTATATCTGAGGTCATGAGGCACAGTGTGTTGGCCTGTGAAGGTACTGAGCAGCATCCTTTGCTTGACATCATGTTTGGGGCACATGGCGTGTTCAGGGGAGCAGTATTACAGACTGGTAATGCCTAGAGGCCTCTACTCCCTCTTTCCCAGTAGAAATCTGCTCACCATTATTCTGTGGTGGGATCCACACTGACATACCAAAAAAGGATGGTTGGTGGCTGCCTAAACAAGCAAATTTTGAAACTAATGTAGATCCTATAATCTGTCCTGACATTAGTCCTGACTTTTCAGAGCCCTCAAGAGAGTCATCTACTGAGGAACAGAAGACTTGTGTTTGTTTTGCTCATTATATCTGGGATAGATGCACTCTTGTGTAGCCTTTGCAGATCTTAAATTCCAGGTTTGTATAAAGGAAGTGAATCCATGCTGAGCCTGCCTTAGAGCTACTCTTGTTTTCATTAAAATAATTATTATTTCAGCTCTGGTTTCCCTCAAGCAGAGAGCAGTAGAAAATTAGAAAGGTTTTGGAAATGGACAATGAGCAGCTGAAGGCTTTGGGAAAAGATTTTACATTAAGAGGATAAGGAAGATTGATATCTTTTATAAGAAGATAGCTAACAGGTACAGAGTAATGAATGGGTGAGAAGATGGATGAGGACTTCTGTTTCCACCTGCTAATAATATGAAAGTCAAATTAGAGGTGGTGAATTCATTCCTGATGAAAGAAACTATTTGTTCACGACCACTGTCTGAAACTCACTGCCGCCAGACAGAGCTTTGGGGCAAGAATTTATGAGCTTAAAAAAAGAGGAGGGGGTAAAAGGATACCAGTTGGTATATACAAAGCAATTGCAATGATTAGGAGAACCTTGGTGTTTTGCAAAGGTTCTGAGGGTGTTGATTAGGATTTTATAAGGGTATGAGCTACCTTGTCCAGCTCTTTTTTTTTTTACTGTCCCTCTACAGGGTTTTTTCCATAGTCGCCTATAGCAGAGGTGTGGAGCATGTTACTGGCCGGTGTCACTCAGGGACTGCAAGAGAGGGTAGGGTGGCTGCTCCTGCTGCAGTCGAATGTGGTAATGCCTGCTTGCAAACCACCTTTTTTGTATCAGTCTTTCCAGGATTGCTAAATTCACACATAAATTAGGATGCTTTTGCTTTTCTGCCGAGTTACTGCTTTTGATAGTCCTTCACAACTTGTCTTAGATCTGGAATGATGCTTTGCCTTTTGAGTATGTGCTGGGGGAGAGGCGGGTGGTTAAAGTTAGATTCCTTCTGACAGTAGGGATTTAGAAACTGCTGCATTGGCTCAGCCCTGGGATCTGCCTAGTCCAGAGCTCTGGATAGCAACAGCCAAAATCGGATGTTTCAAAGGCCAGCGCAAGGCCACAGAACAGATTACTAAAGCAGAAAGCTACCCTTTTATATCACTGGTGTTTCTCCATAGAATTGGAAAAGCAAAGTTTGAGAGTTAGTTTGATCCAAGAGCAGAAAATCTGGAAAATCCCATTGCTTGGCTGATGCTAGTTAAAGCTGATGTTTTGTATCTTCCAGGAAATTGCTTCCTTGCTTGTTTTCTCTTAGGAAAATCAGGGATGTGCTTACCCTTAAACAGCATTTTTAGATGGTGCCTTTAAGTTGGTGTAAAAATAAGTAATGCTTCTGTGTAGTCTCACAGTCCAGTTGCGTAGGGGACACACACAGTGGGGTTCTCGTTTGGGAAACCACTCTGGGCTGGGCTGGGCTGGGCTGGGAGGAGGCAGCAGTGGTGGTCACTGAGTGGTTTTGGCATGTGCAAAATATGTGTCTTTTTCTGACACTGCTGCAAGCTGTCTAGCTGTTGGGTGGCAAGAGGTGTCTGTTCTGCTTTTTTTTTTTTTAGTGTCCTCTTTAATTTTTTTTCTTCTGTTGCAAATTAGCATTTCCAAGAATTTTATGTGATTTCTCTCTCTCTCTTCTGAAGTACTGAAATTATTATTAAAACTGCTACTAAAAAAGGCGTTCAGTGAACTCAGTATGGAAAAAAGTATATTCCTTTCCTTGTCATATATTTTAATGTGCTGGGCTCCAAAGCCAAAGAGGCCAAAAGCCAGGGGAGTTTGTGCTCTGTCAAATATCCATGGAGCTGCTGCTGGGGCATATGGGAGTGGCGATGGTGTCCCCATCCCCCCGACAGACGAGGACAGCTGCTGATTAAAGAGAAGCACAAAAAAAAGAGGTTGCTGAACTTTCAAAGTGGAGGTAGAAAAGGGAGTTAAATTTAGATTACCTTCTGCAGTGTCATCTTCTACACCACTGTGGAACTTGCTGTACTCCTTGCTTGGGGGAGGACAAACAAGACATGCCATCCTGGGCACCGGATGATAAATTTGTTTATAAGGCTTAATTGCCCCTTGGCATGAAAATGTGAAATGAGCTCAAGTAGAATGAGAAACCTTCAACAGGGCTAGTCAGATTTTCCTTTGGGAGAGGTGGATTTGAAACTCTTCCCGTCACCTGTCTGATGCTGGTGGGGTCCAATCCTGATCCTTCTGAAATCAGGGAAGTTGTTGCTGTTCCTTTAGAGGGACAACTGTTATCTGGAGGGGCTGAGAGTTGAACAGTGCTGTGAGTCAGAAAAAGTGGAGCTGTGGTGGCAGGCAGAAGGTGGCATGGGAGTGCTTTGGATCTGTGAAGACCACCCAGGTCCCCAGGGTCTGGAGGTACTTGGAGAAGCCATGGTGGTGGCTTCTAGGGCTCCAGTGTTGTCCAGTGGGCAGCTTCAAATTTAGCTTGCTCCTCAGAAATAGATGAACTGTCTATTTTGCTTAACGAGATTTAATCATCACCAAGCTGTTGGCTCATGACAACATTTTTAATAGACTGCTCTCCACTGCAGCATCCCCGTAGCAGGGAGGAGAGCACTTCTGCTCTGCTTGGGCTCCCTGACAGGTCCCGTTTGCAGCGACCTGCTTGGTGTCACTCAGCAGTCTTAAGGTTCAGGGCTGCCTTTTTTTTTTTTTTTTTTTTTTTTTTTTTGGGTGGTGGTTTCTTGGAGGTTTTTTTGTTTGTGTCGGGGGGGGTTCTGTGTGTGTGTGTTTTTGTGTTGGGGGGTTGTTTCTGGTTTTGATTTTTTTGGTTTTGGGGTGGGTTTTTTTTTGGTTTTTGGTTTTTTTTTTCAGAACTGCCCGACCTGATGTCATTTCCCTCTTGCAAACACTCCGGCTGGGCTGCGTCTGAGATATGTCACAGGGAGTGGGAGGAGGAGGAGGGGGAGCCAGCGAGTGCGTGCAGTGTCCCAGGACCCTGTTTACTTAGCATTCCCAGCTGAGGAAGCCCTGGTTTAAATAGGATCGGAGGAGCGGGCTGCCCACAGCAGATGAAGAAATGGTTGCTGTGGGGCTTTAAATTCCTGCCTTCCCATGTGCTGGCGTGGAGGATGAGCCTGCAGAATGCCTTTCCTCCTGGGTCTCAGACAGGTAACCGGCTTAAGTGCGGTGGGAGCTGCTTGCTCAGGTGGAGGATGTGACTGACTGCTTTTATTTTTATTTCCCTCACTTCTAAGGAAATGATTTCTGACTTTCCCAAAACGGAACTGTACAATCAGCACTTCCCCACCCGTGGCGTGTGATTGGGGAGGACAGTTGTGTGAGAGACCTTTTTTATTAGCAAGGAAGGAGCAAAACTGTGAGCCAGGGATAGAAACTTCCTTGTTGTTGTTGGAGGCTTTGCGGCAGGGAGGCTCTTTGTGTCGTGCTCCTGTGCAGTTTTTGGTTGGTTGGGTTTTAGGGTGCTTTCCACAGTCCTTAAAATGGAATTGCGTTTGCATTGCTTAAAAACATGCCAAACTTTGAACTGTTTTGTTGTTCAGGCATTATTTTGCGTGTTAAACTGTGGATTTTTTTAAAAGAAAAAAAAAAGGAAAAAAACCAGAAAAAAAACCCAGAAAGAGGCATATATATATATATATATATATATGTGTGTGTGTGTGTGTGTGTGTGTGTCTGTGTCTCATCTCTAACCAAAGTCACCAAATGGAAAATGGCAACATGCTGTGACCCACAGCTTCGTGATTTTTTAATTGTTTTGAGAGAGTTTGAGCTTGAACAAGAAACTTGGGATAATTTAATAGCTGGTAATATCGAGTGGAATGAGAAACGGTAGCAACTGCCCAGCTGCTCTCTGCTGGAGGAGGTGCCAACTATGTGTTCCTAGGCTGGGGAGAGCAACCCCTTTTTTTGGTTTGGGAGGCACGTCTGTAGGGGAATCTAATTGTAAACTCTTTCCAGCACTGCTGTGATCTGTAATCCACAATAAATATATATTGAATGATATCAGGAGTGCTGCTTGCAGTTTCTAATTTAGAATTTAAAAGTCGAGATTGGACCATAACGTGTTTTAAACTACTTACTTTCAGTTGTTTAGCAGCCCTAAAGGACTTCAACGCGCTGCTGAGTAAACAGTGCTGTTTCTTTTTCCTTATCAGTGCAGTTTTGGTGAAACGCAGCTCTCTCCCCACCCCAAACCCCTGTCCGAAAACAGTTTTACATAAGAAACTACCTCTAGCACAATGACCTTCTGTGATTGGTGCAATAGCTATAAATAATCGTTCACTTGTTAGCACTCAGGGCAAAGAGACTTGCCCTAAAAACTCGGAACTGAACCAGGGATAGAAATTCGGGCACAAAGGCAGAATGGTTTTAGGTAACTCTCAAACTGCAGTGAGACGTAGCTGCCTCAAATGGTGAGATTGCTCGAGACTCACGGGTGTGTTTTTCTCTAAAGTTCCTGTTTTTAAATTAATCTTTTTGTTTTAGAGATGTGTTCAATGCAGTTGGGGTGCAGTAAAAGGTGTAAAAGCAGAAGTTAGGTGTAATTTGGCTTCATTTGGTGGAACAGTGAACATCTGGTTATCTCAGTGGATGGATGGTACTTTTTCTCTGCTGGTAACTTTTCAGCATTGATAGAGGCATTTACAGGAAGCAGGAAAAAAAGGTGTTGCCTCAAGAACACGAGAGCAAAGCTCTTGACTATTTTTATCCACTGATAAAGAATATAGTGGGAAAGAGCTGTTTGAACTTTTCTCAGTTTTAATCATTTTTAGTCTTGAAAAAATTAAATCTAAGTATTGTGATTGTGTCCTGCATGCATATACTATGCAGAAATTTCTTTTTCCAAGGGTTGATACTGAACGGTGCTGTTTAATTGAAAGTGTGGGAGGAATTCAGGAACATCTCATCACCTCCATTGTCTCTTGGATTATACTCCATGCATTCGGACTGTAAACACTTGTCTGTCTGGGATGCCCTTTGTTGTTCTCACTCAACACAAGGGATGCTGATCCTGGGCTGCAGGCTCAGGGAAGAGGTGCTGAGTGGGATGTCCTCCCATGAGCTGTGTGACAAGGATGGAAGGATCAGAGTGAGATCTTTGGCTCCCCAGGACCAGCACCCCTTGTGTACCCCATGACTGCACTGAACAGCTGCTTTCCCTGGATCTGCCTTCATTTCTTATTTGGGAGCCAGCAGCATTGTAGCATTGCAGATGGACTGCTGAACACCTGGTAAAAATAAGGTGTTTGGTTGATTCTGGGATTTTTCATTGGTGCAGTGTGGATATTTAAATGTCTAAAAAGCTAGGTCAGCACTATCTGACATCAGTGCAGTGTGGGTGTTTAAAGCTCCCATCCAAGGAAACATGATTGTAGAGGATCTCTGCTTTCAGTTTTAAATGAGCATTTCCTCCTAAAGTTGGAGGTGGAAGGTTGAACACATTCACCTAGTTCACTGCATAAATGAAAAAAAAAAAAAAAGAAAAAAAGGTTAAGATGTTGGATTCCTAACGTTTTCAGTTTTAATTTTAACTGCTTGAGGTTTTCAGCATGGTCCTCTGTTGGTGGTTTAAACCAACAAAATGCAAGACAGCCTCCTCAAAGCTGTAATTTCCTAGAAGTGTGTATCTGTAATGTGAGAGGGCTGAGGACTACAGCTGGGAAGCTTCTAGCAAGGGGTGAGGAAGTAAACAGTCACATGGTGCTTAAAACACCAATGTGTAGTTCTTGAAGTCTGAAAGTGAAACTTGCAATAAACAAAAATGAAACCATCTCTTACTGAAATATGTCAAAGTGTCCATGATCTGTGAAAGGATAGTGTCCCTTTAAATATAGTTGGAGTATTTCTCCAGGATAAATGGATGCAACAAACCAATTTGTTCCTCAGATAAAGGTTAATGAAACCTTGGAGGTTCTGCATCCGCTGGGGGTGAGGATGGGTCTGCTGTGGCTGATTAATCATGGTGATCTAAATATAATTCTCCTGATGCTGGCATTAGTGAAGCAATAAATGTTGTGGATTAGAATTCCCATTTTGGAGATCATTATTGTGCCTGAGACATCTCAGAGGCATCATTCCTCCCCCACTTATTATACTTTTAAGTATTTGGATATTTGCACTCATTACACTTCTTTTTCCCCACATTCAGCAAAACAAAATTTGTGGTGGATGACTTAAGAAGAAGCATCCAGACTTAATTTATTGCCTGGCCTCAGCTGTCTGTCATAAGGCAGGCTTACAGGAATCTATCCCCTGTTGTGCTGGCAGGGCCTGGCACAGGAGGTTCCAGTAACTCCCAGCAGTCAAAGCCCCTTTCATCTTTGGCAGTCTTACGTGGTTTTGCTAAACTGAACCCACCAAAGACATGACACTTGCTCAGATGGTGGATTTTTGCTTTTATGTTACAAAGGACTAACAGGTGTAATGTTTGTGAAGACAGGAGATGTCTGGACACTTTAGTGCAGGCTCAGCCACACTGGTATCGGTGGGTCCTGAGCTGCCCTGGTGATCCAGGGCTCCCCAGCAGTTCTGCCTGTCCTTACTGTGATCCCACCTGCTGTCCTTCTCTGAAAGGATCTAGTGAGGTTTTATTTAAGATTAACTTTGATTAGGAACTGGGGGGATGCTGGCAAACCAGGAATTGTAGTAAACCCTGTGGCAAGATTTGGCGTTCTAGTATTTTAAGTAGCAATTTTACTTACTACCACTTGAGTGCCTTATCTGGCAGAGATAATTTTCTTTGGTAGCTTTGTGTTTGCATTCCCATGAGCTGTTGCTGATGCACTTGGCTAACCAACACTAGTGATAGTCTGATGTGTGAGATTGAGTAACAGCCAAGTGGGTACTAATAAATAGTGGATATCAAATAATTGCTTCTGACATATTTAATATATTGACAACCACTTCCATTCTGTTACTCAGAATGCTTAAAGAATATGTGTGGTTCAAATACTGACTGTGAGTTACTCAGAATACGTACTTTAATATATTTTTCTGAAGATAGTGTCTCTTGCTTAGATCCATCTTGCTTGTTGTTATGGGTGTGACTGGGTACTGAGAGCAAGGGACTGCTGCCTGCAGGTAATGAGATTAGTGAAATAACTAGGTCAGGATTTTTATTTATTATTAAATAGATGCTTCTTACCAAAGTCCTATGAGAGCTGTGAAACCAGAAGGTCTGGAGTGGTCACAGGTTAAGCCCAGGTCCTGTTAAAACCAGTTGTATCTTGCCCTTCAGCAGATGCCATTTTGGCAGTCTCTCTTCATCCTGTTGCTGGGCTTTTCTCTGAGTCCCTCTGTCTGCGTGCCTCTTATTCAGTCCTTTACTCACCCCTGTCATCCTGTTGTTATTCTCCATCTCTTCCAGTTAAAATAGTAATTTGCTGCATAGTGCCTTGACAAATGCTGTAGTGGAGTTTGGAGAAATTAGGGAATTAGAGTAGGTCTAAAAAACTGGCTATCCTAGGAAACATGAATAGCCTATAAATTGCTGTAAGTAAATGCAAGTCACATTTCCAAGTGTTTCCCAGGGTATTACCAGGGTTAGGATGAATGGATACTCTGGCAGAGGCCATATAAAGGTGCTCATATTTAGGGTAATGGAGGCTGGATTTCTGTGGAAAGAGGAGAGAGAGCAAAAAGCTAAAATGGTTATTAGATTTCGTGATACTGGCCACTGCTGGTTTTGGTTACCTGATTAATGCCAACTGTGGAGTCAACTTTTGTAGGTGGTTAGCTGCCAACTATGCACTTCTGAGCGTGGGCTGTGGTGTTTGTTGCTGCAGTTGCACATCTTAATTTTCAGCTTGGAAAACAGCCACGATAGCCTGGAATTTGCTCATCTTCATCTTTCTCCCTTCTGACTTAGCAACAGTACGTGCCTAGGCTAACTGCTGACTTTTGAGAGTAGAAGAGAGTGAAGTGCCTTGATCCTTTTACTGTGATGGAACTCCACTGTCAATCAGTTATTTCCCTTCATTTCCAGCATTGGCTTCAGATGCAATAAATCCTAACAGATTTACAGCTATTAAACCCAGCCATTTACTAAGGAGGTCTGTTCCATCCTTCCTTGCAGTGAGGAGCAGCTCATTCAACCTACAGACCTTCATGAATGCCTCTTGTCTTGATTGTGCCCCAGATTTTGACCTTTAATTTGTCACATATACCTCCAGTAAACTGGAAGGTGAAGAGAATAATTGGCTTTTTTCCGTGGCACTGACATTACTGTTTACTGTGGTTTCAGATGTGACAACATACAGCACTGCCCTGAGTTCTCTTATATGTACCACTGCTGGATATTTTAAGGATTATTTGTAAAAGCACTTGACAGCAAAAGTGTGCTCCTGGCAGAGTTGTAGAGTTGCCAGTATGGTTGTGGGTTTATCACAAATGCCAAATATCAACAAGAAAATAAGCAAAAAAAGAATCCTATTTTTATTCAGTGTTACTTTTTAAAGTTTTATGACATGTGAAAACTAATCCAAAATGCCGCATCTTAATACAAAGAGACTCAAAATGCACCAGATGAGGTCTTCCCAGCTCAGCTCCTTTTCATGACAGGGAGCCTGTACCACATGTGCCAAATGGTTTCTGTTGGACTGGGCTGGGAGGGAACACAGGCTCCATGCACGCAGAGTGTTCTCCCAAAAGCTCCTGGCTTCTTGTGTGTCAGGGACTGAGTGATTCCAGTATCTCAGACCAGCTCTTAAGATGGTACCACGGAGGCAGTGATGCACATGCAGCCTAGGGTACATGCTGATTTACAGGACAAAGTGAATCCCTTGGAATGACCTGGGAATCTCCTAGGCTTTGCAGGTGGGAGATAATGGATGGCATGTTGTGGCTTCTTAGTTGTGAAACAAGACTATTCTGCTCTAATGGAGTCGAATGCTCTTTGAGAGCAGACCCATGTAGATCCTGCTTAGTAATCCTGCCTGGAGGCATCTGCAGTTAGCTGAACAAAGGCTGGTGGGGAGGGATGTGCTTGCTTGCCTGGACAACAAGAAAACAAGACTCCTTCAGCAGGGAAGCCCACTCTGGAATGTAATAGCCACTGGCTATTGGGGAAGAAAGTGCTTTTGGAAAGAAGCCCTCCCCCTTCCTTGTTTTCATAAGGCTACCTAAAAAAACCTCCAAAACCCTCTGTAATAGTTCAATAAAAACTCCATACTGCTAAGAACGATTAAAAATTACCATTACAAGTGCTGCTTGCAATGGAAATTAAACACAAAGGCAGGCCAGTAAAATATGGGTGCTCCAACTTTGCTTCCGTGAGAGTTTTTTCCTCTATATATTTTTTTCTTACCTATGAAATTACTCTTGCAGCCCTGTGCCTTGTGTCTATGTGTCTATAGCTCTTAGTGTGAGAGAGGAAATGGTATGCTTTCATAGCACCAGCACTTGGGCCATTGTTTCCGGGAGACATTTAGACTCTAGATAACTGTATTGCTGATATGCCTTGGGTAGTTAGTTTGGCAGCCTATGACACAAAGAATGCACAGGAGAAGGAAGTAGAAATAATAAAATGCTGCTGGTACGAAAAGTGCAGCCTAGGATTTAAATAGAAAGCGGAGCCAGATCAAAGAGCTTGGAAATAGGTAGAAATTTCGTAACAAAGAATGTCAGTCTCTGTCGTGGCCGGGGTGGCTCTGTATAACCTTTTCCTTGACTTGCAGAAAAGGAGCAAACTGTACAGTGGCTCAGCTTTTCACAGAAATGAGTCTTGACTTAAAAGGGGAAAGGAGACTGAAACACTTGTTCCAAAGGGGTCACCTGTAACATATCCCAAAACAATGCTCTCCTTGTGCCGGAATCTTTCCCTAGTAGACTTTTATTTCTGAAGATCTGTTGCCTTTACCTTTTATCTCTTTCCCTGTGCCAGGCTGCGTAACCCAGTGTTGGAGGTAGCCATGCTCCGTGCAGTAGTTTGACCATGTGACCTGCTGGGATCCTTTCCAAACCAAATTATTCCTTGATTCTGTGAAACTGTTTGGAAACACGGGTGACAGTTCTGAGCCTGACATGTGGCCCCCAAGACTGACAACTCCATGTTCCCAAAAGCCTATTGGGTGGCTGGGCTGGCAGAGGGCTGGAGAAAGGCTCCAAAATGAGCTGCTTGTACTTCAAGGAGCGTGACTGGTGGTCAGCACTGCAAGGACTTTAAAACCCCTGGCTGTTCTGAACTGTGGGAGCTGAAAGCCAACTATGAGACTATTTGAAAGTACAAGCACAGGTGCATTAGCAAGGAAGAACATTTTTCTTAGTCAGTGTGTAAAGAAGCTCTGGACAGTAAGATTTAAACTCTGCTCTAGATGGGAAGCAGGATGTTGCCTGAGACTTGATCTCCAGGAACAACCTGCAGAATATCACCATAGCTGCTCAGGATCCTCTGTTGAGCGTGTACTGACACACCTGTTGGCCAGCTGGGTTGACAAGGAGCAACCCTGCACATAAGCATGTGTGGAAAGGTCGTTTCAAGTGTAATGAGGTTGGCAAGAGGGAGGCTGTAAGTTCAGCTAAAAAGATGGTGTGATGAAAGTCTCTGAAATCAGGACGGCTGCAAGTTTTTAAAGTGGGAAAAATATAGTTGAAGATGTTAAAAGTTGCTGCTGCCCAAAGACACTGATTTGTTCCTTATTGCTACTCTTTGAAGGAGGCAACACTTGAATGGATGAAATTTTTGGGAAGTAAACCAGAAGTGGTCAAGGATGGATCAAGTGTGGTGTTGCAGAGGAGATCATGAAATGGCACTGTGAGAATCTGGTTTTTCACCAGCTCCGTGTGATTCATTTGCTGGTTCAACAGGTCACGTTGATCTTCATGTGTCACAACCACAAACCTCAGCCAGCTGTTCTCTGACTTGAGCATTATCATCAGGGTTGCAGTTTTGCAATGGCGTCTTAATTTCTCAATTCTCTTCCTATGAGAGCCAAAATCTATGCTGTTCATCAGTTACATTAGCTCTGCAAGGCCAACAAAAATGAGGAAAAATGTAAATAAACTAATAAGAACAGATAAGAGAATAGATGTGTCCTATTTCTAGTTCTTTTGCTGGCTAAAATTACAGTTTTTGGAATGAACAGTGTGCTTGAAGCAGAAAATGCTGTGCCTGCTCAGCAAGGTCTCCTAAAAGTTGCCACCAGCCTCTGCAGTTAGAGATGGAAACACCTCCTTGCTGTATAGGAAAATGGTGTTTCTACTGTTAACATGCAACATCTCAAGAACTAAATGTTTGCTTTAGCTGCCTGTAGTAGTTGGACTGGTCTGTCCAGCAAAATGTTCTTCTCTTCCTGAAAAATAGAGGCAGGTACCCCTCCGGCTTGTTGCCTCTGTAGGTGAGTTTTAAAGGTGCTTTTTAGAGCCTTTTGTGGAAATCATTATATGCATGGAAGGAGGGGAAGCAGTACATCGTATGCTGTGTTGTGTTTGCTGAATTTTGCCCTCACTTGATCAAAACCCTTTCAAAAGTTGGTGTGAGTTCTTAGGAGAAAAGAAGCAATGAGGGATCTTTCCTGTTGAGTGTCAGGTGGCAGGAGGTTGTTCTGCTTTTAGAAGTTATGTTGCTGCTGTAATTTGGGTGCTCAGGTGAGAGACCTGTGTTGGGGCAGTGTGGCTCCATCTGGGGTGCTGCATGGTGGGGAAGTGCTGGTGTTCCTCCAGGTCCCCAAATATACTGAAAATTTAGTGCAGGACTCTTACGCATTGAAGCTGCTGCCTCACGTTACTTCTTCAGTGAGGTAGTTCGACGTTTGAAAAGCCCTTGGTATTTTGCATGTGTGGTGGCTCCATAGAGGTTTGTGGGAAGTGTGGCCATGGTGCACTCACACAAAAGAGAAGAATGGTGCTGTTCAGCCAGTGTTGGGATCCACAGATGTGCATCCCTGTAGCCTACTGATGGGGTTTTATTGTTCTTTAGTGGGTCGGTACTTTCAAAATTATTTTTTTCAACACAGCTTTCAGTATAAGCCTACCCACATTTTCTTTTCCTTATAAGAAATTTCAGGCGAAAGAAAGTAAAAATAAAAGCTTTGTTACTGTGGTTTTAATTAAGATTTGTTTGTGTCTTAAACTCTGTATTGTTCTTTGAACTCCTAGGTTGCCCCAAAACCTATTAGAGGATGTACAAACCACAGCCTGTAAAATGCTTCTGTTTTCTTGTGTTTCGTACTTTTTCCCAGCCATGTTGTCAGACTAGCAGGAAAACATGGACTTCTGGGAAGTGGTGCACCATGTGGGGAACTGAGGCCTCACACCATAGACCTTCTTTTCCATGTTAGGTGTCTTGAGAACCCGCTGGGTGATATGCTACAGCTGATTTGGCTCTGCTCCTGGACTACTTTGCTATTCCAGGAAGAAGTTTTACAGGAATGCTGATCTTACTTTAATAATATGAAGGAATCATTTTAGATTGGAATCTTGCAGGAACATATTGTAATTATCATTTAGATCTAAATGAATCCAAGCAGTCTTTTCTCAAATTACAACGTTCCCTTTATGAATGCTTTTCCTCTACTTGGCATTCAGCCCCAGTAATACAGTGATGTTGTGTACAATGTGGAACAAATGTCATCTCTTCTTTTAAGAGAATGCCTGGCTCCAAAATGTGGTAACTTTTAATGGAAAAGGAGAGGGATGATGAGACAACAGCGCTGACTAGATGCTAAAACAGTGTAACTCATGGGTTTGGAGATATGGATATGGGCATTTTCTTCTGAATGGTCCTTTGTGGTTTTTGGTGGTCCTTAGATGTCTTTTAACCTCCTTAGGTATTTTAGAGTTTCCAAAGACCATAACCTGTACTTTTCACATGCTTGCAGATCATTGAGTCAAACATTTCCAAAAGATACTGACAAAGCATCTTAAAAGTGTGTCTGTTTAATTTTAGGACAAGGAAACCTGCATGGGTGTCAACAATCAAAGTTACATATGTGAAACGGGCCACTGTTGTGGACAATCCCAGTGTTGCAACTACTACTATGAACTCTGGTGTAAGTCCTTCCGTTTTGTATGGCTTCCCTTCCTAATCTGCATGGCTCTCATACCTTACTACAGGTCTGGCTTGTGTCCTGTGGGGTTTTGTATTCAGCCCTTGTTGTGTGTTGCCATTGCATTTCACTGCAACACAATCCGGAGCTGATGTGATACACAAGGAAATAGGGTTGTCACAGTGGGTGCTTTCTCAGGAGTAATGGGTCATCTTGCCACTGTTGTTTGCTCTTCTCACTGATTTGGGTACTCAAGATAACATTATACAGGAGTGAGGAAACCAGCTTGAGGGAGAAATGCCATACACACAACACTAGAGCTTGACACACTCAAGCAGGGAATTAATTCAGTGTCTTTCATCTTGTTGGTTTAGTTCTTGGCAAGCACAACAGTTCAAATCTGGTATATTTTTTAAAAGATGTCCTTTCAAAGAGGAGGGCCAGGGTGCTTATTCTCTTCAGGAGTCGCTGTGTTTGGAGTCCTTGCCTAGAGAGAGTCTTGGGTAAATCCTGTGGGTTTGCAGTGGCTGAATGCTGTGCTGTGAGAAACACACATTGCCCATTGCAACCCCTTTTATCTCCTCTTTGCCAAAATGTGGGATTTTAAAATACCAAAGTTTTCAGTAAATGGTTGAGTGACTGTACCTGCTGAGTCCCCTTAGATGGCAGCAGGCAGGTCAAAGCAGGTGGTCAGCAAAACCTGATAAAGATATATGGCAGAATGGAAAGTTGAAAGCATAAGAAAGTAATAAATGCTGAATTTTAAAAGAAAACTTCAGCTTGTTTGGTGTGATGGTGCCTTCTTTCTCAAGGAGGACCACAAAAGGTTGAACACTGATGTTGTGCTGTTGTACTGCCCTGAACCTAGGCTAGGAGGGCATCTCTGCTCCTGGAATTTGGAAATGTGGCACTCTGAACATTGTACCCCTACATTTGAGACTGGAGATACTTTCTTACCACACCCAGTGGTATCTTCTAGTTTTTATGCAACTGTGCTTTCTACTTAATCCCTCTGTTGTGCCCACAGTTTCACTTTCCCTAAGTAGCTTGTGTGTGGAAATGTGTTATACATACAAAGACTGTCACTTAACCTGGATCCAAGGACAAGAATAGCTTACACTTCATCCTTTACTCTAGAAACATGCTTTTACTTCTCAAATTAGCCAGTGAATGGAGGATGTGGTTATAAACTAAACAGGACTCTATAGTAAGCATCTTCAAGACACACTGTGCTCAGATTCCAGTGGCTGGCTGTGTCAAAATGGCAGGATTTTAATGTAGTGCAGACCTTTGCAGCAGACTTATTTTCCAAAATGTCCAAACAGTTCAAGAAACAATTCAGGACAGGGGGCCGGGAGGCAGCTCCATGGACTGTAGCAGGCTGAGAAACAGACATGAATATATTGGACTGCCTGGATCATACTGTAGCAGTCAGCAGCACAGGCAGGACAGATGACAGGAATTTGTTCAGACTAGAGGGGGATGGATGGACAGGGCAAAGTGGGGAAGGTCAAACCCGGATTTGAGTTTGTGTGGGTTGGAATGTAGAGGAAGATGCATGTGTGCAAGGGCTTACAGGCTCCATGGCAAGCAGGATCTAAATTGAGCAGCAGCATGGAGTGCAGCTGCACACTGGGGCTGGTGGCATGGTCACCGTGTTTCTCCCATGGACATCTTGAAGGAGAGGCGTAGTTGAATTGCATACGAACAGTCTGGTCCAAGCAATAGCCCCCTGCCATTTTAATGGGATGGTTTAGCTGTCTTTGTGCTCTCAATATGGCACAGACTTTTATACTTGGCAGTGCCTGGTTGCATCATAAAAGTTCTTGGAAGATAAAACCAGATTTTGTTAGAAGGAGGCAGAATTTAAAGGCTTCTTTTTAGAGCAGGTGCCCACGTCACACTGAGATCATGGAATAAACGTGTTGGTCACACACACTGCTGGATGATTCCTCAGGAGAGACAGGTTTCTGTGTGTTCACATTCCTTCTGCGTCACGGAGACCATCGTGTACCACACCAAGAGGAGGGGAATAATTCAAACATGAGACCTGTCTTCTAGGCTTTCTGCAAATTCAGGCAAACATCCAGTATTGATTTAAAATCAGTTCGTGTTTTCAAAGCTTGCTTTGCCATTATGAGTGGTAGGAGAAAAGTTTCTTTTGGATGGGAAGGAGTCATATAGGGAGCATGTCCTTTAAAAGTAAGCCCATATTGTAGAGCTTGTGAGCTTAGCTGCTGCTCAGGAGTTGCAGAGTATCTTTGATAGGTACATATGGTGAGGCTCTCTGAAGGCCTTCAAGGTGAAAAGTGGTGATAGTAAATGTAAATAGTCTTAGTATGAGCAGTGGAGAGCAACAGCTTTACATGCTTGAGAATAGATTAGCTTTTTAAAAGTTAATAATAACTTCTGGTTAATGAACAGTTAACATAGCAGCACCTTTTAAGCATGGCTTCATGGTTGTTCTGTTTTCATTTTAACTTGTGTATGCATGTACTGAAGTAGCTTTTGAGAAGTTTTTGCTTCTCTCAACCTTCTCAGACCACTGGTACTTTTGTGTGCCTGAAAATAGACCTTCTTTGCTAGTCCTGTTGAATTAAATCCTGGACTTATTTACCACCACAGCTTTGTGGGAAGAAGAAGCAGAGGAGGGTGGCATTTGAAATGGAAAAGAAAACTGGTCTGTCTTTGCTGGACATGCTTTCTGAAACGTGATCCTGTTTTGTGGCCACTTGGAATTTTTCCTGTAAAAAGGACCTTTTTCCCTGTTTTGGAATTTGAGGGAAGTTTGTCTTTGAAAATGGCTGATCTCAGCAATTCTAGGCTTGTAGTGTTTTTAAACCAGTTGTTGCGGGCAATGAAATAGGATGTAAAATCAAGGTATTATTTTGTTAAGGGGTGGAGTAGAGGAACGGAGAATATGATATGCCAAGCAGGTGGACAGCCCATGTTTAAAATTAGATAACAGCCCAGTTCAGATTCCCCACCCATCTCTTATTAAAAAAAACCCCAGTGCTGTGTTGCCAAATAATAAAACTATATACAGATTTATAGATAAAGGTCTAATAACTATGTAAAGGTCTAATTAGTTCTTAACTCAAGCTTGGTAGCTGGTACCATGGTGGGGGGAAAACTGCATTAAGTCTTTTAATTTTCTTGGAACATAACAATAAAAAATAAAATGGAAAAATTTACTTTACTGTTGCATTTCCTCACACAGGGAAAGATGTTTGGATGGTGGATGAGCTGGGTCAGCATTTTAATTGAACAATTTACTTGGGCTCCCCAGAGAATTCATGGTCCCCAAGGGGAAGAATCGCAGCAGCCACTGGATTTTGCTTCCTAGCAGTTTTTATTTGAGTCTCTGTGGTGTGATTGTGATTTGCTGGAGTTTTCAAATGTTGGCCTTTTCCCAGGCCTGACAGGTGTCTTATTGCTTAAACATTCCAAAATACCACTTTTCAAAATACAGGAGAGAAGGTAATCGAGGAATGTTCCTGTGTTTTGCACGTTAAGAAGTAAGGCTCAGAGGTTCTGGATTTTCCCAGGTTTAAGGGTATAATGTGGACTGAAAACTAAATCCAGATCTCCTGACATCCATCCTTGTGTCTCTCCTTGCCTTTGGAATCATTAAGTGATTCCAGAGGCTCTCAAGACAGCAAGCAAAGCTGTAGAAAGTATATTTCATTGTGTGGTTGGAAAAATAGTACACTGTGCCTCAGGAATCATGGAGCTTGGAAACAGGCAGCTGCTCACTGCTTGCAAAACGTTGTAGGATTTCAAAGTTTGAGGGCTTAGCTGGTCTTGGGTCATTTAGGTACTGCACAGCAACCCAGCATTGGCAGTGAGTAAGTGTTCATATATTGCTTGTGCCTGTTTTGTTTCACTGTCTTTTTTAGCAGGGGTACTGAGCTCCTCTTTCTGAAAGAAAGAAAAGGAAAAAGATCTTGACTGTTTAGGTCCTAGTGGAAGGATTGTACAGGAAAAAATGTTCTGTTTGCAAGCAGCACAGTCAATGTTTTTGCTGATTTTGAACATTCTGCTCATCTCTGCACGCTTCCCCTTGGAATCACTAGACAGCTCTTTTCCCAAAAAGCGTGCTGCCAGAAAATTCTGGCAAGGATCCGGTTAGTTGCTAAAACTAAAGCAACTGCTGTACCACGTACATATTCCAGGAGGTCAGCTTTATATTAGGAATTCATGTCCAAGACTTTGCTGCAGTCTGCAAAACAGTCAAACAATGCACCAGTCCCACATTTTCATCCTTACCCCGTGTTGTGTTATCCCACATCCTTTTCCAAAGACAGATTTTTGCTGTTCCTTGCCTTTCACCCAGCCTTCTGTGTGGTTGTACTTGCTTCTCTTTCCTGGGTGTCTCAAACTTTCCCTTCAGCTGTTCCTCCTCAGCTGTGCTGCAGCGATAACCCTGCTATGGCAAAGCCTCACCGGCAGTATAGGGCAAACAACAGATGTCTCAACCACACAGAAACTCATAATAAATAGGGTCACTGAGGGAGTTATTTCCTGATTTCCTTGGACTTCTTGTAGCCTAATCCAGACAGCCAAATCACCTTACGTTTGTTTTGGTCTGGCTCAGTAAAATTCCCAGATCCAAAGCAGAAGGCAAGCTGTCTGGCATAGCCTGGCTGTGCAGATACTGACTTTTGACCCGTGTGGCTGCTTTCAGCTGAGTTGTGTTAAACAGCATGGAAAGGCAAGAGAACTTCCTGATGCTCTTTCACCCCCTGCCCTACGTACCTCCAACCCAGCTTCTCACCAGCTACCCAGATCTGTTGTTCCCAGACGTTCAGGACATGGTCTCAGCTGGATGTTCCACTCTGGTCTCTGTTAGACTATTGTTCAACATGCATTTTTACCAACACAGATCTCTTGGGAGGAACTGGACTTAGAAATGTCTCATCTGGAGCATGGGAATAATTGCCCTTGCAAGGCTCCCTCCCTAGGAGAGAGGCATAAAAAGTGTCTGCAGATTTACTGCCTCAAGTTGTCTTTCACTGCAAGATAGGCAAAGGATTTTTCTGAAACTTGTGTTTTTCCATCTTAGCTCATTGCAGTGGGTGTACCATATATAGTGGACACTATTTGGAAAACTAGAAACCAGTTGCAGTTAACTTTTGCATCTTCTTTTGTTACCAGTGTGGGAGCAAGCACGCAGGAGTTGGAGATGTCTTCAGCTTTTTTCTTTTGCCATTGTACTCTACAAATATTCAGTAACTTTTTCCTGCGTGAGGTCAGGCTGGGACTGCAGTTCTAATTACTTAAACTAACATAAAACTGTCACTGAAGGTCACAGTCTTTCTCTTGCTGCTGCTGCTGTGTTTGCCAAATGAGTTTCAACCTGTTCTGGTTCCCTCAAACCAGTTCAAACCACAGTTGCGCACAACTTTGTGCTGGCACAAGAAGAGGTGGAGGAAGCAGCGGGAGGTATGGTTGAGACAGGCAGGAGAGGATCGCGTCATTCAGCGGCTTCTTTTAGTCCTTCTTAAAATGTTCATGGGCTTATGGCCTGGATCCTTCACCTGGCATTCTTGAGCAGCAGTGTTGGCTCATGCAGGCTCATGCCTGCAGTGGCAGGAGACAATGTGACCTCTCTGCCAAAGGGCACGATTAAACCCAAGGGCATCCAGGTTGTGGTACCAAGTAAATTTCTCTTCCCTTTTTCATTAAAGTGTTGGCCCTGTGAAAGACAATTTTTTTCCAGCCATGACTGACTGTGAGGCCATCATTTGGGACACTTTTTAGTCAGTGAAAGTGTCCCACTTCTCCTGTTCAGAACCAGCTCTCATGGAGCCAAAGCTATTACCCAGATGCTTGTCAGGCAGACCCAAAGGCACTTTGCAGTATGTTTTGGCTTGCTTTTAGGGGATTTCCTGCCAACAGAGCCATGGCATTTGCCCAAGTTTACCATGAACTTGGGGGCAAATTTCTCTGTTCGTACGCTTGGAACGCTCCAGAAAACATTTTCCATTTTGCACAGGATAAAAGGAGCTTCCCTCAGCGGCATTGTTGATGGCAACATCCCAGGCAACAAATACAGTACAGCATCAAAGCAAACATCACTCCCTCCTTTTCCATGGGAAGGAGTGCTCTGGTTTTTTAATTCTTAAACTGTTTTATTCTTACTTATTTTGAAGTTTGAGCAAAACTATGGTCGGTGTCCTAGAAAGGGTTTTCTTTAAGCTTTAAGCATGTTCTTTCACAGCTGGTAGGAAGCATCTCTGGTGCATGGCCATGTGATGGGGCTCCCTTTCCCAAGAATGCTGTTAATGTAGCAGCCTTCTCTTTCTTCAGTATTACGTCTGGCTGTGAGAGATGGCTTTCATGGGAGCTAATTCTGTTCCCAGATGTTTCTGCAGCTCCCATTCTGACTTCCTGAGCTTGGTGCTTGTGTCAGGCTTACAGCTCTGAGACTGTCAGATGCTGGGTAAGAGATTGGTGCTTCTTGTTTTACTTTCATGAAAGGTTTTGGTGCTCTGGCAGGGAAATCTCTTGGCAATAATCAACTCCTTGGCTGTGTCTGTTTCACCTTTGCTTGCATCATTATCCACCTATAGGCATCACCAGTGAATTTAACAAAAAATACAGCAGTGTTTCTCGGGACTCACTCGTTTTTGGGCTGGAGAGTGTTGCAACTTCTGACTCTTCCATAAACCAAGAGCAAGACTGAAATCGCTTTCAAGTCTAGTCTCCTGGTTCCTGTTTTGCTCCAGATAGGTACTTTACTTCTGCTCAGGCTGTCCATCAGAAGTTGTATTTCCAAAGTCACTGTTTGTTTTTTATCTGTCGTGTTGTCCTTCGGCTGCCCCAAGCTTTTATTCCCAGTGGTCACTGCCAGGTGGCTGTGGAAAATATCCTCAAATCAGACATTTAATGGCAAATTTGGCTCAGGATGTGTCTCCCAACCTTTTTTCCTTTCCAGTGACTGCAGCAGTAGCTCAACACAATGCTGCTGAAAAGCACCTCGTATCCCTTTGGGAAGAAGGTACATCTTGAAGAGCATGAGGAAGGCTTTTGGCAACAGTGAAGGCTTTTGATGACATGGAAGACAACCAGAAGCTCAGTTTTACTTGGTTTTTAGAGGCTTTTTTATGCCAAACATCAGTTGCCTCTGTACATTTTACCCATTTTCAGCACAAGGCAGAGTTGGTACCTGTTTTTACCCTGAAGGAGGTGTTAGCATGTGCTGCTGCTGTGCCCCTGCCTTTCCTGCTCGTGTAGTGTTGTCTTTGGGTGATTTGCAGCTCCCCTCCTGCCAAACGAGCACAGGCCAGTGGTCTGCTTGGCTCACCTCCCTGCTGCTGGTTTGAAGCCAAGCCTCACCAGGTGTACAAATGCACAGCTCAGCCATGAACATCTTCACTGTTCACTCTATACTTTTAGACATAATATTTACAATTGCACTTGGCCTTGGAGCATAGCTTTATTCCAAATAAATGACCGTACTATATATTTGCTAGGCTTTTGCAGTTTTTCTGCAGCCAAAGCTGCAGCTGTGCCCAAACTCCTGGCAAGGGAGTGTTGTAGAGCCTTTTATGGAGGCCCTGAACTCCTAGCACCATGCTGGGCTTGCAACCAGAGCTGTGCCCAGTCCTTCTCCCAGCACTGGCACCTCTGCCCAAGTGACAGCCAGGGAGCCCCTCGTGTGCCTCAGCTCCCATGGGTGTCCCATCCCCTTGCTTCCAATGCACTGGGGGCCTTCCTGTGGTGCAGATGTGCTGTTGGGTGACAAGGTGGGGACACAGCCATTAAAGAGGATGCCAGAAGCCAGGCCAGCAAATGACCGTGGTGGGCACACGCTGCTCATCTCCTGCGATCATCCAGGCAAGTCCTCCAGGCTCAAGCTGAGTCAGGGGTTGAGTAATTCCTAGAAGCTCTAGGAAGTGTCAGTGGTTAATGAAGCCAGGCAATAATGTGGTATTAGCGGGTTCTTTTTCTGGAAGTTCTCATGAAAAACAACAGACCTCATCCACTCGCGTTTGTGAGCGTGCACAGACCCTTTGCACGAGAATGAAGGTGGTGTTCCTGGCACCGAGGCCAAATTGCAATCCACTGAATTATGGTGTGTTTACTTAAATGCCACCTGTGGTTTCAGTAGGATCCAACATTAATTTATTATCCTAAGATGTTGTATGTTGTTACTGCATGTTGTTAACAGTGTTGCCACACCTCTTCCCAGGAATGGCTGCGCTTACTCTGACCCCTACTCTGAGCTTGTGCATTGGTTTGTGTGCAAAGCACTTTGGGATTCTTTTTTGGAACGGGTAGAGAAGTTTTCTAAAGAAATACTTTTTTAATCTTCTGGATGCAGGCTTGGGTGGGAGCAGTTATTCCCTGCAGAAATATTTGGCTGCTACAGCTGAGATTGCTTAACAGTGGCAGTTCTCCAGGACATCTTAACTAACTAAGTGCTGCTTGCTACCATTGTATCTGGACTCCTTGGGAAAGGACATGATCAAATGTGTTAAAAAGCATCTGTTTTCATAACTGTAGCTAAAATCCCTGGATAGCTGGGTGTAATTTTCCATTGTTATTGAACTCATGATCACTGCTCTTCGAAAATACGGAGTACTTAGAAGATGAACTGCAGGCCTGCCTCTGTGCATGGTGGCATGCTGTGCCAATGACCTGCTTTTGATGAGTGCATTCTTGCTTCCTCAGCAAGCAAGAGCCAAGGGACCGTCTCTTAGCGAGAAATACAGTGTTTTTATTGGTGAGAGTCTTCAAACTGTGAGACAGCTGAAGTATTGTATTTGTATACCAAGATTTTGGTAGTGGTAGAGGCTACAGAAATGGTTGCAAATGTTTGGCTTTGGAGCGAAGGGTGGACTGGACCAATCCTTTTTGTTTATATAAAAAAGCTTTTTTTAGAAACAGGGTATTTGGAGCGCAGTGGCCACATTCTCATTTTGGTTTGGGAAGTGCAAAGAGCATCTTGAATACTTTGTCATTTGCTTCTCTGGAGTGAAGATCACAGTCTCCTCTCTGGTCGTCTTGGTACAGCTGAGTGGGCTGGCAAGAGAAACTACCCCAGAACCTTCATTTCCAGCCAAGAAAAAAAAAGGAGGGGGGGGGGGAATATGTAACACCTTCGTTTGATGGCAGGTTTTGATAAGTTTGATGGTAAGGCAGGTTCCAGTTGATTAGGGAAATAGATTGCACAAGACAGAGAGAAATTTCAGTTTGTTGTGCCAAAATACATGAGGAATTCAGGTTACAACACAGGGAGGTGAAAGTCCCCACTCAGAATGCTCAGAGACACGATATGGCATGATGCAGTTCACCTACAAACAGCCCAGTGCAGGTCTGTGAGATGGGTGATAGGGATCCATTGCACTTTGTCCTGAGCCAGAGCAATACTGCTTTCATTCTTCAAATTCCTAAACTGTTCACCTTTCCCCACCTAGCTCTTAGCAGAGAAAACATTTGCAAACACAGCAGGGGATGCTGGAACCATCAAGGTATTGTGAAGGTGTGACTAGAGGTTTTTAGTGGGGAGAGAAGAGCAGTTTGATACCACAGGATAGCCTGGCCTTCCTGAAAATGGGCTGTAGCATTAGGAATCTCCATTTTGACTGTTTGGGATAGTGAAGAGTGGCAGAGGTGTTACAGAAAGAAAAACAGTGTTGTGATCTCTAGTGAGGAGTGGCTGCCACGACTACGTGTTTCTAAAGGAAGAGCTCTCCCACTATCTTCAGATGCAAAAACTGAGCTTAAAAAAGATAGAGCTTACAGACACTGGGGCAGGTCAAGCTGTGGGCTGCAGTTGCAGGAGACAAAAGCCTAATCTGGAGTGAATGTTCCAGCTTTTTGAAGTGTGTCTCGGAAACATTTTGTAGTGCATGTAAGTGAGAAATTCATGGAAAGGAAGAGTTATTCCACATGTCCGAGGGCGTGAGTAAAATTCAGGAAGTGGTCTTCTAAAATTCCTTTTAAGGAGCAGTGTACATATGGTACAACTGTGCACAGAAACCAGCCATGACCACAAACAGAGCAGAAGTTTGGTTTCTTGAGGATTCAGAGAGGGAGGCTAGTTTAATTTAATTTTGGGTAATTTAAGACATTGAGTACAAAAATAAGTTTTAAAAATATTTTGAGACATTTATGAAAAAAGAGTATGTTTTTGTTAAACATAACAATGAAGGATTTGGGCTGGAAATTAAAGAGCAGTGCAAACAAAAGCAAAACATAGTGCTTGGGGTTTTTCTCTTCTTCTGTGGTCAGTCTGCAGAGTGTCTTTTGTGTCTTGATTGTTATTTTCAAACCAAAGTGGCTGTGGGAGGCAAGTTCAATGCTATTCACAGCTCTGCTCATTTTTGGCTGGAAGAAATGGTAACCAAAGGGTAGGAGCAATGGAGGGGGGGAGCCCTGTCTCCATATTTTGTTCTTCTCCAGAGTTGTACCTATTGAACATGATCTACACTGTACTAGAGTGTGTTCAGTGTTGTCCAATTCTGGCAAGGCTGTTGGAGTAGCCGTGTCCCACACAGGCAGGAAGGTCCATGTTGAAGCCTCCTGGCCTAACACATATTTCTGCCTTTAGAGCAGTGCAGGTTCAGGTCCAGGCTTTCAGATGATCTCCATTGGCTTCTTGGGGCTTCCTGGGTTTGGATGCAGCTCTCATACAATGGCTAACACTTGCTCTCCCCGCTGCAGGGTTTTGGCTGGTGTGGACCATCATCATCATACTCAGCTGCTGTTGTGTTTGCCATCACCGCCGCACCAAGCACCGCCTCCAGGCCCAGCAGCGGCAGCACGAGATCAACCTGATCGCTTACCGGGAGGCCCATAACTACTCAGCCCTGCCCTTTTATTTCCGTATGTACCTCACTCTGCTTTGCCTGGAGACCGTGGGGAGCATGGCAGCAGCGAGTTTCCTGTGTTGGGTGGAAGGAGGGAGCAGTAGCTGGACTCAGCAAGAGGCAAAGCTGCCCCATGGCATTTAGAGATGAGGTGGTGTTGGATGCATTTGAACCCCCTTGAGTCTGGAGTTGAACCACACCAACTTACAGCACCTTTGCACCCACCCCTGAGAGTGTGGTGATTCCCTGGGTGTTTTTCTGCAAAGGTTCTTGAAATACCTTTCAAGACTTTGTGGATGTTCCTCGTTTCCAGCCCAGACTTGCTGCTGGTGGGACCGAGATGCGGGAAGTGGCTTCATAAAATTCGGTCACACAGAGTGGGAGAAAGTGGAGTCTCAGCAGAAACTCTGCTGGCTCCCACCCTGTGCTGTGGTTCCCAGGCCATACTGCTGGTGAGCAGCCCTAGGACTCTGCGTGAAGGAGCTGTTGCCCACAATGCAGGGAAAGTACAATCACTTGGTGCTCTCCTTGTGTTCTGCTATGCTGTGCTAGAACAGCAAGTCTCCTTCTGACTGGAGGTACCACAGCTGAATTTCCTCTGACAGACTGTTGAATTGCATGTATGAACTTGCTTTTCTTGTTAAACTCTGGCAGTCACCTCAGAAATCATCCCCAACAGCCTTTTCCTCCCCAGCCCCAGGGATATGCAATTGCACATGGAAAATTGCAGTGCTATCCTTAAATGTTTCCAGTGTTTAAGTACATTCTGTCTGTATAGACTATTTTGTTGCCTCTTAAGAAATAAACAAAATTTTTCATGGATTTGAAAGGCTGTAAGTACAATAAGCCAAACTCTTTTGCCAGTACTGCCAATTTATTCTGACTGCACCAGAAGAATTGAATCCAGCATTAAAACAGAAACCAAAAGCTAGGATCTCCAAGTTCCTTGTAACTGCTCATGTCTCTTCATATTTGCACAATGCTTTGTGAGATGAAAGCTTTGCTCTTGAAGGTAGAAATTAGGCTGAGAAGGCAGTGTTGGAGGGCGCTGGAGAGTTGTTCCTTCCAGCCAACACAGGCCACCCACGGTGTGTGGGGGTGGTTTATGGGGCTGTATTGGGGTATATGGTTCAGGGAGGTTTGCCTGGTAAGCATAGAGAGAGCCAGGAGATCAGGCTGCTGTTCCCAGTTGTGTCCATCTGCTCCTGTGCCCTCTCTGCCATGTTTGCTGCTTCTCTAAAACACGACACGCCTCACTTGGGTCAAGTTCTGGCACCCGGTCGTAGGGCCTGTTGTGCTGTTCAGTGGGAAGGTGCTGGTAGGTGACAGATGCCGTACCGACCTGTATTAGTGACTCGTTTCCTGAGATAAGCTGCTCCTGGAATAACTTCTCCTCCTTGCCTCCCACTTCTAGGGTTTTTGCCAAACTATTTGCTACCTCCCTATGAGGAAGTGGTGAACCGACCGCCGACCCCCCCGCCCCCGTACAGTGCCTTACATCAGCAGTGCGTCCCAGCAGGCAGCAGTAGCACAATCCCGGACACGCCCAGGACGCTGCAGCCAGCACAGAGCAGCTCTGCAGCACCCAGCAGCAATAACAGCAGTACTGACAGCACCGGGGCGCCCGGCCGCGGGGACCCCGAGCCCTCCACCACCGTGCTGGGCGAGAGAGCCCTCGCCAAAATGCAAAGCATCGAGCCCGGCAGTACCAGCACGGGAGCCGAGCTAGTGGGGAGGGCCGGTCCCGATAAGGATACGGAGTGCAAGGAGGAACTGCTGAAAGGTTACAGCTCTGAGAGCTTAGAGCAGAGCAGCGCCATTCCCGATGCCAAGGACAAGATGCCGGGCAGGCAGCGCCGTTTCACGGGCGACTCGGGCATAGAAGTCTGCGTATGCAACCGGGGTCATCATGAGGACGACCTCAAGGAGTTTGACGGGCTCATTGATGACGCTCTGGATGGGCCCCTGGACTTCTGTGACAGCTGCAGTGGCCGTCCCCACGGGGATGAGGAGGAAGGGCTTTTCAGTGCCGCAGAGGAGCAGCACCGCGAACACAGCCACCACCACCTGCCCCGGCAGCCGGTGTGTGTACTCTTGAACACAATAAATGAGCAGGACTCTCCAAACTCTTGTACCAATAACTCCCCCAGCTAAGGCGGCAGAGTGGAAGGGAGAATCGGGGGAAAAAAACAAATAAAAATGGAGTAAGAGGATTAAAACTTTAACAGGAGAAAAAGGTGATACAATGGGGGTTTTTTTCTTTATTTTTCTTTCTCCCCTCCAATATAATATGGGGACTAGTCCTCGAAGGCCCGGCTTGTGGGAGACGGGTCACTCTGGGTTTTGTTAATTGTATCTGCCCTGCTCCATGGAGCAGGGACTGATGTTTCTCAATGAGACCTTCTAAAAAACGGAATTTTTCTAATGGTGATTTTGGTGATGGTTATTATGAGTTTGTTGGTTTTAGTTTTCTGAAACACTGCTTTATCTTGCAATCAGTAAAACTCAGCAAATCTCACCCTGGGAGGATACCAGATCACCATAAGGCTTCAACCTCCAGGTGTCTTCCCAGAAGCGAGCAGCTTCTGACAGTGCCGGCAGTCAGTAGCCCAAGAGTTCTGGTTTGATATAGTGCTCTTGAGGCATTGGGGATTTCTTTCCATCTTTTTTCATTTGGTTTTTTTTTGTTGGTTTTTTTTTTTTTTTTTCTTTCCTGATGTTAAGTTTTCCCGAAGCTGATAGATGCCCAGACACATCAGCCCTATAATCTCTGGTGCTTCAGTGTTTAAGACAGCAGGTAGGAAATGTCCCACTTGAAGCTGGTGACTGAAGGACCAGTTTCTTCTAGAAGGAGTTTTAGTCTACCTTAGGCAGTTTGAAAAGAGGAGGTTTGCAGAAATTTGCCTTTATGTGTCATTTTTAAAGACAAGTGTGTTCCTTCAATGCCTCCAAGAGCACAGTTAGCAGTAGAATCCAGGCAGCTGGGCTGCCTTCCAAGTACTGTGGTCTCCGAATGACCTTTTCCCGGTGTGCTGCAAAAGGGCTTGGCTTTATTTTTGTCCTTTTTTGCACCCCGATAGCAGCACACTGGAGTTCAGATGACAAAAGAACAGGGCTCTCCTTGGCCAGTGTGCCTTCAAGCTTCAGCGATGCATGTTGAACAAATGGTGACGAGAGCTCCGTCCATTGCGAAAGGGATGATTTACCATGTAGATGTGGAAGACCTGTGCAGTATTTTTTTTTAATCCAAAAGTTTGGTGCGATTCTAATAATGACCACTTAAAGAAATGAATGTCTGTTTTCTTTCTCTTTCTTTTCTTTTTTTTTTTTTTTTTTTTATGGTGGCAACTGGCTACTGTATAATGTCTGTGAGCGTGTGTGTGTGACTGCAATCCATGCATGCGAGTCCTACTGGTAATACGAAAACCTGCTGTAAGACTGCAAGAAAATTTACTGTAGCTTTGCTTTAATAAACAGTAGAGATTTTTGTTAGTAACAACCTGAAGGAAGAAAAAAAGAAAAAAGAAAAAAAAAAGGAAGAGCTGAAACTAACATTCCCTAGAGTGCTCGTGTGGAAGAGAGCACAGTTCAGACTGTGTAACTTGTTCTCGGGATTTCTCCCCGTCCCTTTTATAATTATGGTCATCCAGATCATTACTGTTATGGGGAAAAAAACATTGAAACCTGAACTCGGACATACTGAGATCTGATTAATTGAAAACCAAAATCAGTTTTAAATAAGGTGGAAACCAAAATATAATGCCTTTTCTGATAACTTGTCCATGTGTATTTGTATCATTCTGTGAGCTAAGAACAAGATTTGTCTTCAGTTTGTGGGTTTGTTTTGTTGTTCTCCCTGGAGGTGTGCTGGCACTGTGCTGGCTGCAGAGCAAGGGAAGTGGTGCTTATGCCAGCGTTTTACCTGCACGTTTGAGGGGAGCACTTTGACCTTGCAGGGTTTGGAAGAATCTCACTCCTTTGCCCATCACAGCCTTTCTCTTCCCTCAGAACAGCTGATAAAGACAGCTCTTCAGTTTGTGTCTTAGGGTGCTCTTAACAATGAAAGACTTTGATTTGGATTCAAGAGACCTCATTCCTGGATGTCTGGAGCCTGGATACCTGGGTGAGGGGTAACAGAGAGGCTGTGCATGCCCCAGAGCCTGGCTACCTGGGGACCGGTCACTTCTAGCTGTGTACACTGACCACGTGTCTTCTGAGAAGAGAATTAAAGATCCCCAGTGCCGCCCCCAGGAATTCTGTACATACTGGCACCTGGTTTTGTTCCTCGCACCACAGAGGAAGCTAAAAAAGCACATCAGTCTGTAAAGAATGGGGTTTACTGCTGTAAATCCTGGGGATGGCCCTGTGCCAGTGGGCGACCTTTGCCAACATTTCTGTTGGCGTAAGACAGAAATCTCCATATTTGCTTTCCAGCCATCCCACTAAGGGCAGGGGAATCCTCTGGATATGGAGGTAAGTACCCGTAAGCCAAGCTGATGTTTCTAATTTTAAAAAGTCAGGAAGAAGCAGCTGTGTGCCTCTTTTATGACTCCTGGAGGTTTTTTGGGCATTTAGAGACCATAAAGAAATAAATGGGGCACCAACCATGTCTGTTCAGCTCACAAGTGCCTGAGGAGCAGCACTGTTAATGGCTTTCAGTTCTTTAGGATTTTAGACCTGCAGCCAAGGGGCAGCTGGTATGGGGAGAAGGAGTGGTGCAGGGCAGGACATGGGGCAGGTGAGCTCCTTGGACATACCCGGCTGCTGCCTCTTCAGGCAGGCAGAGGACTCCCAAAGCTCCAGCTTTGGAGCTTTAGAAGGGTGCTCGATCCTCACATGTATCCCTGTGTAGGAAGCCAGCATGGCCCAGAGAATGCACACTGTAAAATGCTGGAGGTGTGAGGACACGGCCAGATGTGCATCTCCAACACTGGAGCACCAAAACCCACCCATTCCCAGCTATAAGGGGTGTTTTTTGGGAGTCATCGTTTCAAAACTGAGTTGCAATAATGCAGCAGGTTTGACAGCAAATTAGTGCCAACCTACTGCTCGGTGTTCTGCTTTACAATGTGCTCTAGGTGTGGCTGCCAGTACTCCTTGCAGTCTGTTTTTGTTGGAGTCCGTGGCAGTGTGGAGCTACTTACAGGGAATGTTTTTGGCCACCGAAGCTGGCTCCGGGGCAAGGACCCCGCAGGTCTCCTGGTGGGCTGGGGTTGTGTTGCCTGGGGACAGGTGAAGAGCACAGTGTGGTGGCTCAGCAAGTGTCCCCTGGGCACAACGGGGGCTCCTGGGATCTGTGGATACTGCAGCATCTCCTTGGTGTTCCCAAGGGACTCTTCAGCTCTCCGTCGTCTGGGAGCACTGGTGTGATCTTCCTGCCGCATATCATTGCATGTTTATACAACCTTACATAAACATTGCATGTGGATAGGTGTTGGCTGAAGATGGAGAAGGAGGGAATTGTGTCCTGATGCTTGCTGGTAGCCTGCTCTCAGAGCTTTGCCTGCCTAACTGGAGGCTAAGGAAAGTCGAGGTGCAGTTAAGCCTCTTTGTTACACAGTCATCAAAAGCTTCCTGGGGCAGGAAGCCTGGAGAGAAGCAAAATGAGCGGGCTCCACTGCCGGCATGAGGCTGTTCCGCCGAGCGATGGGAGCTTTGGGCTCCCTGCGCCCCCCTCGCCACTCGGGGACGTGAGTCAGTGGTGAGAGCCGGGGCTGCGTTCGCTTCCTGCTCTGCACAGCCCGGGCTCCCACAGCCGTATCTCCTCTGGTTCTCTGCATTCCCTGGCTGGGCTCATCCCAGCCTGATCTGCTCCCGGCAGCTTGGCAGGTAGCTGGAGCACAGTCCAGCTCCGGTGAATAAACTCCTTTGCTGTCCTGAATGAGTGGTTCTCCAAGACTGCTGCTCCCCCTCCCCACCCTACCCCCCCACCACCTCCAACCACATCCCAGGGAGGTTTTGTCCCTGATTTCTTTTTTCTTCTTTGGTTTATATAAGAAAAGCCTGGACCAGGCCGGGAGTGGGGGGCAGACAGGCAGCCCCTGGCTCAGGGAAGCCCCACAGCAATCCCACAGTGGGCAGCCTGGGAAGGCCAGGATGAGCTGCCTCTTCGTCAGAGCTGGTTCCCCCTATCCTTGCAGCACAGATCTGTTTTTATCAGATGGGACGGGTGCCCGCAGCGGGGCCGTCGCGACGGTGGTGCAAGCACTGCAGTGTGTGCCGGGGGGTCACAGGCTGCCGGCTTCTTTCTCGACTTGTTTTCAGCCGGCAAACAGCTGTGTCCTGAGGTCTGTGCTTACTCAGCTCTCCTGGCACCATGCCCGCTGCAGAGCCCGCAGGTATTCCAAGCGTCTCCTGTTCCTCCTGGGCTGGCCCTCACTCTCCGGCACAGTCCAGGGTCCGCCGGTGCCTGATGCAAAAAGAAGCCTCTCAAACTTGGAGGGCTTCTGAGCTGAGCCCTGTGGCACAGCTGGGTCAGCCAAGTGCTGTGGGGGTGGCTGTGCCCCCCAAAATGAGTTTGTGCGAGGGAAAGGCTCAGTCTTGCTCTGCCCTGTGCCCTCAGCATGCTGCACATCTGCTTCATGGTGTACCCAAGAAATAGTGTGGGAACAGCCATGAATGAAAGAGCTTCGTTCTTTGCATTGTCACCAATTCCTGCCTTGCAGACCCCCTTTGCCTCAGGGAGCTGGAGCCAGTGGCCCAGGTGAAGCTTTCTGGTGGAGTCAGGGGTTTGGGCACAGCAGCACAGCCCCGAAGCAGCTGTCAGGATAGAAATACCAGCTGGATGATTCAGCAGTGCCTCTGCCTGCTCCCAGAGCAGGGAGCAGCCGTGCCGGGGGTTGTTTACCAGCTCACAAAGTGCCAGGCAGCTGGTTCTGGGCACTGAATTCCCCCAGCTGCATCTTCTCCCGGTGGGGTGGGTGGGGGGCAAGACACCCTACAGCAGGGCCAAGCTTGGGGTGCTGGGATTTGCAGCATGTGCTGGTTTCCCAGCCTAGGACAGCACATGCCAGCCCTGGCAAATGGGGAAGATGGAACGCAAGCAGCTGTGGCTGGAGGCATTCTCCAGGTTAGAAACATCCTTGGTTCAAAGGTCCCCATTTCTGCCCCAAGGTGAACACTGGCTTTTAGCACTTGTGTGAGTGCCTCGGCAAACAGCAAGGCGTTGGCCCCGTGTTGATTCTGGCAAGGAGAAAATCCCTTCCCGTACCAAGAGCAAAATCAAATGCCTGGGCAAAGGGGCACAAATGTGCTGGAGGTCCTGTTGATGCTCTGGAGGCATCCCGATGCTGCAGGAGACTGTAGTGGAGCCTCCCTGCCAGTGGGTGCTGCCAGTGACAGGATCTGGGGCAGAGGAAGGACCAGGCTGGCACGGAGGTGCCAATCCCCAGGGAAGCCTAGAGCATCATGTTTAGCCAGGTTTTCCCAAAGCCCGTTCTGAGTCCCATCCCCCTTCACCCATCCAGCATCAGTGAGCCCTAGCAGAAGTGGAGGGCTTGCAAACCAAGTGGCACCCCTGGTGTGATGGAAACAGGCAGGGAAGCAGGAAGGTGTGTGGGGCTCAGCCCTTAGGAGCCATCAGAGACTCCATGCAGCAGCAGTAGGGCTGAGCTCCTGCTGTGTGCTCCCTCTGCCCAGCTTCTGGTGGGTCAGCTGCTCAAATCAGCCGAAGGCTTGCCCTTGGGGCAGGAATGTGCATGGCAGTTTTACCTCCAGCTCCTCCCTACCACACTGAAACCCCCAGGAAAATGGACTGGGAGAAGGGAGGATGATCCCAGTGCTGTGCCAGACTGCAAACGCATTGCCTTCATCACCATCCTTGTCCCACAGGCTGACAGGACCCATTTGGCATCGGATGCTGGTGTTGAAAGGCCTGCATGAAAGCCAGGTTCTGGGGGTTTGAAAGAACTCAAACACACTGAGCAGGAAGTTCAGTGGTGGGGAAGTTTATGCCTGTTTTCCTGCCTGCTAACAAGAGAAAGAGCAGGGGGAAAATGAGGGGGTGTGCAGGGCTGGGATGTCACATTGTGCTGGGGCTCTGTGGGGCTTTCCCCTCTGCCTTGGCTGCTTTCCCTCCAGGGGCCCTGAGCCATAGCTGTGCAGCTATTCAGTTAAATATTAAGAGGTCAAGTAATAGAGAACCAGAAACCTAATTAACACGCTGCCCTCCATGGCACAGTACTTTTTGGTGAAAGCAAAGCAAACACGGCCCCTTGCGTTATGGGAAGGTTGTGCTGCTGCTGGAGTGATGGCCAAATTCCAGGCAGACAGTGAGTGCTCAGGACAGTGAGCAGGCAGGAGCTTCCATGCTGCTGCAGAGAGGCCACAGCCTCCCAGCTCAGCCCAGTGCTGACAGCAAGTTGTGGGGCCACCATACATCTCCCACCAGACCCTGCCCGCCATCTCCTGCCCAAAAAATTGCTGGAGCCATGCTGTGTTGGGAATAGCTTTATCTGGATAACCCCCCATCCATGGGGCAGCCTCTGTGGTCCCACCTCCCACCCCCCACTGCCCGGGATCCTGGGCTCCTCCCCATCACTAGGCTGCTCTCCAGGCTTCCCTCAGCCTGGCCTTCACCTGAAACTTCTGCACCTGCAGCACGACACCAAACTTGCCCTCCAGTGAGGGCAGGGGCTGGTCCTCAGGGCACTCGAGTGTGAACCTCTGCAGCACCCAGGCCAGGAAGAGGAAGAGCTCCATCTTGGCCAGGACTTTACCCAGGCAGACACGGATCCCGGCTCCAAAGGGGAGGTAGCTGGGTGAGGGCGAATGGATGTGCTGGCCCCGCTCATCCAGGAAGCGGCCTGCAAGGGGAAGGAGCATCACTGGCATCAGCAGGGATCAATCCCTTCTGCCCGAGACCTGCCCGAGTTCATCACACGTGTGTCCCTCGTGGGAGCTGCAGGAGCAGAGAGGTGCGAGTGCCCCAGACAGGAGCATGATCCAACCTCCCAGCACCAAGCGTCCCCCAGGGCTCAGCCTCTCCTGCTGCACCCACCCTGCCATCCCCTGGCCCAGGAGAGGATGGGGATCACACAACCCACCAGGATTGAACTCCTCAGGCTTGTCCCACTCCTTCTCGTCGTGGTGCACAGACCAGAGGTTGATGATGACCCTGGCACCCTTGGGGATGGAGTATTCCCCAATGCTGCAAAGAGGACACAGAGTGAGGCAGTCGCTCCCTCCCCGCAGTCTCTGCCCACGACCTGGATGTGCCCCAGGAGGATCTCACCTGGTGTCGGCAAGGGACACATGTGGGATGAGCAGGGGGGACACGGGCCGGATGCGCAGCACTTCACTGATGGTGGCCTCCAGGTAGGGCAGCAGCGGGCGGTCGCTGAGGTGGGGGTGACGCACCAGGCCGATCTTGTGGTCCATTTCCTCCTGGATCTTCCTCTGGACCTGGGAGGGGAGCAAAGACCGGTGTGGGAGCCCAGGGAGCAGGGTGCCCTGTGCATAGTGGGGTACACCCAGCATCATCAGCATGTCCTGTCATGTTGTGTGGGGCAGAAGTAAAGTGCCCATAGCCTGATCTTGCTTATCTGCAGAGCCTGATTTCTCTTTTGAGCCTTCCCCAAAGCTCCCCATGACATCCCTGGTGCTGAAGGGAACCCAGGCCCCCCGCTGTGGGGTGCAGAGCCTACCTCAGGGTAGTGGAGCAGGTAGAGCACAGCCCATTTGAGCACAGTCGTGGTGGTCTCCACACCAGCCCCAAAGATGTCCCCCACTGTCATGAGGAGGTGGTCGTCAGTCAGCTCCAGCCCTGGCTCTGGGGGGCTGCTGTTCTCAGCACTGAGCCTCACTTGCAGGAGGGCATCCATGAGGTCCTTCACGGTGTCTCTGCAGAAAGCTTCCTGCAGAGGAACATGAATCAGCCAGGCTGTCCTGGGCACAGTGCTCACCGCCCCAGCTCCAGCATCTCCCTGTCCTGGCCCTTCTGGCACCTTGTGTTCAGTGAATTTCTGCTGGAGCAGCTGGTCCCGGACATGGAGGCATTTCTTCAACAGGGCCAGGTCCTTGTTGGGAAATATCTGAGGGAGAAAAGCTGCATTACAACAGACTACAGCTCAGCCCAGCCCAGCTCCTGCAGGCCCCCAGGCAGTCACTCTGTGCCCACCAGTGTACTGGCTCCTGTGGGTCACCAGGGCAGGGACCCTCCTAACTCAGGAGGGCTCCTACAGGACACATCCCAGCTCCTTCCTCTCATCTGAGGTGAGAGGAATGGGCAGTGCCCACGTCCCTGCTCACCTGGAGCCAGGGGAAGATGTCCACCAAGCTCTCCTTGGCCACAGTGTCCACGATTCCCTGGCTGTACTCCAGCATGGCTTCGAACTCAGGGTCCCCACGCCGGTACGAGGAGTTAAAGCAGAGGGAGCAGACCACGTTGGTGACGGCCCGTGTGAGCTCGGGGGCCATGTCCAGGGCCATGTCCTGCGCAGCGCTGAGCGTCTCACACAGGGATGCAGCCTCCCGGCAGACTGGGGCGGAGGAGAGGCAGCCAGGGGGTGATGAGGGAGTGATGATTAAGCCAAGGGGGTGAAAGGGGCAGCTGGGGGGTGGAAGGAGGGGTCCCCTGCTCATTCAGGATGTGCAGCCTGCAGAGGGCACCCCCCAGACAGGGCTGGGCCCTGAGGGGCTGGGATGGGCAGAAGGGACAATGCTGGGTGGAGGAGCAGAGAGGATGGAGATGTGCAAGGATGTCCTCCTGGATGGAGCGGGGAGCTGCTGGCTCCATGCCTCAGTTTCCCCATCTGTGAGTGAGGGGAACTAAAGTTCAGGGTGGAAAACACAGGGAGAGGTGTTGGTAAAGTACAGGGGATAGAAGGAGAGGAACAGAGCCCCTGCCTGGCAAGCTGAGGGGATAGCGGGGGGCATGGGCTGAGCCGGAATCTTCCCTTGGTTCACAGGGAATCAGGGCACTTAAGAAGAAAAAGTCCTGCGTGGGTGGGAACCAGAGCTGGGAGGGAGCCTGGGGCTGGTGGGAGGCACTTACTGATCCTCTCGAGGGCGAGGGAGCCCTCCCCGAACATCGAGAGGGCAGTGTGCACCAGCTTGCGCTGGAACTTCCAGAGGGGTCCGTAGCTGGCGAAGGCGATGTCCTTGCCCCCCCGGGACAGCAGGTCCGTGGTCACCTGAGGGACAGGCAGTCCCAGGGTCACCCCGCTGCTGGGGAGCCCCGCGGGGGACGGATGATCATCTCACCCCATCCCAGGGATGGTCCGGGGGGCTGGGGGTTAGTGCAGGCAGGCAAAGCACAGGACATGAGCTTTGCCTTCCCCCTGCCAAGGACTGATAAAGAGGTTTGGGGACAGATGCGAAGATTAGGAGCTCTAGGATGCCCAGGGAATTTAAGGGGTGCAGGGAGCCTGGTGGTACCTGAACCCACATCCCTGTGCCCAGGGATGCAGCCAGCTGCAGGAAAAACAGGCACCCTTGGGATGGCGGATAACAGGGCTTGCCCTGGAGAACAGGGTATGGAGGGGCTGCCCTGGCCCTGGCTTGCTGCGCGCAGGATGGGGAGGGGACACGGACCCTGCTGCGTGCCAGTGTCTTTCTTGGGAGCGTCCCTCGCCTCACCCCACGCCACAGTGGGAAGGGGTCCCCAAACCTGCTGCCGACTCACGGTGCGGGGCCGTCCGGCGAAGTCTTTGCCCTTCTTGAGCAGCACCTCCCTGGCGTGCCGATAGCTGTTCACCACCACCACGTAGTGGGAGCCCATCCAGAGGGCGTAGAGGCTGCCGTAGTGCCCCTGCAGGCGCCACAGCCGCAGGTGGAGCTGGGGGTGCCCGGCCAGCTGCAGCAGGCTCCCCACCAGCGGCAGGGCCGGCAGGCTCCGCGGGCGCCCCAGACCTGTCGCCGTGGCCATTGCCAGGGAGTCCCGCCGGCGCGCCAGCCGCCAGGTGCAGAGCAGGGCCAGGGCCAGCAGCAGGGCACCCAGCAGCGGCATGGCGGGGCCGGCTGCGGGGCTGCGGCGCGCGGGGGGCCCTTATAGCGGCTGCGGGGTCGTCGCCTTGACTCTGAGGCGGGCTCGGCTCCTTATCGGGGGGGACAAGGAGGGGGGAGCCGGGCGCTGGGCCCGTGGCCAGCTCTGCAGCTGTGGGCACATGGCGGGGGGCGAGGGCAGCGGGGCCACGGCCACCCTGGGTGGCCATGGGGGAGCTCCTTCCAGCGCGCTGGGGGCCAGGGGATGCCCAGGGTCGGATCCGTCCTTGGGGTTCCGTCCCCAGGGCCCTGTGGTGGGCCAGGGGTGTGGGGACAGCTGAGCCCTCGAGGTCTGTCCTGGGTGCCATGAGCACAGCTGGGGGAATCTGGTGGGGCGCTGGAATCCATACCCAGCCTGGGAGCGCCTCGACAGACCCGGGAGGGAATGGGCAGCACTAGAAATGCTGAGAAGCCCTGAGCATCTCTGATCATCAGCTCTTGTCAGTGCTGGGGAGACACAGGTAGCACTTGACACTGCTGGGCAGCCCTCGGCAGTGCTGGTGAGCGCTGGTCAGCCCCTGGCACCATTGGTCAGCCCTGGGCAGTACAGGGGAAGCACTGGCCAGCGCTGAGAAATCCTGGTCAGAGCTCGTCAGTGCTGGTCAGCCCTGGGCAGTGCTGAGAAACCCTGGTCAGCGCTGGTCAGCCTTGGTCTGTGCTTGTCAGCCCTGGTCAGTGCTGGGCAGCCTGTGGGTGTCTGTGCCTGAGGTGATGAGGTGTCCTGGGGGAGTCCTTTGGGAACAGAAGCCACTCCCGGCAGGGTTCCCGACCACCGCGAGCTCTGTGCCTTCACGACCCTTCAGGCCCCCGGCGCTCGCCGTAGCGGTTCCCGGGGTAGGCGGGGCGGGGGCCGGGCGGGGTAAGATGGCGGCAGGGGGCGCGGCGGACGCCCAGGCGCGCTTTGGGCACTCGGTGAAGGGGCTCTTGACCGAGAAGGTGACGAGCTGCGGCACCGATGTGATCGCTCTCACTAAGCAGGTGCTTAAGGGCTCCCGCAGCGCCGAGGTGAGCGGCGGGTGCCGGCGGGCGGCCGGTTACAGGGCCGGAGCGGAGCGGGGTGCTGGGAGCGGGGCGGGCGGCGCAATGCGCGCTGGGAGCTGTAGTCCGCGGAGGGAACACATTCTCGTGTCTGGGCAGGGACGGGGACAGCGGGACCGGGATGCGGGCACGGCTGGGCAGCGCCTCGGGACTCCGGCGGTGGCAGGCGGGAGGGTGACTGCCAGCTCTCCAGGGTGACAGGTGGGAGCGGTGCCTCAGGCGCTCCCGATGGAGGTGCTCTCACGGCACCGCGGTGATCCCCGCACGGTGTCACCCCGAGTATCACCCTGCCAGCCGTCACGGGGGCCTCGGGAAACGCAAAGCTGCAGCGTCTCAGCCTGGTCTGTGCGTTTGTCTTCTAGCTCCTGGGTCAAGCTGCGAGAAACATGGTGATGCAAGAAGATGCCATATTGCACTCGGAAGATGTAAGCTGTGTTCTTCTGCTCTAGCAGCAGTGTTTCTAGGGACAGGAGGAGAGGAGGGTGGTAAGAACAGTTTGCAGCCGTGCTACTGGAGCCCTGGAGTGAAATACATGACTTCAGGCAGCAAGGCTGGTGGCCAGAATAATTTAGTGCTTCCTCAAACCCAGTGCTGCTGGACTCCGAGTGTCCTGCAGCCTGGCCAGCCCTCAAGCTATGCCCTCTCTGACAGAAAGCTCGAGGGACTGTGGGCTGAAACAGAACACTTGTGTCTCTGCCTATCACTGAAAAGGAGACGGAAGTGTGTCACTGCTGACAGACACTGACGGGGGTGTTTTGCAGTCAGTGCAGCAATACAGTGGTGGCTGTGCTGGAGGAACTCCCCGGGCCATTAGGACAGCTTGCACTGGGATTTCTGTAGACATTAATTCTTTTTTTTATTCTCCACAGAGTTTAAGAAAAATGGCCATAATAACTACTCATCTACAGTACCAGTAAGTAGGGGACACCAGTAAGTAGGCATTCGCTCTTGGGGGCTGAGTGGATCCCTCAGTCCTTCTCTGTTCTCCTTAAAGACTTTGCATGGAGCTGGCTCAGACTGATCCCTCTTTTTCAGTTCTTCAAAGCTGAGCAGGCCCTGGAGGTGGAGTTTTCCAGCCCTCCTCAGGCTGTTTCGGGGTGGGAGCTGAGTGTTTGCCATGCACTGTGTCTCCCATGAGTGTGTATGATGCACCTGGGACCAAGAAGGAGAAGCCAGTGCTGCTTCTGAACCCCAGGACTTAATCCAAAAACACCCTGGAGTTTTGGCCTCTTGAGCCCTTGTTCAACATAACATAAACCGTGACTGAGATTTTGTTTTTCTAATGCTCTTTTTGTCTCTCCTTTTCTTACCTAGGCAAGAAGCAATTCAAAAGAAGTGAGTTCTAGGAGGACCTGGGGAACATGCGTGGGAGTGCAAAGGGGAAGGTGATGGAGTTGGATGGGGGAAAGCAGAGTGGGAAGGTTTTTGCAGCTGCCTTTGAGGCAGATGCTGGCCCAGCAGGATAATGCTTCAATAGTGTGAAGAGATGGGAATTTGAGCAAAGAGATGGGATTCATACCGAAGCTTCCTTCTGTTTCACTGATGTGATAGCACCTGTGAGGCTGCTTGTGGTCGAGATGAGGGTGGTGGGAGCAGAGCTGTGTACAGTAGGGTGTGCAAAGTGAGGTTTGCCTTGTGGGGACACAGAGGAGGTAGAGGGTACTCCAGGGTTTCTCTTTGCTGTAGTGCCAGTACTAGAGCTGCTCTGGTCCCTCGGGCACAGGTAGCGCAGCACAGTCTGGGAGCAGATCTCACTGTGAATCTCCTCTTGCTTGGTGCCCAGCGTGGAGCGCTCGTCAAACCTGCAGGACCAGCTGAGTCACTTGCTGAAATGAAGGGGAGCTGAAGGCAGGACATCCTGACTGGCGCTGAGGGAGTGAAGTGTCCTCTCCCCTCCGGGGCTCAGAACTATGTCTGGATGATGCTGGATGTCAGCTGGGATATGTGCAGAGTCTGTGTTTGTGGGCACATGGC
The DNA here is from genome assembly GCF_020740725.1 of Corvus hawaiiensis. Lineage (NCBI taxonomy): Eukaryota > Metazoa > Chordata > Aves > Passeriformes > Corvidae > Corvus > Corvus hawaiiensis. The sequence goes on along the minus strand of NC_063220.1, from coordinate 13,045,946 downwards.
CCCCTCTCGTGAGCCTGCATCCACACCTCTGCTCTGGAATGCTCACCTGTGCATCCAGACCTGGCTGAAACAAACTTCCTGAAGCTTTGCTCCTCCCAACAATTCCTTTGTCCGCTTACTTCCCGTGTAGCGTGAGGTGCTCAGCCCACACCAGCACCCCGGCAAGAAAAGCAGAGTTGAGGCATGGCATTTAAATGCAGGTGCCTGCAGTTTGCCACTGGTCTGTATTTAGCCACAGAGGTGGCACAGAGTGCAGTTTATTTAGGGCATTTTAATCAGTGTGGGCTGCAAGTGCCTGGGTGGATGAGAGGTGCTTCAGTGTAGGCTGAAGTGCCGGTCCCAGCACAGAATTTCTGAAACCAGGAATCTGGGCACACGTATCTGCCAGTGGCCTAGCTGGATGTAGTTTGGCCATCATCCTCCTAAGTGGTTATCTTATTTTCCACTCTGCCAGAGTTTGAAACATCATCCCTTTGTCAGCCCATGTGTGCTGCGTTCGGCCTTCAACTGCATTCCTTTTCCTGGGCTGCTGCTCCAGCTCTTGATGGAGCAGCCTTGGCTGTGGTGTGTGTTTGTATCTGGTTGGGAATGTATCCAAAGGCCCATCCAGGAATCAGGCAGGAGAGCATCACGAGCTGGTGTGCTCAGTTCTACACTGCTCTGTTGAAGACCAGTGACCTGTTCACATCCAGGCCCAACTATAAATACTGTGTCTTGTTTTTGGTAAGTCACTTATCTGGAGCACTTGGAGTGCACGGGAAGCACTTGTTTCCCTGAGTGTGCTTTTCAGCAGCTGATAGGAGCAGGCAGGCTGAGAGCTGACATTGGCCTGCCGCATTCCTGTTGGAATACTGCTGGAGTCTGGCTCCTGTGCTGCAGAGCCTCCTCCTGGGCTAGATTTCACCATCTCTGTCAGTATTTTTGCCTTGGTTGACATTCTGACCCCAGCTTTGCAGGTGCACTTTGGGAATGAGAGTTTTCCCTGTGACTTTCTTGCTGGGAATAAAAGCTGTCCTGAACACCACCAAACTGCAGCAGTCTGTCCTGGATTCCGTTGCTGGCGGTCCCTGTGCATCGAGAGACTGTTTGGGATGGTGGGTCTCTGCCCCCCAGGGTCCCCCATTCTGCTTCAGCTCCGAGGGCTTTGCAGAGGCAGTGTGACCTTGTCGCAGGTGGCTTGTCCCTTCCAAGGTCCTGTCCTCTGCAGAGGCTACAGCAGTCCTGTGGCATTAAACCTGTGGCATTAAACCTGCCCCTTTGGGGCAAGCAGGGACAGGGCTGCACCGTGGAGGTGCAGAGTTGTTGGGGAACAGGCAGCAGGGTGGGTTTTGGGGGTGTGGGTGCATCAAGAACCATGAATGATGGCAGCGTGCCCACCACGGGAGCAGGGCCAGCAGCCCTCGCTGTGCCTGTGCGCCTGCGGGGCTGGGTGCCAGGGGCCTGGGCAGGCGGGAGCCGGTGTCAGGGCGGAATCCAGGCCCGGGCAGCACAGGATGCCAGGACAGCACAGGGTATCGGGGAGGAGCGAGGCCCAGGCTGGGCAGAGTCCACCTGAGGTGCTGCAGCTGGAGGCAGTAAGGCAGCCCAGGGCTTCTGTGGGGAGTGCTGGGGCTGCCCTCGGGTCCAAGGGCTCTCTGCAAAGCAGGGGAGGGGGGATTTACCCTACAGGGATGTTTTGGGGGCTCATCTCTCAAGGGCAGCTGGGACTGGGGTTTTTTTGGGGTGGGGGGGTGGTCTCTGTTCTGCTGGGGGAGAGCAAAAAGTGGGGAAGAGGGGGATTCAGAGCTCTTCGGAGGACCTGGTGTGGTGCCCACCTCTGTGGTGTCAGCCCCACATTCTCTTTGTAGTGGCAACTCCCTGCAGAGAGCAGATCCACCAGGATGTGCAGGTGAGGGGCACAGATGGGGACTGGCAGAGGGATGGGGCAGTTGGGCAGGGTGTGTGTGCCTGGGCTGTGCCAGGGTTCCTGATGCTGCCAGAGGATAATGCTTGTTTCGGGGCCCAGACAAAAATGTCAGGTGCAGTTGGCAGCTCTGCTCCTGTTGCGCACAGGGATGGGGGGCTGAGCAACCCGGCATCTCCCTGCCCTTGTTCCCTGCATCCTTCTCGGCCAGAAAAATGGTGGCTGCAGCATGCAAAGTTACTGCAAATGGGAATTAAATTCCCTCCTGCACAAACACATCTGTGCATGTGAGCAAAGGGAGCTGGGGAGGATGGGGACAACGGGATGCCTGATCTTGGCATAGTTTTTGGCTGAGTGGAAATGAGAGTGCCAGTGCCAGAGGACATGCGGGCATGTGCAGGCTGAGTGCAGGCATGGGCCCCATGTTTTGGAGCACGGGGAGCTTGCAGGGCATGGCTTGCCACAGTTTAGTGGCCTCTGTCCTTCTCATCTCAGGATTACTATGGCAAAGAGCTGCAGAAGTCAGAGGACCTCAAAACCAATGCGTGCACCACCTCAGCCAGGCCCCTTCCCAAGGCAGTGAGAGATGCTCTGGAGCGTGTCCATGAGGAGGTGGTGGCCAGGTAAACCCCAGGGTCTCTCCTCCATTGCCACATCCCCATGGGCTGCAGCCCCTTCTCGGCTGTGCCATGGGCCACCTCCACCCTGCTCAGCTCTGCATCCACCCAGGTACTACGGCTGTGGTCTGGTGATCCCTGAGTGCCTGTCGTCGTGCTGGATCCTGGACCTGGGCAGCGGCAGTGGCAGGGACTGCTACCCGCTGAGCCAGCTGGTTGGGGAGCAGGGCCACGTCACCGGGATAGATATGACCGAGGGCCAAGTACGGCACAGATCTGGGGCTCCCCCTCATCCTCCCAGCAACCCCCCCCACACTGTTCCCTTCCTCCTGCCAGGTTGAGGTGGCAAAGAAGCACATCGCCTACCACATGGATAAGTTTGGCTACCGGAAGCCAAACGTGGAGTTTGTCCATGGTTACATGGAGAAGCTGGGTGATGCCGGGCTGGCTGATGAGCGCTACGATATTGTCATGTAGGTGCCGTGCAGGGCACAGTCACCCCCAGTCCTGCTGCTTCCTGGGGCTGTGGGCTGGGTCTGCATCCCAATGTGTCACCTGCTTCAGAAGCACGTGTTAGGAAAAGGGAAATCCCACGCCAGAGTTTGGGCTAGAGTCTGGGAGTATAAACTGCGCTTTTCATGGTCAAATTGGTGTTTCCAAGTCCTGTGTGAAGTGATGGGACACACAGCAGCTGGTGGATGTGCAGCAGCTGGTGGTGTTAAGTGTGCAAGAGGCTGCAAATAAGCCTTGGTCTCCTCCTCCACAGTTCCAACTGCGTGATCAACCTTGCCCCTGACAAGACTGCTGTGCTGCGGGAGGCCTTCCGTGTGTTGAAGGTGATGGTGGGCTGGTGCCTGTGGCACCAAAGCAGGCTTGGGGTGGCCCTGTTGTTGGGGTGCCACTGAGAAGCAGCAAATGGGATCCAGCAAGGCAGGGGTGCAGGATGGGGTCAGAGGAGGGCGTCTCGGCAGAGGGTCCCAAGCAGGGTAGGATATGGGGATTCCCAATTCTCCCTGCCCCTTTTGTCCCTTTGCTTCTTGAGGTCTCCCTTCACTCCTTGCTGCCTTCTAGCCTGGGGGAGAGATGTACTTCAGTGACATTTACGCCAGCCAGCGCCTGAGCGAGACCGTCCGGAGGCACCGGGTGCTGTGGGGTGCGTAGGGCTGTGGGATGGGGGTGACATGGCATGGGGGGACTGGACCTTTGCCTCTATCCCCCATGTCTGTGGTCTCATGCCAGGAGAATGCCTGGCAGGAGCCCTGTACTGGAGAGACCTGTACAGCATTGCTGAGGAGGTGGGGTTCAGCCCCCCATGCCTGGTCACCGCCAGCCCCATCACCATTGGCAACAAGGAGCTGGAGGGCATTGTCGGTGAGGATCCAGCCAGGCAGTGTCAGCTCTGGGCAGCTGTGGGGAGCTCTGCTGGGATCCCAACCCAGGTGTTCAGTGCCCAACCCACCACCCTCTCCCTTGTAGGTGACTGCCGCTTTGTTTCTGCAACTTTCCGCCTGTTCAAGGTGCCGGGTGGCACCCAGGCTGGGCCAGGACAGGTCATCTACAAAGGCAGGATCATGGGGCACGAGCGAGAGCTGGTGTTTGATGCCAACTTCACCTTCAAGGTGAGGGGAGACGTGCAGGGAAGGGTTAAAGCCAATGAAGCTGCTACTCAGCAGCATCCTCTGTGATCTGGGGGGCAAGCTTTGGTGGAGGGGGTGGTGGGTGGGAGCAGAGGGGCTGTGTAAACCCAGGGGAGTGCAAATGGGCAGGAAAGGGAGACAGATACATGCGCTGCATTGTGGTAAAGGTAGAAGCAGGACATCCATGGTGGCTTCCCAGAAGCTTGGGTTTTGCGGGTGTTTCTTCAGGTTTTGGGCCAAGATGTGCCCCTGCTTTCACTCTCCCTATCATCTGGCTGGGTGGCTGGAGCCCCTGGGACATATATCCAGGACCCCAGGCCTGTGACCATTCCTCTGCCCCCAGGAAGGAGAGGTGGTGGACGTGGATGCTGAGATGGCTGCAATCTTGCAGAGCTCCAGGTTTGCAGAGGAGTTCCTGATCCGAGCTGGCGGGGCCAATGCCGCAGCACTGCAGGGCTGCTGTCGCAAGGGAGTGAAGGTTGGCAGAAGGCAGCTCTGTGGCTGGGCTAAGGAATTGGGACATGGGTGTCCCATGCCATCAGAGTTGCTCTGGGGTATCAGAGGGGCTGTGGCATGATACCATGACACCTGAGTCCTTCTGAGCTGGGCAGGAGCTCATGGGACACCAAGAATGGTGCCTGGTGCCTGAGTTGGGACAAAGTGTACCCCTGCCCAAGCTGGAGTTCTCCAAAGGGGGGTCTTCTCTAACCACTGCAACATATCCATGGAGACTGGTGAGGCTGACAGCTGGACTTCCCTGAGGTTTCCCAAGGGGAATCATCCTTCTCCTGAGGGCATGGCTGTGCACAGCCTGCCCCAGGGAGCTGATGGCCCATCCTCACAGTTCTTTCCTGCCCATTGCTCTCGCGGCTGCTGATGGAAGAGCAGGCTGGCCCTGGCTGCCAACCCTGACCCTGCAGCACAAAGCATTCTATCTGCTGGAAGCCTCTCCCTTCTCCTTGGTGGTCCCTCCGGCCTGTAGATGGGCCAGGAGAGACAAGGGAGATAACACCCTGCAGCTGCATATCCCTGAAATACAGCCTTGTACTTAGGAAGGGGAGATTTTCTCAGATCTCTGTCCAAGGAGGCATTTCTCAGATAAAAGAAGAGCCAAAGTCCCAGACAAGCTCTTGGCTTATTCCTCGCCGCAGGGAAAAGCAGCTGGGGTGACTCAGGAGCTGCCCCCCATGATAGCTAAGGAGGGTCTGCTTGGGTTGCTCTGCTGGCAGGGATTGAACCAGGGGCAAATGCCACTTTCTCAGGTGCCTCTTCCTTCCCACTGGCCTGATCCTGCCCTGGGTTTTTCCCTGCCCTCCAGGAGAAGATCCGTGATCCCTTCCAGCTGCTGGAGCGGCTGACAGCCCCAGGTCCTGCCTGCTGTCCTGGTGGCACCTGTGGTCCCCCAGGGTGCTGCTGAGTGGCGAGTGGTGCCCCCACACCGTTGGAAGCCGGTGGGGTGAGAGGACTTGGCCCCAGTGACGTCTTCTACCTGAGAGCAAATAAATGTCTGAGCTCAAAGGCTGTGTGCTTGTGGCTGCCTCAGGGCTGGGGGGTGCTGTGCTTCCCTGGCAGGACTGGTGGGGCAGGTTGTGCCTGGTTGCAGTGAGGACCCATCCTGTGGGTCCCCTCAGTGTGGGGCTGGCAGTGGCTCTGTGGCTTGGGCACACAGGCAGGGACAGTCTGTCTCACTAGTAGCCCTGCAGCCCATTCCAGGAGATGGGGATTGCTCTCTCCTTCCCTGTGCAGTGCCACTGAGGTTTCTGTTTTCCCCCGGATTCCCATCTAGTTTGAAAGCCTTGAGTCCCCTGCAGGCATTGCACCTGCGGAGTTCTGCAGGGAAATACAGCAATTCTGGAAAAGCAGAAACGCGTCCAGCTGCATCCCACAGCAGGCAAAGAGCAAGGTGCAGGGGCTTTGAGGCTGTGATGGGACGTGATGGGCTGCATTCCTGCTGCCCAGCATGAATCCCACAGGACCTGGCCCACAGAAGGTGTTTGGGAAAAGCTGGGGGCTGCTGAACAGCTAAACTTAGAAATGAGGGACCATTTCCACCCCTCCTCACAGTGATTTTCCAGGGGGGACCAAATTTCCCATCTCTGCCACTTAAACATCATCTTGCTGTGGCATGAGGGAAGTTAAGAAGCAAAACCCAGTAAAATTTGGGTTCAAAAACAAACATGGGCCGTTGCCAAGGATGTTCTGCAGTAACAGTAGCAGCAGCTGAGGAGGGTCCAGGTGTTCAGGACCCCTGAAATTGTTGTGAAATTTTGTGGAATGACCTCACTGATAGGACCTTGGGAGGAAGAAGCTGTTTAATACACACACCCCACCCCCAGCCCTCTTCCTAGATTACTTACAAAGACTTCATCCAAGTCCCCAGTAGCTCATCCTGGGAGGTTTGCAGCAATTAGCTCCTGTTATCAAAGACAGTCTTCCCAGTGGGAACGGTAGAGCAGGTGGGGCAGAGGGGTCCTAGCTGCAAATCCCTTCATTAAAAAGACATGATTCCCTGGCTTGGCCTTTCAACTTGCCTGGGAAGAGCTGCACCCACAGTGAGATCCCCTCTCTGTGCATACAGAAAAAGGCCGCAGCTTAAATGCCACTGCATTTGCATAGCACTGTGTTTTTCCCAAGTTCTCAGCATGTCAGGGAGGAAGCAGCTAAGAGAACTTGACTTTGATGTGGAGCATTAGAGGTCTTCACCAGGTTGTTGATGCAGTGGTGTCCTCTCTGCCTGGCTTTGCTTGTGCACGCCCAGTCTTGGGGTTTTCAGCCACCAATGTATGAAAAGAGGAGTCCTGCAGCCCCATCCCATGTGAGGAACTTCAACATAATTTGTCCAACACCCCAGTCTGTGTATTTTGGTGATTGTAGAGATGGCCCAAATCCTGTCCTCCTAGTGTGAAGCTCTGCAGCATTGGTGTCCTCCCTCAGCAGGCAGACAGGGTGTTGTGATGGCAGCAGCCAGAAGTTGTGATGGTCTGATTCACTCCGAGGGGAAAGAGAAGGGATTCCTGAGTCCCTGTTCAGTGTGGTTAGCAGGGTGCCGCTGTGGCTCAGGGACACCTGTCACCTCCCTGGGGAACTAGGCCTGCGGAACTCCCTCAGGATGAGCTGAATGAGATTTGGAGATTTGGCTGTGACTACAGCCCCAGAGCACTGTGCTCTGCTCCACACTGTATTGGGTTGCCCTGCACAACTTATTCTTCCATTTTCCAAGCACTTAAACAGAAGGGAGGTTGTTTTACCTCCTCTAAAGGGTGTCAGCCACTACAAGACACGCTGGCTGCTCCCATGGCTGTTCGTCTCTGTCTGTCCAGGATGCTGAACTGTTTCCTGGCTCCTTCATGACCGATGGACATGGAGCGATGATGACCGGGTGTGGGGTGTGTGTTGGGACAGCAGCCGCGGCCTTGGGAACAGCCGGGCTCTCGGGGCGGTGGGACATGGCACACGGTAGTTTACAGGTGCTTTCCTGAATCGGGGCTGTCGGCCCTCCGTGCATCCATGCACTGAGGATGAGCGGAGCGGGACAACCGGGGCGGCTTCGGACGTTCTCCATGGGAGCTCCAAACCCCGGACCCGCTCGCCCCACTCCCCACAGGGCGGCGGAGCAGAGCAGAGGTGAGGGAGCAGCGTATTTAATGGTTAAAACCAGTATTTAATGGTTAATTCCGCTCTCAGGCGCGACGCAACTGAGGAGGTGTCGGGGCGGACGGTGCCCGGGGGCCGCAGTGTGACGGCTCGATTTCTGAACGTCGCACGGTATTGCAGCGGCGGCGGCTCGGGGCCGACCAGGGAACGGGCACGGCTGAAAGAGCCGCCCCCACCGCAGCGGATCGCGGCGGGACGCACCGGGATGCGCCCCGTTAGGCCGGGCCTGCGAGGCGCAGCGGGGCCGCCAGGGGGCGCTGCGCGACCGCCGACCGGTGCGGCGCGGGGACGCGGGGCGGCGCTCCCGGGCCGCCGAAGGGGGCGAGCGGCGCGGCGGGTCCGAGGGGAGCGGAGGCCGCCGTGGGCCGGGCGGGAGCGACGGGGGGAGTGGGGAGAGCGGGATCGCCCGGCCCGTTCGGGCGCCCCGTGCCCCGGCGCGGGCGCTCCCGGGGTGGCTCCCGCCGAGCGCCGGGCGCTCCGGCCGCACCGCACCCCCATTGGTCGCGCCCCTCCTAAGGCTCCGCCCCCTCCTGCCCCGAGCACCGTCGCCATTGGCCGCGGCCTGGCGGCCGGCCCCGCCCCCGCGCGCCCGGCGTACACACCGGAGTCACGCGCCCCCGGGGCTGGGGAGGGGGCGGGGCGCGTCGGGGGCGTGGCCTGGCGCTGATTGGCGAGAAGGCGGGCGCTGATTGGCTGCTCCCAGTCTGGGCCCCTCCCCCGCTCGGCGGGCGGGGCGGGGCGGGGCGGGCGCGGGTAGAGGCGGCGCTGGTCGGCACGGCCCGGCAGTCGCCGCCCGTCGGGTCCCGCGGGCAGCCGAGCCCGCGTCTCGCCCGCCGCCGCCGCCGCGCCCGCCGCCACCGCCGCCGCCGGGGGAGCCGGGGCACGCCGCAGGCGCCGCGCGGTGATGCGGGGCCGCGGCGGCGCCGAGCCCTGACTAAAGATGGCCGCGCTGCCCGGTGGGAACATGGCGGGGGGCGGCCGGGGGGCGCGGGTGCTGCTGCTGCTGCTGCTCGGCGGCTGCCTGGGCCGGCGGCCCCCGGCCGCTGCCGCTGCCGCGCCGCCCGCCGCCGTCGTGCCCCCGCCGGCGGCGGAGGAGACGGTGATCATCGGCCTGCGGCTGGAGGACACGGACGACGTCTCCTTCATGGAGGGGGGCGCGCTGCGGGTGAGCGAGCGGACGCGGGTGAAACTGCGGGTCTACGGGCAGAACATCAACAACGAGACGTGGTCGCGCATCGCCTTCACGGAGCACGAGCGGCGGCGGGGCGGGCGGGCGGCGGCGGGGCCGGCGGGTCGCGGCGGTGGCGGGGGCGGCGGCGGATCGGCGGGCAGCGGCGGGGCCCCGCAGCGCTGCGGCATCCGCACCTCGGACATCATCATCCTGCCGCACATCGTGCTCAACCGCCGCACCTCGGGCATCATCGAGATCGAGATTAAGCCCCTGCGCAAAACGGAGAAGAGCAAGTCCTACTACCTGTGCACCTCCGTCTCGGCCCCTGCCGCCGCTGCCCTGGGGCCCGGGGCTCCCGGAGGGCTGGCAGGCGGCGAGGGGCCGGCGGGACCCCCGCCCTGGGGTGAGACCACTTGGATCTACCATGACGGCGAGGACACCAAGATGATTGTGGGCGAGGAGAAGAAGTTCTTGCTGCCCTTCTGGCTGCAGGTCATCTTCATCTCACTCCTCTTGTGCCTCTCGGGCATGTTCAGTGGCCTCAACCTGGGCCTGATGGCCCTGGACCCCATGGAGCTGCGCATCGTGCAGAACTGTGGCACGGACAAAGAGAAGAACTACGCCAAGCGCATCGAGCCTGTGCGGCGTCAGGGCAACTACCTGCTGTGCTCCCTCCTGCTGGGCAATGTCCTGGTCAACACCACGCTTACCATCCTCCTGGACGACATTGCCGGCTCTGGGCTGGTGGCCGTGGTGGTCTCCACCATCGGTATCGTCATCTTCGGCGAGATCGTGCCGCAGGCTATTTGCTCTCGGCACGGCCTGGCCGTGGGCGCCAACACCATCTTCCTCACCAAGTTTTTCATGATGATGACCTTCCCGGCCTCCTACCCTGTCAGCAAATTGCTGGACTGTGTCCTGGGCCAGGAGATCGGCACGGTCTATAACCGTGAGAAGTTGTTGGAGATGCTGCGGGTCACCGACCCTTATAACGATCTAGTCAAGGAGGAGCTCAACATTATCCAAGGAGCCCTGGAACTGCGCACCAAGACTGTGGAGGACGTGATGACTCCCCTCCGAGACTGCTTTATGATCGCCGCCGAGGCTGTGCTCGACTTCAACACTATGTCCGAGATCATGGAGAGCGGTTACACCCGCATCCCTGTTTTTGAGGGTGACCGCTCCAACATTGTGGACTTGCTGTTTGTTAAGGACCTGGCTTTTGTGGACCCCGATGACTGCACGCCACTCAAGACCATCACCCGCTTCTACAACCACCCGCTGCATTTTGTCTTCAATGACACCAAGCTCGATGCCATGCTGGAGGAGTTCAAGAAAGGTGGGCTCGTGCCTGTGGCGGGTGCGCGGTGGGGTCAGCATCTACCTACTTGCAGCAGGGGAGCTCTGCAGGGGGGCCTCTGGGGTTCCTGCTCGCGGAGGGGTGTGGGAAGGTGCATTCTGGACAGTGAGTGACCAGTATTTAGGCATCTGCCAGGTCTGCTCGTTCCCTGGGCCAGAAAGCTGATCCACGTCTGGGATGTGCCCCCAGCCTTTTTTCCCCCACTGCACTGGGATGTGTGTGTGGGCGTAGTGCCAAGCAAGGTTGTTTTCTTTCTTGCTTTTTCCAGTCATCTGTCCGTTATAGTGAGAACCACTGACGGGAATCTGCGCCCATTCCTTGGCTGTGTCTTCTCTGTGCTTTTTCAGCTGGCCTGACGGGGAGGAGTGGGTGGGCTGCTCGGGTGCCTTTCAGGCTCAGTGCACACACGTGCTGAGATAAACAAGGCGCTTTAGCTCCATTCATAGGCTCAGCCAGCCGACCTCAGCTCCCTGCTCGTGTTCTAGTTACTTTGATTGACACTTTGATCTTGTAACTCATAAATCATTTCAGTGTCTTAAAATATGTTCCAAAGCACCTGTTGGTGCTGCACTTCAGAGTTACAGCTCTTTTTTCCCAGGCTTCCCTGTGCCTCAGGACCACAGCCTCAGCAGAGACGTGACCCTTTCTACCTCTTTGGTGTAGCTTGGGTATTAGTTGCATCAGAACGGGACTGAGGCTTTCCACCTTTGTCTTAATTGTAGGTGGTGTTGACTTGACAAACGCATCTTAATTCTTGTTAGAAGCTCTTGGTTATGAGAAAGGGAAAACCTCTTTTTGTTTTTCTTTTAATATCTGTTCTTGTCTGCAAGCTAAATAATAATGCTCTATGGCCTGTGCAGGAGGGAGCTTTCAAAGTAGCTGTTAAGTGAAATTTCAGACAGTTTGGATGTGTGGACTCCTGTGCTGGAAAAAGAAAGGCCATTTGGAGTGCCACCAGACTGTTCATACCCAGGGAGATCTGATCAAAGTACCACAGAACAGCATGGTTCCTGGGAGGTGATTTGCTTGAGAGGGGAAATCTAGTGGGGAATATTTGAGTTCACCTTTTATTAACTGCAAAAGTAACCTTGAAAAAAACTTTGTGGATTGGTGAATGTTCTTTCCAGATAAGTTTAAATTGCACCTTAAGCTTCAGGTGCCGTTTTGTCCACATGCTAAGCTCTGGTGTCATGGCATTTGATCTTCTTCATCCTGCTTAATTCAATATTGGGGATTTGGAGGCTTACCTCATCTTTATTTCATCTTTGTGGATAGAAGGTGAGCATACTCCTGCTTTTTACTGACCGGTGCAGCAGTGGTTATCTTTATCTCTTTCAGTCTGTGTGTAGAGATGGGGAAGTCTTATTTGGTTTTGGAGGTGTTGAAGGAGAGATGAGGGAGAGCCTCCCTTGACTGTGGTTTCTATGCTGCAGGATCTGCAGCTTGGATGTGGGAAACTCAGGGATGTCACTTAACTGTTGGCTGGTTAAGGTGGATTTTGCTGCATGTGCAAGTAGAGGGTGGTTCTTCTTCCCCTCAGTCCCTGTTGTTCAGACTCCAGATAGCACAATAGGGTTCTTAGCCTGTAGTGAGACTTGTGGGTGTTTTCTAGTTCTGTATGCAGCAATGTGTCTGAAGAAATGGATGTTTATTTCCCTTGTCTGAAAGTATGCTAACACTCCTGTGTGTTAGCATAGCAGTCCTTTTATTTAACAGCTGGGAGAATTAGGTGTGCGCTTTAATCCTGCGAGTATGGCTAAGCCAAATGCCTCCTTACAGTTCCTGAAACTGGTGCTTCAAATAGGCTCCTTAAAAATTCTCCTGGATGGCTTGGAGGGTGCAGACTGGAGATCACTTTCCCTGGTAGCCAGAGGGCTTCTCTTGCCTGCGCTAGGAAACATCCCAGTAGCACAAGTTCAGGATCACTTCCTAACGTGTGTGTTCCCTCCTGAGATAGCTGAGTCCTGGAATAGTCTCTGTAGTTGGGAATTAATTCAGGCTCATTTGAGCATACGTAAATGTTGCTGTGCTGGTTGGTCTGTATGGGCAAGCCCTGTGTTAGGATCAGCTCTATCTTAACTGGTTTCTCTTTAAAAAGTGCAGATATAGTGGAAATAAGTGGCTTCCATTGTGTCCTTTGAAATGAATGTAAATAACTGATAGCTGGCTTGATCTGGCATAGCACAGTGTATTTTGCAAGGGCTCTTCCAATTTTCTTCTTTAGAACAACCTTGCCAAATTCCCATGAGAATGTACAAATTAAGGGTGAGAATCAAATTGCATGTTACTCTCCAGTAGAGTGTTGGAAATAAATAAGCTTACAGTTTTTAATCATTCCCTTCCCATCAGTGATCTTCTGCCACAGCCAGCTTGCTTCAAAACTCACAAGTGTGTCTTTTTTTGATAGCCAGGCCCCTGCTACCACTGTTGGGTGCAACAGGCAGCTCTTGTGATAGTGCTGTCAGGTAATACCTTTAACTGATTTGAGGAGAGAGGATGGTTTCTTTTTTGATAATTAGCTGGGTGGGTGGGGTTTTGAAACTCACATTTTGGGCAGAAGCAAAACATTCTTAACCTAAGTATGGAGTGGAAGCTTACAGGGAGGAGATTAAAAGCCAAGCATGGCAGGATATGCATCCTTATGCTGTTGCAGAAGATGAAATGGGTAGTTCTGTAGTTGTTTCTAGTGCTTAGGCTGAACAGCAGGAGGATTTGGTGGTGGGCCTATTGTTAACATTCTTTGACCAGAATTGTAAAGTAAGTATCTGTTTCACTTCCACGCTGCCAGGCAAGAAACTTAATTTTAAAAGAGCTTCAGCATGTTCCCACTCCCTTGCCGCTCAAATCTCCTAAAGTGTGAATAAACATGATTCCTGAAGCAGTCCACAAACAAGCTTCTCCTCTAAAAAGCATGGTTTACTTGCAAATAAATAAATAGCTTTTGAAATAGGTGCAATTTTTCTCTTCTAAAAACAGACCTTAAACCTTTACCAGAGCTGTCAAATCCACTTGCCTACAGGTTGAGCAGGCTGAGTGCTTAACTTGAATTCAATCATTCAAATTTAATGCAATGGAGTCTAAGGTACCTTTTCTACTGGCTGAGGAAAGGACCTGCCTGACTTTACTTAGAGCAAAGAGGTATCTAGTTTGAAATGATTTCACTCTGAGCTAATCTGATGTTGGCTGTTGCTGTAAAGGGGAGCAAGGCGTTACCTGTTCCAGGATTGATTTGTCGTGGCTCCTAATCTACAGCAGAGAGTAAAAGAACTACAGAATCATTTTTAGAAAGAAGCTGGTGAACTGTCTCCACAGATCTCCTTTTTCTTGTCAACATGTGTGTGGACCTGCTTTTTGTTGTTGTTGTGGTTGTTGTTTTCTGTTCCTTTTTGACAGTCTTCCTAGGTCTCTGCTTAAATGTTCTCTGGCACTTGCTCTTGGTGCTTTTCAGGCAGATCTCTGCATGTGTGATCCTAAATCCAAAGCTTTCTATTTCTAGCTCCCTGTCTGCTGGAGCTACAGAAATTCAGCTTGAAAAGCCTCACATTGTAATACTAATATTTCCAGATTGGCCCACTTTCTGCAAGCCATTGTACAGCTGTGTTCCTGGTGGCCTGGATGGCTTTGGAGGGCAGCAGTTTCTCAGTTGGAGTTCTCCTTATCTGGGAACTTTGAGTCATATGTTTTGATCTTATTTATATCTGTTTCCACTATTATTTTATACTACAGATCCGAGCTTACTAACCTGTTGCAAAGAAGCCACAATAACTGTGCAGCAGTTCTGAGCTCTTGTTTTCTGAATCACATGGCAGCCTTGAGAAAACTCCTGGATTCCTTATTAAAATCATTGCCAACTGGACCTTAAAAGATCTGTCCTTCCTAAAAACAATGTATTTAGCTTGATCGATACTTTCTTCAGGCTCTGTTGTTCTTGTATTGTCTGGTTTTAGTAGCATGTATGTTTGGTGGCTGTATTTAGAGTGGATGTTGGGGAAAAATGTCCATTTTTTTTCTCATTCCTCTTCCCCCTCAAAAGAAAACCAAGCCCCAGCAGCCTGAAACATAAACTTCTGACTTTTGAGTGCAGAGAAGAATACTTAGACCTACTTCTCTTTTGAGCATAGAGATCCTCTTTTTGGAAACAGGTACGATAGCAAGTAATTCCTAGCCCACGGATCCAAAGTTGTGCATCCCTGTTGTTAGTCTGAGGGGTTTTTTTTCTGTTATTAGGTCACTTGGCCTGAGGAGCTTTTTTTTTTTTTTTTTTACTAGGTCACTTACCTTTCTGGTGCAGCTCTAAGCCAGGTTTGTAGGTGGCTTCTTTACTGGTTCCTTTCAAGTTTTATGACCTGCTGAATCTGAGTCCAGTCTACCCTTGAGTAACTTTGATTTAGTAGGTCTGAATGCTCACTTTCTTGTTTATCTAGCAGGTTGACTGTCTCCTGGGTGCATTTTCCGTGTAACCCTGTGACTGCAGCATTACGAGAAAGTGGAAGAAACTACATAAATCCTTTCTGGGATTATGAAAGGCACGTAAAACTTCTTGGAAAACAATATCATTTTCAAGGCTGCTTAGCTAATAAAAGGCACCTCCTCCGATCCTTTTGGGGAAATTCATGTTACAGAGAGGGTGTTGAGGAGGTCCAGTGTGGAGACTTTGTGAAGAGAGTAGGGGAGTGGTAGGTGGGAAGGAATTTGCCACCAAGAAGCAGAAGTCTTAGCATGCTATGCCTGCAGATTTATTCCCTGAACAAAAATTGCATGGGGGGGTGGGGGTTGCCTCGTGACAAACTGTTCCTTGGCTGTCTGACAGCGCAGCACCCGCAGGTACTGCACTGCCAAGAGCTTTGCTGGCCTTGCAGAGCTCCTGGGGGATGCGTGCTCGTTCCACTGGAGAGCAGCGGATGTGGGTTACTGCAGGCAGCCCCCCTGCTGGTATGCTGAGGGAGAGGCGCCAAGGGGAATGCATCAGGAACAGCTCCAGTTCTTCCTGGGCTCCCGACTGGGAACGTTTTATAGGGACCAGGAGAAGAGAGGCTACTAGGAGAGCAGCCTTGGTGAGGAGCCCAGCTGAGGACTCCTTCTGGTGCTGAGAGTAGGAAGAAACATCTTTCAGGTGGCTGGCAGGGAGAGGAATAAGTGAATTCAATGGCTTAAGCAGTAGAGGTTTGAGTTTGATGCCCATGTTGGATATGATTCTTTGATTGCTTTTTAACCGATTGTTCGCAACTCTTGTCGTTCGACAAACACAAGAAGTTGCTTTTTCCTCCCCTCAGCTGTTTGCTCAGTTAGCAAATGCTTTCCTGTGCTGAAGCTGATGGGAGTGAATTCCACCACAAGTGAACCATGCTCCTATCTGCTTTCTCTGTGTCTGTAAACGTTATCTGTAATAGGCACAGATGTTAACTTCAGGTCAGTCTGTGCAGCCAAAAGCATTTCACAGCCAGTTTTGGAGCAGGATAGACCAAAGGAGTAGAATGTCAACTTCTGAGCAAACTCATTAGTGTGTGAAACTGATCAGGTAGTTTAACCATTGCAGTGTCCTTCCAGGTCTGAGAATTTTTTTGAGTTTCTTTTTTTTTCTTGGCCGACATGAGGTTCTGAGGAGCAGAACATTTTCTCAGTGAACTTCAGTTGACTCTGAGGGCATAAGAACAATAACAGCGAATCCTCTGCAGCAGGTCACTTCTGACAATGGCTGGGGCTGCTTAGAGAAAGTATTAGAAAAGAGCCAATTTATTTTGTTCCCTACGGAAGCTTACTGATCTCATCAGGCTGTGATTCAGGAAGTTCTGGGACTAAAGATACTGTCTTTATTAAATAGCCCTAGATGCTTATTTCTCTCTGTGAGTATGTCTGATCAACACTGAACCTTTGTCAGCTCTTGCACAGAAACAAACACCAGTAGTTGGTGTCTCCTGTCTGTAGCTGTGTAGTGCTAGTGGCAGAGAAAGGTGGGTCTAGAAGTACATTTCTGATTGTCAGTTATGTATGAAGCCATCCAAAGGTAGGTTTTGTTTTGTCAGGCTATGGTGTCACTCTAGCTGGTAATTTAGGAAATGAGGACATGAGCCACCTCACACTTCATATGTGTTATGAGCCCGAGTCCCCTTCCTGTGTTATTGAAGGAATCATTATAGTGAGGGGAAGTATTGTGGGGGTTATTAGGCTGCTTAACTTGGAGTGTCAGTGCCACTAATAACTGTGACAAGATCTACTCATCTTCCTGGTGTTGTCTGGTGTCAGATTTTGTCTTGCTCACTTGGAGGGCACACATCCCACTGCGCAGGAATTAAGACCTGGAGGATTCAAAGTAGTTTCACTACTTCACTTCTTTTAAACGTTTAATGTCCTCTCAATATTAGGAGTCCTAAGTCAGTCTTACAGCAACTTAGTCAGCATCAAGTAGGCAGAGAGTGAAAGCAGTGGCTGAGCAGTGTTGAGTGAGTCTATCCACCACCCAGCTGTGCTTTTTTCATTAATATTTAGCAAGAGCTCACTTTTGCATTTGCTTATGTGCCTCTACAGAGCTGTGGTGCAATTGCCAGTCTAGGTAGGCCAATTGCACTTCAACTATTGAGTCCCTTCCAATTTCACTAATGGAGCTTATAAAACTAGCCCTCAACACAGGATACTCTGAACCATACCCCAGTGAGTGCGACCTGGCACTCTCATTAATTTGACAAGGTCCAGAATTACAGCCTACCAGCTACAAATAGGAGTGTAAATACTTGGTGCTAATGAGCTACTGCCCACAGCACATGGCTAACAGTCCATACCAGGTGGTTGATCCAGCCTGGCTCCTGCCAAGGTCACTGAGTCATTTCAGGACTATCAAGCAGTGGGGTTTTGTTTCACTTTTCACCAATTTATAATCATAGAAAATGAGACGCATAAATCTGTCATTAACTTTCTTCTGGAGGAATGCATCTTTTCCATTGGCCAAGAAATCTGCATGGCCCAATATTTGGTAGAAGAAGCTATGCTGGGAATAAACTAGGGCTAAGTGTGATGGTATACAAAGCATCTGTGAGAAGGGCATGAAAAGAAAGACTGGTTAAAGAACTATAAGGGAAAGAGATGACCTCATCACCTCAGTGTGGGTGGTCTTACAGAGAGGTAGACGTAGGGAAGAGAAAGGGATGGCTTGGAACAGGTGAGGTGTTCCTATAGTGTTCTAAATAGCTTTTTGTACAACATGGACTAGTAAAGTTCTGATTCTGCAAAACATATTGTTATGAGTTGAGTCAGAGGAACTGAAGTTTTCCCATAGCTTCTTAAAGAAACCTCCAAACCCAAAACCAAACACCAACAAGAAACCCACCAAAACCCCCTCTAATGTTATGACTCCAGGACATCAAGCCATACAGTGTCTTTCGCAAAGTGGGCATAGAAGAACCAGGTCCCTATTTGACACTCCAACTTGAAACACAAAGTTGCAATAGCAGAAGGAGAGATGACAGTGAGAGCCATCATGCTTGGAGAGGAACTGAATGTTCTTTTGGCTTGCCACTGGAGTTGCATGTACCAAATGTTCTTAACACAGCGGCCAGGTCAGCTTATCTTTGCGTTCGTCGTCTCAGTAATAATGCAGCTTTGATTCTTTAAAAATTGCCTCCACTAACTCACTCCATTTTTTGTCCTCCTTTACTCAGAAGTGTTCTGTTCCCTGTTTGTGGCTTTGTCTGTAGTAGCTTTCCGCTCTGAAGGGTCATAGGTAGGGGCTCTTGGGAATCTTTGAGCCATTGTTGTCGTGTTTTCTGTTAAAATTGTCTGGGAGCCTTCCAGAGTTTTGGTAGACAGACAGTTTTCACTGAAGTGAAGAGTAATTTTCAGGATTTTCCACACTTCTATGCTGTCTATGGGGCATCATGTAAGTTGTTTGCCGTTGAGGATTGGGTTGTTGTAGTTCACAACCTGTAATGCCAGAGGTGTTTCTTTGTCTGAGTTGGCTGGCATGTTGAAATTGGGTTCTTACATGGGTGTTTGTGGTTTGTTTTTTTTTTTTTTAATATAAAAACGTGACTCAGACTTGCTCTTCACCTACTGGTGATGATATCTGCTTAAAACGACTAGTGAAAGAATACTAGAAAAACAACTTGTCTTGTAACCAACTTGTCTTAAAATATCCAAGCCCTAGATTAAACAGAAACCTCAAAGTGTAGAAAGCTTGTGTGGTTGGGACTTAATTGTGTCTCTTTATATTGAAGCATTTCACTTGTGAATTGTTTGGTATAATGATTTCAGTGTTTATGAAACAACAGCCCTTCTCATCAAGGAATTGTATTTTGAAGGACAGAGTAAGTGTGATGCCTGTCAATCTGGGAGCTGAAACCTGATGATTGTGGAGGCCCTAAGAGTTTGCAAATTAACAGGACTCTGCTGCAGTTACTAATTAACCAGGCAAGCGCTTTACTCCAGCCAAAGGCACTGGAGCCAGGAGATGAATGCATACATTCAGCACTAAAGACCTATATAGTTATGTTTTCTGTCATGCTTTCTGTTGGGATTGCACCATTCGTTTGCTGGCAGTCCCAAAAGGAGCCGCTCTTCAAATGAGAGCGGTGTGGTAACATTGCTCTCTGCAGGGTGAACTGTGCCCTTGAGACTGGGCTCCTGCTTCCTTGAGGTTCTTTCCCGCAGCAAGTGTGAATGAAAGGTGGGGTTTTCTTTACAGTGAGTTTTTTTAATGGTGGTATAATCTCTTATAGTGATGTGACAGAGCCTTTTGTGACAGCTGATCTTTGTGGAGTTGAACAAGGCTTTATTTTCCCCATTTGTCCATGAGTAAAGAGGGCAACAAAAATGCTGATTCTGCCTTGGTTGGATACTCTGCTGCCAACAATTCTAAGAAGGATCTTGCCATTTCTGGTTTTCTTCCAGGACTCCATCTCCGGCTTTCAGAAGATTGTCCTACGTACCCTTTGCACTGGGGGGTTCAAAGTGCAGCCTGCAGGACCCCTTTCCATGCAGCAGTTATGGGAGGACAAGTTGCCTGCTTTTATTGCTTGTGAATTGCAATTGTCAGCGATTTCTAGATTCCTACAAATAGGAAGAAGATCTGCTGGTGTGAGCCTGTTCTTGATAAAAATTTACAATCTGGCATTGAAAGTAGGTGTGGCTGTGGGTTTTAGGCAAGCTGCAGGCTTAGTTCTTCCTATCTTGCCTGGGACATCTTTCCGTTGGAAGCAAGAACAACACTTACAGTTACAATTCCCATACACAGCAAGTGCAGACAGGGACATTCAGTTGATATTACAGGGCATCTAGTAAAGAGGCTTCAGTTCAATTTTTTACTAGTTAAAGTAGGCCAGAATTGTCAATTAGAGTTATTCAGTAGCTCTAACTTGAACTCCAAGGGGCGTCACTAAGTTTTTGATTCAAGGTGGATAAATTAGTGTGATATATTTTGCTCTGTGAATTTGTGTGGGGTTTATTTTTTCCCCTGCTGTGTAACTGAGGTATGTGTACAGATAAAGCTTTTTGGCTTTTTGACGTTCAGCTTTTATTTAAATGTCTTCATGCAGTGTGTGGGGATTGGGTGAGGAAGAATCTCTCAAAGTACCTTGGAGACTCACTGCATTAGGTCTTCCTTTTCCTCCAGCAGAGTAGAGGAGTAAGAGTTTCCTCACTGGACTGTGAGTAGCTCACCGTGTGGACTACATGGTTGTAGAGGTATGGGATTTATGCTGTTTTTCAGACGTGATCTGGTCTTGTCGTGTGCTGGTTCCCTACCCTCATGGGGAATAACTTCTGTCTTCTTGTTGATGTTCTAATTTGCCTGGAGCCTTTTGGAGTGGTTAGGTTTGAAAACACTAATTTCAAAACAGTGAATTTCAATAACTTCACACTGCTCACAGGGAGTATTTTTTTTTCCTTCTCTTAGTGTTGAAGAATTGCTTATGCTATGTGGATGGGATTTCTCCTAGAGAAATCAAGATCCCTATCCAAATCATTGTCTATATCTCTCAATAAAAATGCTGTACAGTGTACTTCAGACTCAATGTCAGCTACTAAAGGTTTTAGTGCTCCCTTGCAAGAGAAATAGGAGACTTTCTTGTATCTTGTGTAGAGGAAAGCCAGCCTCTGATCCTTCTGTACTAGTGTGATTGTGTTTTACTGTGACCCTTACAGGGATCACAGCCCACTTAAAGCTCTGATCCCATATGACGGACCCAGCCTCTCCATCATAATCAGGACTGACAGTTTTCTAGGTCTTTCTGTTCGTTTGACAGAGGCCCAGAGGGGATTTGCGATCACTAAAGTGAAACTGCTTTACCAGTAGTGTGCTAGTTTAATGCAGCTTGTGTTGTGTTGTCTGAAGGCTCCCAAGGAGAACCTGGAAATGGAGAAGTTGCACAGTTCACCCTGTAGGCAGACTTGGTGTGGGGTGAAGCTTCCCAGTGTGGGAATCCCCTGAGGTTAGAGCTTGAGAAAGGCAGCTGTGGGAGTGAAAAAACTTAATTACCTACTGGATGCAGGCTCCAAGAGCTACAGCAATCTGTTGCTTGATGCCAATCATAGAGCTGAACCTGTGAGTGCAGTTGTAATGTGTGCAGTCAACGAGCAAGCAAATAGAGTAGCTTTCTTTTTTCCTGCTTTCTTCAGTGCCCCTGGGGTTGAGGGTGGGAATGAAGGTTTCCCTGTGCTGTGTGATGCACCACAGATGGGAATCCCAGTCTCTCCTCCTCCTCTCTGCATGGGAACACTTGCTGTGCATGGGATAAGAGGTCTACCAGGAGAGCTCTGATGTCAATGGCTCTATTCTGTTAATGTTTTTTTTTTTCTTTCCAGAGCAGCTGTTTTGAATTTTCCAGTCTTTGCTGTAATCTTTGAACAAGCTTTATTTTATTATGAGAGAGACACTGTGGAAGCATGTAGGGTAGAGTGAAGACACACATACATTTTAGTGTTGAGGGCATTTTCATTTCTGATTCCTGGCCTGGAAACTGGGTTTAAACTTGTTGCTTGCCTGCTGTTTGAACATGGTCCAGTGGTAAGAGGCTTTAGTACATTTCTTCTTTGCAAATCATCAACCTCACATCTTCCAGTAAAGGAAAGAATTTGGGAATATAGCTTCCAAGAGTAATAGCCTTCTCAGCACTATGCAATGCACAGGCTCCAACCAAAAAGTTCCAAGGAAAATATTCAGAAAGGGGGAAGTTGTCTAGCTGTAATTCCTGATGGTTTTGTATTTAAACTATTTGGTTTTGCAGAGAGATCAGTGCATGGTTTTTTTTTTCAGACAGACATGCAGCCATCCTGGAACTAATAACTACGTGGACTATCTTAATCCAAGCATGGGTTAGAGAAATGAAGGAAATGTCTCTTACCAAGTTTGTATAGATGATGCTCTGTAGTTTGCCTTTGTTCCCACTATCTGATTAATCTCTACCTGGAAACACACCTGAAAGTATTGGAGGCTGTTTCTCGGTACCCTGTCTTCTACCTGAATCCACCTCTTGATCAGTAGAAGGAGTTGAGTGCCTCGAGCAGTGCTTGAAAGGTTCAAAGGAGGATGCTGAGCAAAGAGCCACCATGAAGAAGCTGGTAGGCTTGGGGATTTGAGTGGTGTCTGGGTCTATTTCCTTTGAAAAGCGCTGGGACAGCAGTGTCCTGCCAGTTTTTAGAGTGAACATTTAGGAAGGAATGAAGTGCTTTAAACGCCAAAGATTCTTTTAAGAAATAAGGTTATCTTAACCATCCTCTCCAGTGCTGCGGTTAGTAGTTGTGACAAGGAATGAGTGTGTACTGTGATTAAACATGTACTCACAGTGAGAGCCAGCATGTAGTTCCTGGGAGGAAGAACTCTTGCTGTGGTAATGCTTGTGAACAATTCTCCTAACAAAAGGAATTCTCATCTCAGTGTTTTCTGTGACTTTGAGGATGATTGGGACATTAGAAAAAACCTCAAGATATGACCAGATGCAAAAGTTCTTACAAATAGGAACAAATTTTTTTGGGGTTGTTTTTCTTTTTAATCCTTGTAAAACTGAGACTTAATTTTCCTATTCCTGCATTTCTTTTCCTTCAAAATGGAAAAATGACCCAAGGAAATAAAGGGCATAACTCCTTCAACTGAGTTGAGAACTGGGCAAGGATAAAGTGGTGGCTTTTATCTTTTGGATTTCCTAGCACTGTCCAAAGCTGTAGTTGATTGTGATGCCTTCTCCTTGTGCTTCAAATACTTTGCTGTAGAATGAGGACTCATTTTTCTCCTTTCCTCTATATCAACTGAATTGGTTTTGTGGGAGCCAGTATGTTTCAGCTTGTCTATTGTAATTTAGGTTCTATAATAGGAATTTGGTTTAATGTTCATGTCATAGCTTCATTGCATGATGATTGCAACTTTCTTTAGACTGACAGCCCCTCCAATGACTCAGGTTTTGTTTCTCTTGCCCTGAGTTGCTTGGCTGTCAATGTCTTCAGTGTTTTCACTCCTTTTTCAGATCAATGTGTAGTTCTCCTGGCACTATATGTTAGCAGTAGGTGAGGAAAAACAGAAAGAGACTAGGCAACAGATGAGATGAGGCCATCCACTAGGCAAGTGTGTGGAGACAGTTAAGGTGACTGTCCCATGGTTAGTGCTCTGTTTTTGTGCAGCTTTCTGGCTACTAAAATTGCTGCTGTAGAGTTCATTGTTGGGTGCTTTCTTACCTCTTACTGGCGCAGAGAGGGGTTTGATATGTTGTTTTTTCTTTACTGTGTCAGAGATGCCATTTATCCTTTTATCCTGTGCTGCTTGGCATTTGCTTTCAGACTGTTTTAAACTAATGTCCAATTTAGGATTAATTGTGTACTAAATACTTTTCTGTTTTTCTGGACTGAAAACCTTGTAGACAAGTCTTTAAATGGCAAACCTGTTAGTGCTTAAATTCCCAGTGTTGAGGGATATGCAGGTGACTGTCCTTTTTTCTTGTTGGTGACAAGGTGGTAACCCAAGTATGATTAAATATGTTGGCTCCCTCATGAACCAGAAAGTCTCGAGCTCTTACTCCTGGTGCCACTGGAAAGTTGTTCTTGCACCATGGACAGGTCAGTTATACCAGAGGGTAACACTGCACTGTCCCTCACTGCCACCCATTCCAAGGAATCTTGAGCAAGCTGGCTAAGAGGGGTGCAGTGGCACAGATCCAAGTCTGTTCTCACTGCTGGTGAATCCTATTCATTTGGGATAAAAAGGATGGCTTAGTTGGACTCTTCCCTTATTCCACGTGCAGTGATGTGATGTGGGGAAAGTGCAGCCCACCAGACATTTTTCAGCAATTAAGGGGGTGTGCAAGACTTGTCCTTGTGATGGTCCAACCCTGCTCCAGGGTGGTGCAGGCAGCCTCCTCCATATGCCACTCAGTGTGTCCTGCTTTTCCTGAGGGTATTGTCAGAGACTGGGTTCTGTCACTGCCTGGTGGTTGTTCCCTAGGGTGCAGTTGCCTCTGTGACACGGAATTGAAAGGACCTGTGTCCTGATGATACCATTATCACTATGTCTCTTTATGCTTCCACAAATGACTGATGTCTGATTAAAGTGTCTGTTAGTGCAGAAGCTCGGTGTTGACTTGTAATCCAGGGCACCATTTTTGCTGGCATGAAGAGATGTGCTGTGCTTGTGATCATAGTGACCTGGCTCTTTATTGTTTTCTTTGACAGAGGAGATAGGAACAGGAGGGAGGAGCTGAGAATTTTCCTGCTTGTCCCATTCAGAAAATGGATGTGACTGGGACAGTGAAGGCGTGATCTGTTTTCTCATCCCTGTCCCAGGAGTTTGGCTTGTGCAGGGAAGGCAGGGACAGGGACTAGTTCATTCTTCTTCCTTTGACTCACTAAATGAAGAGGCGAGGGAATGGTACCCTTCAGTAAAGTGTGAATTCAGAAGTCTCATTGAAAAAGTTGCTACTGAAAGTAACAGAAGTAGATTTCTAGTTTTAGATAAAATTATTTTTCCTTAATTTTTAATCCCTTTGTGCTGGAACAGGGACCTGAAGGGAGTGATGGTGGGACTAGGTAGGGCAGCCTTTGCAGCAAGGAGATGGGAGTGTTGCAACCTTTGAGTTGCTAATCTTTTGAGGTGGCATGGATAGATGTCTCATTACCCTCAC
Organism: Corvus hawaiiensis; assembly: GCF_020740725.1. Lineage (NCBI taxonomy): Eukaryota > Metazoa > Chordata > Aves > Passeriformes > Corvidae > Corvus > Corvus hawaiiensis. Next base: position 13,021,511 of record NC_063220.1, on the reverse strand, counting down.
CGCAATGCAGGCACGGTTTTATCTGTGACATACCAAGCAAATTGCCTTTTGCCTCAGAGATGGTGCAGGGTTGTTAAACCTGTTTGGCTTCGAGGCAGTCATTCTGTGGATTCTCTTTATCTACCCCTGTGAGGGTCAGGAGGCCTGCAGAGGCCACCCTCCTCTTCCATGTCTGATGTCTGCTCTGCAGGACCAGCACTTAAGGCAAAAGCTTCTGTGTTGGGTAAGGGCTTTTTTAGTAAGTACTTTCAAAAATAGCAGTAGATTGTCCCTCCGGGTCAGGTGAGGGAGCTGCAAGGCTTGCGGGGAGATCTGCAGCCTCAGTTAGACAAACCAGGGACTGCTGTGCTCAAGTACGATGTTTGAAGATCTAACTAGAGAAATCGAATGTTGTACTAGGTTTACAGTTTGATTTTAAATTTGATGCTAAATTCTGGTAGTCAGTTGTTATCTGGTTTTTATGTCCCTATCAGAATAAGCTGTTTTTAACATAAATGACTAACTGCATTAGTGTCAGTCAAAATGTTAACTTCAGCATGAAGAAACAATTGATCTGCATCATGATCACTGCCAAAATGCATCTGTGGGTACGTGTTCCTTGGTATGTCACACATCTGTAGCAGGTGGTGATAATACTGAACAAAGCTGTGAGCATTTCTGTTTGCTTTTTTTTTTTTTCTCCCAGCTATTGCAAGCTCTCTGTGAGATTGCTGAGACAAGCCTGTGTATAAGGGTGGCTGAGGAGAATCCAGAAGCCCTAGGAAGAGAGGAAAAGTAAGAAAACAGCAATTGTTCAGTGCATGGGAGAAGTTTAAAGCATAAAATGCAGAAAATGAAAACTATCCTAAAAAGAGTAAAACCTACTGATCAGAGTAACCATTAAAGTGTCTGACCTCCCTCTGCTGCACTTGTCACAGCTAACACGTTCCTGCCTTGCTGTTTGTGCTCGCCTGTGTTTTTGGCACGTCTCTGCGATCCATTTAATGTTACCAAAACAGGTGCCACGTACACACAAGCAAAAGAGCTTTCTTCTTACTGTTCCACCAAAGGATCTGACTTATTGCTGAAGGGATGGTTCATTTAGCAGAGCAACTAAACTGAAAGTACAGAAATTTTCAGGGTTTCCGCTGATAACTCTTCCCTTTGGATGTTTTCTGTGCTATGGATGCAACTTTTGACTGTGGGCATTGGTCTATTAGGAATCGACTTTTGCTAAGTTTAATGTATGTGAATCTCATAATGCAGGTGACTACTTGTTAGTGGAAGTTGAGCTAGATTTGAACCTGTAGAGGGTTATTGACTTGATCTTTTAATCTGTCAGTTCATTCTTCACTCTTCTTCTCTGTTTGGATGTTGTAGTTTTGAGATGTTTTTGGAAAGAGTACTGGGAAAACTTGCAAACATTTTTCAAACAAAAGATGGTTTGTCTTCATGGCTGGGAGGGTTCATTTGGACACTTGCTCTGATTTTTTTTTTTTTTTTTTTTTTTTTTTTTTTTTTTTTTTTTTTTTTTTTGTTTGGAAAACTGAAGTTCTTAGAAGTTAGATGGCCTTGGCTTTCTTTGTTCTTTCCTCTGTCTCAGACATCTGTATCTGCTCTCTCACCGAGCTCTTTATCTTACTTGGCTTTTCTGTGGATGCCTGGAGGCCTTGGCTCACATTCTCAAGAGTGTCCACTGGTTCAAGAAGCCATTGCTGCTATCAAATTACCTTGACAGCTGTTGTCCCATTTCATATTTGCCATCCCCTCCCCCTGGCTCCCTTGTGATTTTTGGCAGAAGCTGTGGCTATTGAGCAATAAAACTTGGATCTGAGGATCCTGTTGCTGGTGGGAAAATGAGATGAGAGCATAATAGTTAATGCCTTGCAACTTGACTTCTTGCTGATGTATAATCAGTAGCATCTTTATTTGAAAACAAAACCTACCACTAGCTACTCTGTTTGTGGATTGAGTGGATGGTTCATTTACTGCTCATCTGGAGTTGAGCCATAGGTGCTGGTCTCTTAAAATAGCACACTCTATACCAAGTTGTTTATGGCCAGACAAGCTCTTGATTTGGAGCCCTTGACAAGTGCCTATGCCTAAGGACTGCAGAACTTGGATGTTCATGTTAATGGAAGTAATCCATAAGGGCACGACCATCTTCATCTTAGTTTTATCGATGATTCTGCCTGTGTGCAACCTGGAACAGAGCTTCTGTGGTGCTATTTAGTACATATTAGAGATGACCCTATATGGTCTTGCTTGGATTTGAATTAATAAAATCTAGAGATAACATTTGTGGGCTCTCCTCTTGTGCATGTTTGGGGATTTAATTGCCATTCTTTTCAATGCAACACAAAACACTTTTGACAACTGACAGAAATGGTGATGATCTTGGGGCCAACCATCATAACAGAGCTGCCATCTCCGTAAACCTCTCCTTTCAAGATGTTTTGCATTTCTTTTGTCAGTTGTTCGAAAAGTTGGCTGATGCATGGCATGCTTTAATCTCTACTGATCATTCCTCTTGTCCCTGTTGGAACATGTCAGCAACTAAACTTTGTGTAACATACTGGCAAAATTAGGAAGGAAGGAAGGAGCAGATCTTAATTGGAAAGATGACTGACAGAAAACAATTGATGTATCCGGAACACTCAGTTGAGAGGAACACATATAGGAAAAACATATGAAAAATTCTTTTGCTTGCAGTGTGTTTGATTTACTTGCTGATAACATCAGTGTGAAATGTAAAGCTTGTAAAAGGCTGGATCAGACCAGCCTTAGTGCTTGTCTTACAGCTCCTAAATTGCTGTGCCAAAGTAGGAAGACTCAACTCCTTCTGAAACACGTGCTGCCCTGTTTTGTTCGTGCCTGGGAAGAAGGGTACTTCAAACAGTTGGTGGATGGCTCTGCTGTGTATGAGTGAAATCATGAGTGTGGAGTGGCTGTAGATTTGAGGGCTGGGGCCTTGGGGCTCCATCACAGTCAGAGCCGGTGGATCGTGGCACATGATACGGTCTCAGCATCTCGTGTGCTGTGGAGTCCTCTTGTTTTTGAAGAATGGCCAGGGTTGTAGTGGGTTCAGCTGTGAAGTCAGAGGGGGAAACTCAGAAAGCGAGGGGTAAAAGAAGATGTCCTCTGACTTTGGAAGATCGCAATTGCATCAATACCCCCTGGAAAAGAAATAGAAGTAAAATAGAGAATGGATTACATCTAGATGAAAAAAGCATGAAGCTGTAATGTTTGAGTTGCAGGGTGGGATGCATGGATTTTCTGTTGACATCTGGGGAAATAACATTTTACTGACTATCCTTTTGCCCCCCCGAGCGAAAACAAACATTCATAACGCCTCAGTTTGGTGCAAAACTTGATTTAAGCAGGATTGTTTCTGTTTGTTTTTTTGTTTTGTTAAGGAAAACGGTGGCAATTTATCCTCCCTGCCCCACATTCCTTGCTATCCTGGCATTTAGCATGGGTTTAAACAAGGTGCTCCTTGGCCTGATCTCCCCATGGAGATTTCAGAAAGCGCTGGAAGGCTTGAGCTTCCTGTGATCCCTGGCATGTCTTCCGTTACGCAGCTACGGTTATTGTAGCAGTAGGGGACTTGTTAGTTTTCCAAGTGCAGTTCCCAGCGAACGTGTCCGCTCTGCAGTGTAGACTCCTGCATGTTCAGTGTTAAAATAGTTCTATAGCTTTCAGGCATCTTGCATTTCAAATATGGGTGGAGAAGCAAGTGTTGGCCTTAAAGGCAGGGGTTTCAAAGCTTTCTGATATCAAAGGCCATGTTGACAACTTGGCAAGCGCCTGTGGGCCCAAGTGTGTTAGATCTTTAGGATAGGAGCTGACTTGCTGCCGGCATTGAGAAGGATGTTTTGCATTGTTTAAATGTGTTGTCAGGTGTATTATGTCCTTTCTCTACAGTGTGGCTGCTGAAATGTCTCCTCCTTTTGTGCTAGGCTTGGCTCACTTTCCCAGCAGCCAGAGAAGGGGTTAATTTGTTGTTACAGTCCACTCCAGCATGTCTCTTGCTGTCCAGTGTCTTCTCCCCGGACCTGCTCCTGTGGGGAATCCCATCTCCAGAGCCCTCAGCCGTAGCAGCTCACACGGTAGCTGGGGAGGGTGGAAGGGAGTATTTGGGGAAAGTGTTCAGCTCGGCTGGCAGGTTACAGGGTGGGAGGATGCATCTCAGCTGTGAGCCCTTTGCAGCCCTCTCCTGGGTGTGGGAAGCAGGTAGGGTCCTGCAAACTTAGGAAAGCAGCCGGTTCTGGCAGGGCAGAGCTTGTCTATCCTGGTCAAGGTCTCAGAGGTCTTACCAGGTTACTTGCTGCTTGTTGACTGTTTGAAATACCAGCATGTGTCGCTTCCGCTCTGCTCGTGTGCTTTCCAGCCTTGCTGAACTGCAGCTCTGCCTCCTTGCGTTGGGTGCATTAGCTGCCTTGGTTTGCTGTGAGATTTAAGCATCTTTGGGTGCTAGACAAACACCCCACCAGTGCGTAATGCACTGTGCTTGCATCTACAAGAAGGTTAATTTTCACTTCCTACGTGAGGCAAGTGAAGTGCAGAGGACAGTGCAACAGCACAGTGCAGAAAGATAAATGCAGTGCATAGATACATACCAAAAATTCTCTTCCCTCAGCCCTGTTGCAGCCAGTGTAGCTTTGAGGTGTGGCGTGCAACCAGGGAAATTGTTTGAGTCCTTGTCTGGCTCATGGGTAGAGCCTGTGTCCCGCACTGAGCTCTAGCTGTGTGGCTGGCTGGAAGGAAGGAGCAAAGCTGGCACGGAAGTTTCAGCTTTTAAATGCAGTCACAGGTTTTGGTCTGAGGTGGAAAGGTACTTTAAGAGCTACATTGTTTTGCATGAAAGACTAAACAACAAATCTGTAGCAGTGTGAAGGAGAAGCCAGTTTTCCTAACTCCTGGTCATGTGCTTTCACCACAAAGACCCCGTTTCTTCTTTTACTTAACTGAAGAATTCCATTAGATCAAAAGCTAGTTAAGGAAAATAGAGCCCCATGTGGTCCTGTGTGGTTACTTAGGCAAGTGCTATTTTTAGGAATCCCAATTGAGTAAGCCCTGGCTCTTACTGCTGTTAAAATCCGTGGAAGTAAAATTAAAACTTCTACCTTCGTCTCAGCCGTATGTAGGCCACTAGGCCCAAGCCATCTGGGGTTTTTTTTCCCCTCACTTGTGCCTCCCCCAGCACATTCCCTGCCTTGCGGGGATTTCTGCCTTTCCAAGTGAAAGTTAATCAGTTCTTTGGGCGTGGGAGATTTGGAATAAGGCAGGTGGGAAGTAACGAGTTGTTCCCCTTGTTAATGAGTGCTTGCCCTCCAGTCCAAGGGTTCAGCCTAACTCTGCTCAACTTCTTCTCCCTTCAACTTTTGTGTCCCAGTTTCATTGATCTGCGGATGCTTCTCGCCCTTCCAAGAGCAGAGAGCCCAGACTCGCAAAATGTGACTTGTTTGCAGTTCTTTCTTTGTGGTGCTGCTGAAGAATACTTTTTGCTCACAAAGTTTTGTACACAGACCTGCTTGACGTGCCTGATAACGTTTGGGATGGTGGGCAATGATAGAAGCAATATGGTTTGTTCTGGAATAAAAATAGAATACAGTTTCTTTTCTGGAAACAGTTGCCTGATGGTGACCAGATACCTCTCCATGACTTCGTGCCCCAGCTTGCAACATGCAGAAGTTTCATTGGTTATTTTTGTGAGTATTTTTCTGAGCAGAAAACAGCAGGGAGGTAAGGCAGGAAAAGAAGCTAAAAGCTGAGGAAGCTTTGGGAGCATGGCACCAGGGGAAGCCTGCTGAATCTTTTTGAGCTGACTGAAAAGGCTGAAAACTGCAAGCAGTACTGTATTTGATTAATGCTGTTTGCACAAATTACTTTTCCATATTTTTTTTAATTTAAAAAAATGTGAGGAAAACACTCTGTTGCAATTCAAAGGCCCTTTTAAAGAGCCTGGAGATTTAGCTAAAGGACTTGATTCAGAAGTGAGAGTGAAAAGTGTTTTGACTTTGAGAACACCCTGTGTTGGCTGATAATTTTCTTCACGTTGCATGGTCTCTGTTTGGAGAGCCCTTTGTTTAAAAACAACAGCAAGAGCAACAAAAAAGCTTCTGAAATCTTGTGTCAGGACTAAATTCACCACATTACTGGCCTGTATGGAGAAGGCACAGCAATATTCTGTGAAAAATTTGGGATCCATTTAAATGCTGAGCAAGTAACTGCTGACATTTTAAGCTTGGTTGACATTAGCCACTTGTTAATGTTTCATGTCAGGATGGGAAATTAGTCAGGGATGATATCTGTCTGTGCTGATACAAATGCAGTTAGATGGGCAGTGTTTTCATGATGCTTCAGTTTTCTCCATTTAGAGAGCTGGGTTGAGTTTGGGCAGGAAAAGAGTGATTTTACTGATACAAATTGCGTGTTCCCTTGGGAGCCCCAGGTACATATGGTGTGTACAGAAGCTGCAGGTGACTTGAACTGAAGCAATGCCCTAAAACAGCACCAGGAAATTATTAGTCTCAGAATAGTTGTGGATCAAAACATCCTTGTGCTTAAAGTATGGCGTGTACAGAGCTACACTGCTGTGTCCTAGGCAGTATGGATGTGACTGTGTCAATAGATAAGGCTCAGGGATATTTAGCAGATATGTAAAGATCTGTTGGCTAAATTATTCCTCTTCCACCATGTGTCATCAGCTCTTTTCTATAGCTGTGACACTCAACCACTTCCATTGGGCAAGAAGGTCTTCAGATCAGAATGTGAAATGCTCGCATATGGAAGAGTGGTTCTTGTGACTGTTGCGGATTGTACTTGTGACCCCCTTTCATACTGGGAACCTCCAGTCTGTCCCAGGACACTGCTTCCCACTGCTTGCTTCATGTCCTGTAATGCTTATTATAATACTCTCATCTATAAAACTGTTCTACCTAAACTCAGCTTTTTGCTGAGTATTTGTTCACAGAACCCTCAAAAAGAGGATGTGGTTAACTGTTCCTCAGGGCTAGAGTTGTTTTCTGTCTGGACAATTTGGGGGCTTTATGGCTTCCCATCACAGGATGGAAACACAAGTAAATAATGCTTAATTCTTTGAAAAATATGGAATGGTTAACGCTTAACTGCCCTTCACATAGACTGGGGATCAGAAGCAGCATCAGTATGTGAACTGCTGCAAAGATCAGCTGTACAAAGCTATAGGACTGTGAGCCAGGAATTTTCATCATAAAATATTGATTGCTTTCCTTGCGGAAAAGGAAATTGAGGTAATGTGTTACTGCAGAGTCCCCTTGCTGCAGCTTAGCTAAAGAACAGACCACTGCCACACCACAGAATGGAGTTAAGGGATGTGATGTCCTACGGTGACAGCCACTGAACTGACTGGCAAGATGTGACATCGAGTAAAGTGAACATGCATAACATTTTGCGCTTTTGTCCTTGCAATTGGAGATGAAAACATGCATTCTGATGTTTTCAGTCTTTCAAACAAACCAGTTTTGTAAATGTGCCTTTACCCCTGCCCCCAGCCTCACGCTTTCTGGGTGGCACTGCAATGGATGACCTTGCTGGCTAGCCTGCAAGTCAGTTTTCTTGTGTGTTTTGCTTCCCTCCCCATTGTTGTTTCCCTAATAGTATTTTCCAGTGATTTGATGGTTTTTTTCTTAATTATTCTTTGATATCCAAACTCTATATTTTGTGTGTTAGCCTTAGATGTGTTTTCACCTTAAAATCCTGTTGGGAGATGGGATGATCTAGGTATGCACTGTAGGGTGTCTTTACTTGTGAAAAAGATCCTATTTTAAGGACTTGTCTCTTGCAAGAGGCAAGTGAGAACTGCATTTTCAGAGCAGTTAAATCCCAGTGGTGTTTTAAATGGTTTTCTTTTGGCAGAAGTTTGTTTTGTTTTGGGTTTTTTTCCCTTTTTTTTTTTTTTTTTTTTTTTTTTTTTAAACAGCTGTGGAGTATTACCATGTGTTTTGGAGCATTCAAAGCAGAATGAAATGCAAAAGGTGACTGAATACAGATGCCTGGGAGCAGTGGTGTTCAGTCTGCATCATATTTGACTCCAACCAAAGTGAGTGGAGAGGGTTAGCCCTGAAAGAGTTGCCTTTAAATGCTTGGTAGCTTGGCTGATCTTACTTTGTTGTCATCCTGTGTTTCCCTGCTATGGGAAGGGAGTGACTGTGCTGCTTCTGAGTGTTTCAGGGGTGTGAGAAGGTGTGCAGAAAAATGGCACTGCAAGAAGCTGGCAAAGAGCAGTTCAGCAGCAGGGGTTTAGCTCTTGCACAGCCACCTATTGGGTAAAGCACCTGCAGGTCTTATTCCCCAGCAGAGGAAATAGTGTATACTAAGCAGAGAAGACTATGTTGAGAATTACAACATTAAAAAAAGATCGCCTTGCTTTGCTGCACGCGGGGAGAGCTGACTCACACCAACCTGTGTTACAGCCTGCTTTGGGTAGAGCAGTTGGAAAACTGTGTCACTTCAGCCCAAGAGAACTGTAAGAACTGAAGTGTGGTAATATATTAAAATTACATCAAAGGCTCTGGGAGATTTTAATGAGATCAGGCCCATATTTATTTTCATGGTTAGGAACAGAAATAACTGCATCATGTCATGGAAATATTCTGGAATGAGGAGATGTAACAGCCAAGACTGTCTCTAAGCTGGTCAAAGGATTTGTTAACTCCAGGCAGGCTGCTTCACTTTAGGGTATTGAGAACTTGCAGGCAGAGGATTTAGGCAGAGCACAGACCTGGTGAAGGTCCCAAAATGTGAAAATCAGGTGAGCATGGCAGAGTGCTCTTTGCATCAGCAGCAGGGCTATACCCGCTCTTTGCCATTATGTCTCTGTGTTAATCAGGACTTCCAGGATGGATGAATCCAGTGGGCTGGAGCTAATTCTGGGGGTGGTTGGGCCCCAGCTCCCCCTGCCAGGCTGCTGCAGTGGTAGCTCACCTCAGCAGGGCTTCACTGCTCCCAGGGCAGCTCTCAACTCAGGTTTCCCTTTGCAGATAACCAAAGGTACTGCAGTGGGGTAGCGCTGCCAGTTGTTTCAAGGCTTAAATTTTCAAGGGTGCTCCAGATTGCAGGGAAATTGGTGCTTCTGTTGCAGCCCCCAGAGGGTGTCAGGGACCACTGCCGATTTACCATCTTCTCCTGTCTTCCTTCCCCTGCTTTAGCTCTTGGCAAAACTCTGGGCCTGTTGGTACACATGTGCCTGTGGCATGTTCAGGGTGCTGCAGGACATCTGTCGCTGAGCTGAGGGTGTAGAGCTTGATGTGCCTGTGTCAGCAAACCTTTTCTAATGGTTGGGTTTGAGAAGGTTTCTGCACATTCCCTTGCTTTGCTCTCCTGGGGCCACTGCTGGTGCTGCATACACTGTGTATTTGAGCAAGTAGGAACCCAAATGTTTTCTCCAGGCTTTGCTGAGGGAAAGAGATTTTTCTTTTTTTTAAAGGCATGCTTTTTTAAAATTCACTTTGCCTAAAATGAAGGGAAGCATTACTCTGCTGGTCTGAGGTTTGTTGGAAGCAGGGCTGCTGCATGTGTGTGGCTGTGATAGGGATGAACATCCCTGCTCTGGCACTTGGCTCCAGCTGTAAGGTTACTCTGCAGTTTGTGGGAATTATCTTTGTATGGCATTTCAGCAGCAAAGGCTTTGGGCACTGGAGCTTGGGTCCTACCCTTGTAGTTTTGGGGAAATACATGAGCTCCCATTGGACTGGATGGTGGATGCATCCCAGAAGGACCATGGAAGCCACAGGTTGAATCAGCAATGAATGCATTTGGCAATACGTTTGCACCTCCCAAATTAGTATTGAGACAGTGGTGGCTTGCAAAGATGTAGATGTTAAGCTGGAGCAGTCTAGTCTCCCCATTTTTAAGCCGGGCAAGAGTATAAAAAATAGAGACCTTGCAAAGTGGAAACCACTTTGTTTTCTGGGTGACTAAGCTAGGAAGCCTTCAGGAAGATTACTTCTTAGGAAGAATTTTTAAGGTACTATTTGGAGGAAAAAAAAAGTTTAATTCTTTCTCTGGAGTCATATTATTGCCATTCCACTGATTTTAGAGTTGAGCCTCCACAGTACCTGAAAAACTGTATCTCTTTTCAGTAGCTAACAATCTTCTCAGAAGATTTACTTGGTTTTCCTGCCTCAGTCTGAAATGCTCTTCCTTTTGCCTTCAGCCACATAACATCTGCCATACTAACATTGTTTGTATTTTCTACAGAGTGAATTATATTCTGAAGCTCAGTAGAGGCACAGGAGAGTTGCGTGTAGTGAAAAGTCCTTTTATAAATAAATAGAGAAATTGCATTTCAATAGTCCTTTAGAACTTTGGTTTTTTAGCTGCATATAATTTCATGTAGGGGGACAGAGGTCAACAAAGCCTTTCAACAAGTAGGTAGCCAAAGAGAATGCAAAAATATGTCTTTAGCCTTGGTTAAATCATTGGGAAAGTCCAAATATTTTATTCCTTTTTTTTTTTTAAATCCTCCCTCCCTTTTTGGCAGATATCACCTTGGATAGGTGAATTCTAAAAGGAAAGCAAAGAAATCCTGTCTCTGAAGTAACTGCTCATGGCATAATGCTTCTATTCTTCCAACAGGCAAATTGCTTAGAAAATTAAGTCAACCAAATATTAAAAATCAGTATTATTCTACTATGCTTCATAGTGTAACCTTGATTGTCTGCATCCACCATAAACTTAAGGTTCAATCACTTTTAAGGTCTCAGTGGACTTTATCTTGTGTGTCTGATAGTGATGCTTTCCTTTCTTTGTGCATATGGCATGTTAGGAAGGCTTGAGACCACTCCCTGATCTCTTTCTCATGCCAGAAGCAATGCCTGATGTTGGTCCTGCTATGCTTTGTAATGGCTGACATTGTACACCGAGTTATACCTTACTGAGCTCTGTATTGCCCAGGGGAGGGCCTGTGATACTTGTCTGCTGCCTAGGGTGAAGCATTTAGGTCAGTGTAGAAAGAGCAAATGACAGACACTCTGCCAGAGAATGAGTAAAGATGGGGAGAGAGGAAGGAACCTCTTTGAAATGTGACTTGGCTCCAAGTGCTATGAATCTTTAGGTACCCATTTCCCATGGACTTTGAAGGGAGCAGTGCATCCTAAAGTGGGTTTGGTACTAAGACGTTTTTGTGGAACAGTGTTAGCCCAGGTCCTGATCTTGTACATAGCCACAGAAGAGAATTCCTCTGAGGACTGGATTATCTTTCCTATGCCTTGTTGAGATGCAGACGCTGTTAGACATCATAGTCTGACCCTGAAACATTATTTTAATCTGCCTTACATCAGAGAGGAGATGCTTTTCAATTTCAAAAATGCTTTAATTACCTTCCATATTGTCCTTTTCTGGCTTAAATTGAACATTTAAATATATGACTGCCAAAGATTGAGTCTTTGGGCTCTTTAAAGTAGAGCATGAAGGTTTTCTTCATGCTGAAAGTGCTGTGTTACACTTTGATAGAGCATAATAAAATGGGACTGCCTGAGATGAGCAGTTGCTTCATTGTGCATGACAGAGCAAATCAATTTTCCTCCCATTGCTTTTCCTCTTGGGAGATAACATGCCAAAATAGTCAGTACCCTGTACTATGAGTGTTCAGGGATAGACGAATTGTTCACTGAAGTTAGTGGGCTTTTTCCTTTCTATTTTTTTTTCTCTCCTCCAATAATGGCTTAAATAATTTTGCCTTTGGAAGTCTTAGCATAGGATTTCAGATATCCTAAAAATGTGTTGTGGGCTTACTGCTTCACTAAAAGTTTCTTATTGGCTTTTTTCTCCTGCCATCTCAAATGTTTTTTTGAATTTGGGAATCAGATAGTAAGTGTGGCTGTTCTAAAAGGTTTAAGGTTATTGTGGAGAATGTTTGGCACAGCTGTGGATGTTTTGTCTGTAAAGAATGTCTTCCTCATTTTCTAACATTACAGGATTATACTGTGATAGGGATTTTTAAAAGTGTTGTGGTAAACTGGCAAACATACCGTTCCTCAAGGAGAGAGAAATGAGATGCAGATCATTTCAATCTGTCAAATTTTGCACTGTAGAAAGAGCAATGCAGTCTCGCACGAGTCACTGTGAGTTGTAAACAGAGGTAATTCGAGTGTGGAAGCTATCAGTGCACGTCAAAGAGACCAGGAAATGTTCTGGGCTTTGTGAATGTGCAGGGATATGCAGAGCAGCGTTTCTACAAGTGGTGCTGGTTGGTTTTCTCTGTAGTCCAGCATACCAGGAAAGGTATCAGGTTTTCAGGAAGGGTTGAGTGCTTGGTACTTGGAAGACTGGCTCTCTGTGAGGGGTTGGTTTGAACAATGAAAATAATGCCTGAAATATGTGAGCCATAGCATGAGAAGGGATGTTCTTGAAATCCAAGAAGTTAACTTGGCCAGTGGTACAGCTACCTGCCTGTGCAACTCTGGTTGGCTGGGGTTTTGGGTGTTGTTTTTGTTTTGTTTTGGGTTTTTTTCTTCCCTTCCTAAAATAGCCCTGCTTCTGCTGTTGAAAAAGGATGAAATAATAAATCTTCCTCACAAACAACTTCTTGCTTTTCCTGTGGTAGATAGCAGTTTGACTGCAGCACAAAGTTAGGGAAATGTCCTGAAATTCTCAGGAAAAAAAAGCATGGTCAAGAATATTATTGAATAAAACTTTTGAGCTATGAGAAGATAGAACCTAAAAGCAGACAGTTTGAGTAACTGTCATATAGCTACTCATAGAAGCTCCTATTTAGCAGTAACTTTTCTAGATGGCAAAAATGCCACTCTTTATGCCTGCAGATGTCAGATTTGTAATAATGAAATTAGAACCAGGTGTGTCACAGACGTTGGTACCTTAAAGTAACACATTCAAGGCTTTGTCTTGGATTCCCCTGTGAGGCATTTTGCACAACTGAAAGTGAAAATGGTGCATAGGAGATGATGGACAAAGGCATCTTTTTGGATGTGTCAATCACTGTGGGTTTTGATGTGTGTTTATAACAGATCTGCAGCTGAAGGCAGAGCCACTAGTGAGCTGCAAGCGCAAAACAGATTGGTGGTTAAGCTACTGTCAATCTGTGCTGGCCCTCTGGGCCTGGTAGGCTGCAGGACACTTTTGGCTCTCTGAGGAAGCTGAATTTCAAAGAAAGATCGGAGGTTCTGTGAAGGCTTCAGCCTGAATGATGCGTGCTTAAAAATAAATTAAAACCTACTGGACTTCAAGGACTAGAATCTGGTGTGTTACAATGATGCTGCATATTGTGGTATTATTAGATCTGCTGAAAAGGGGCAAAGAGAATCATGCAGGAGTTGGAGTTCGAGGTATCTTAGTAAAAATAAGTCTCTTGAACACTGTCTTGTTGGTCTTTAGATGGTTGACTTGCTAAATGTGTTAAATGACAGCATTTCAGTCACACACTGTTTTTCCTAGATTGAGGTAAGTGGGGAGGCATCATTTGGTTTTCTTGGTGTATCAGGTTTCATACAGACTCTTTTCAGATGAAAATGAAAACATGCCTAAACATGAGATGGAAAGATGTTCCAGAATGTGACATCTTTTTAGTGATGCCTTTGTGGTCAAAAGAGCAACAGCCAGTGGTGCAGCAAAGGACAACCTCTGCTACCTCCACAAAACTGAAAAACTGAGACATCAGTCAAGTGACTTGTCTCAACATCAAGCCTACTTGAAAAACTTCCAGTTTCCCAGGTTATTGCCAAGTGTCTGTTTTGAGACATCTGAAGCCAGCAAAACTGCTGCAATGGGCTATGGACTAATTAGTCCAGAGTGAAGGCAATGCACGTGTACTGTCCAGTCAGGCTGATGGTGTTCTGGTCTCCCTTTGTGGTGCTTGGTCCTTCTAACCCAGTTGGAAGATTCCTGGTGGAAAGAGATCCTAGTGTGGCTCCCAGTGCCCTGTCTGTTCAGTTAGCTTATCAACGTAATCTTTTAATGTTGCCTTCACCAGAGGGGGACCAACACAGCATGAAGATAAAAGCTGCTCTCCATTTGTTTTATCTGTAGCCATTAATTAGAAACTGATGAAAGAAACAGACTTGTTTCAAGGCTGATTCATTCTTCTTCGTAATTCAGGCATCCTGAACACAGAAACACTGCTGCTCTATAGCCAAGTAGAGCACGCAGCTGAAATTCAGACTGGCTTTGTTCACACAGTGACTGAGGATTTATAGAAATTATTTAGATGCTGTGTTTCTGGTTGCTTGTAAACAGAGGCTCTTGCAGGCATTTTGAGAGTTGATACTTTATGTATTTGCATGCCTTAATCCTCCAAATGGCTGGTGGTGTAACTTGGGTGCTTAGAGCCTTGGGGTTTCTAGGTGACTTCTACCATTTATTACAAATTACTTTTCCTAAATCAAAACAATTTTGAATCATAAGAGTGAGGGAGGAGATGAATGCATTAGTGCAATATGGTTTGCATCTTACTGAGGTGCTAAGACTTCTGCTGAGCTCTCTGGGGCGTGAGGGAGGAATTATGTCTTTCCCACTGGTATGCCTTGTCTGACAGTAGCAGTCTTTGTGTTGAAGGTCTGCTTTGTGTGTGTCCACAGATCAGTCATGGTGAAGATAACTTCATCATGTGCTCTCTAATTACAGTGATGCATTCAATATTTTCCATCCCTTTGTAGCCATACAGGAGGGGAAAGTAGACAGTGTGTCTGGACAATGAAGGAAACTCTGAATTTCTGGGCTGTATTCTCTTCCTGCAGCCTCTCCAGACTGCAGAGACATTTTTCTGTTTCTTCAGGTATTTACCAGTGTGGGGCCTCTGGACTTCGGAGTTCAACCAGTCTGGAAGGATGTTTTTTACTACTGGGTGCCAGAATTCTTCTGGAGAAGTTAGATTGAGAGAGATCAGAGGATATCCTATGAGGATGCAGATGCAATCTAGTCTGATAAAACATTATCTAAAAGAGACATAACCTGTTATCCTGGAGAGCCTGTCTGTTTTTATAGGCCAAAGAATGGGTGCAGCTTCTGTAAATGTGGATTTTAAAGAAAAATAACTAGACTTGGGTTTTATATTGGTTCTATTTCTTCACAGAGATACCCTCAACCTAGTGCTTCTTCCAGTTCTGGTCCCTGGGGCACTTCACATCAATTCTTCATGTCTATGAAAAATATAAAAGCAAAGCCAGGAAAGATCTGGTTTCTCTAAACTGGGGATAGTCCCCCAGCAACCAAACAATTAGTCTGAGCAGTCATGTTTTCACTGCTGCTTCTTGACCAGAGCAGAAGCAAACACTGATCTCTGTTGCCCTAGCACACCAGCAGCAGAACACTCAGCAGCTCCCCGTGCACCCTTGCAACAATGCCTGCTTCTGCCAGATTGCTGAACCCTGTCAAAAGTTAAGTGGGATCAGTCCAGTTGGGTAATTCCTACTGGAAGACTTTGAATCAGATAGGGCTTCTTCAAGATGCCTGAAAATGTCTCTGCTTTTATTTCCTCTAGTTTTTTTAAGCAGCATTAAGAGGCTCTTGGAATAAGATTCTCATATCATTCACTTCTGTGCCTCTTGCTAAGATGAGATAAGGGAACACAGAAACTGGCACAATATCACAGAATAGTTTGGGTTGGAAGAGGCCTTTAAAGGTTATCTAGTCCAGTCCCTCTGTAACGAGCAGGGACATACCTTTACCTTTGTTTAGCTGTGCTGATACATTTTTGTAAGCATGGATTGAACGTGACTTTTCATAGCCATTAAGCCTGTCTGTTCTAAGGGCATCCATTGTGGTACTTGGTGGTCACAGACATCCATGTCTGTGCTTCCTGCTCCTCCTAGTGCAGGGATGCAGCCAGAGGGGACCACAGCCTGCAGAACCATGTGCTGGTTCAGGCAGAAATCCAACTCTTTTGTTGTCCTTCAGGATACTTTCATAAAGGTGCTTTGCTGGGTAAGCAAAATGTTTTTCTGAATAGGCACATATCCAGTAAGCACCCAAAGCCGCGATGCAGAGAATACTGTGCTGTGGCAAACAGTCCTGGAGGCCAAGGATGTTCTTTGGGTAGATACATTCACAGCTCTGAGCCTACAGATTCAGCAACTGCAGTGAATTCAAGTGGTCACCATAATGTAACAGGAAAACTAAGCACAAAACCCAAACAAAACTTTTCTTGGGCTAGCACAGAACAGCAGTGTGATTTAAGGTGAAAAAATGCCTTTTTCTGTCCTTTGAGTCTGTGCTGTTATTTTATCTGTGTGGTCTCAGTAGTGCAGAAGACATTTGAGAATTAGAGAAACTGTACACCAATGATTCCTTCTCATGCCAGTGAGGAGGCGCTAAATCCTTCTAGGGTTTATGGGCCAAGCAGCAACACTCTGAGCAGAGTGTCCCCTTCTTATTTCATGTTGGTGACTAGTGTAAGTTTAGCTGGCCTGCCAGGGTGGATGGGAGATGACACCTAGTGTACAATTTTCCGTCTCTGAGTTGACAACCCCATGGGAACTGGAGCTTATACAGCAGAGGAAGACTAGTGGGAAGCTTTATTGGATGCTGTTGATGTCACTGAGAGGGCAGGGTCTCTTTCTTGGCAGGAAGCGTGTATTTGACCTTTCACAAAGCTGTGGTCTTCATGCTGGTGATCATTAATTCCATTCCTTTTAAGGCAGTGGCAAGATTATCTTGATGTCTGAACCTTCCTTGGCTCCTGCCGGATAGCAGTGACCTGGGTGTAGTCTGGAGCCTGTTAGTCTGACTGTAACTATCTTCTCCTGGCAGTCCATGGAGACCCGGTGTCTGTTCTTGTATTGTTTGCTCTTGTCAGCTGTCTCTGTAGCTGTCAGGTTGTGTTGACACACCTTTCCTCTTGTCTGTGGTGATCCTCACAGAGCAGTGTTGAGTAACCCTTCTGCCCTGAGACTGCCCGACGCCATGGTACTGTCAATACCTGAAATTGAAAGAGGTGCATAAACTAGACCTGTCATTGAACTGTTCCCTCTTCTCTGTTTTGTACAGGTGTACTCTAAAATTCATCCTCTGTAAGCTCTGAAAACTCCTTCTGTGTTAGATGTGGTGTGTTCCTTGGTGTACGTGGCCATCTAGGAAGGCTTAGTGTGCTTCTCCTGTCCTGTATTGGAATGAGTCTTACTTGGAAACAGATCAAGTGAGTTGTGCATGTAGAGAAGATGGAATTTGGTTTAAAGCCTATTGTCAAGGATAACCATTTACTTTTTCCTCTAAGCCATCAGCATTTGGCTGCCCTTTTCCCAGCAGCAATGTCTGCACAGCTCTGCCATGATCCCTTTTCCCCCTCAGCATGTGGACAAAATGGTACGAGGTCAAGCCTCAGGGTTTGGTTGACAAAAGTGACACAATCTGGCACCAAGACAAGCGTGTTTTGTTTAAATGACATGCAGCAGTTCATTGAAATGATCATGGTACTGCAGTGTCCCTTGCTGTGAGGGGAATCTTCTTTTTTTTTCCTATTTGCAAGATTGTCTCTTGGTGTTTGGAATCTTCCCAGACCTTCAGTTTATTGTGTTCTGTGTATAATTATGTGATAACAGTATCAGTTAACACTGCTTCCTCAGAAATTGACCTCTGCAGGGTCCAAGTGAGGGTGAAAGTACATTTTGCATGTTTGCATCCTGTACAGTGCAAGTAGCTTCTCATATGACTTAAACAGCCAAGTGGCAAAGCGGAGGCTCAGAGTACTGCCTGCCTCTTTCACAGCAATTGATGTGTGTAGGAAGTGTTTAGAAATTACTTTGAACTTGAGCAAAAAGCTCCTGATGTGGAAAAAGGCACTTGGCCCTCTGTGATGGCAATACTTGGAATCCTGTTCCTTTGGAGCAACCATTCTCTGACTAATCACTGCTAGAAATTCTTTGGCAGCTGTAAAATGGTGTAACATTGCAGGTGTCATGGCTAGAGTTGGGAAGAAGCACACCTATTAAATTGTTACCATTCTGGAAAGCAGCTCAGCAACCTGCTCTGCAAATACTGACCCTGACTCCACTGTCCTTATTCTGCAAGTTCAAAGCCAGTAATGTGGATGCTGACTCCGAGTTCCACAGAGATGACTCGGACCTGACTTCTATAAATCATCAGATAAAATTGATATAGTGGCTATAAATAAACACAAATACATTCTACTTAAAACAGGAATTCAGAGTTTGAATCCAACTGCTTATCTTGGAGCTTTGCCAATATCCTAGATAAGTCTAAACGGAAATGTTAATAAATATTGCAGGTATAAATTGAATTTAATCCTGGGTGCAAGATGGAATATTGAAGGGGAAAAACAAAGCAAGTTGCAGGAACTTAGCAGATGTCTTCTAAGTGACCTCTTACTGGAGAGGTGGAAAATTACTGTGAGAATATACTGCTTTGGCGCTGTAAGCTGTGTGCACTGATTTGGTGATGAAGGCATGCACTGAATTTGGGGCAGGTTAGTAGGGAACCGTTGTATTCTCAAGGGTTTTCATGGAATTACATGTGCAAATAATAAACCCATCCATGGGAATGATGGGCCTTTATCTTGCCCCCCAGACTTGCACGGCCAGTCAGGCGTTCCATAGGAATAAGAAAGGTGCTCCTGCTCTGCAGACTTCATAATCTTCAGCTAAAACTTTCTGAAGCATCTCACTGCTCTAGGTTTTGTAGTCAGTCATCTCCCTCTTCATCTTAAAAAAATGGCAAATAAGTAACTCACCTTTTCTTTTGTTTGGAAACAAAGTGCAGCATGTAACTTTTGTCTTGTACAGCATGTAACCCTGTGTCTTAATTTTTGGCAAGTTTTGTTTAAAATCAGGCCTCTGCCAAGCAGTTACAAACTTTTTCCTTGGCAAAACCACTGAACGCTGTAGGCAGCCTTCAAGCCTTCATCAACCACTGACTCTTCCTGTTATAAAATATGTTGACTAATGAAACTAAGCTGAGGAAAAAAAATCCCTCTAACTGGAATTAAGAATTCTACCGGAATTCTACTCAAGAATAGCAAGGGATTTTTGTTGATTTGTCTCATCTGCGTTGTGTTATACCGGAACGGTATCAAATCCGTAGCAATGTCACCAGTTTGCCAGGCCTGATCATCTACTTCACATGATCTCCTGCAAGCAGAGCAAGAAGTGCCTGCAAGGTCACTCAAAAGCAAAGCAGTCTTAGGTGATGACTTCTGCATCGTACCTGTGATGTTAATGAATGAGTTCATGTAATAGTTACATTAGAGTTCAGAATGGAAAAGGTCTGGCAGTCAGCTCTGCAGGTTAAGGATGCATCTCCTTAGTTTACAGCTTGACTATTGATAAGGAGTAAGCAGGGAAAACTGACCCTCTGTAACTATTTATTCCTGCTCTTTATCTTATTTCTTTGCGGCTTCACTCTGGACTTACTGCTCAGTGAAACACTGCCTGCAGGCTTGTGTTGTTTGGGAAGGTAGGGGAGGGGAAAACGTGGTGTATTCCACTCTCTAAGACATTTTCTAAATGATTTAACAGCTTGTCTTCAGCAGCTCTTCCAAATTGCCCTGGTGCTTCAGTGGTAAGGTCAGTACTGAGGACAGGAAAAGTGCTGATGAACATTTTTAAGATTTGCATCTATTCTAAGTCCTTTGGAATAAGGGAAGCTTCTCTCTGCTTCCGGTTTTCTGCTCTTTCAAATCACTTGGAGGGAGCTATGTCAGTCATGCACATGTACTCATGTTTAGAACTGGGCTGGAGTCATGTTCATGGTCATACTCTGTTGGGGCAACTTGCAAATTAACCCTGCTTTGATATCCCACATCAAATAGGAAGGCATATTTCACGCCTTTCTGAGCACAAATACAGCCAAGCTCCTTGCCTTCTGTTTCAGCAGGGCTGAAAATCTGCTGTGACAGAAGCCTGTCCCGTAGCAAGGTTGTGTTGTGTTTCTGGCAGCTGGAAGACTGGCTCTTTTGGCCTCTCTTACTTAAGAGTCTGGAGATGGTCCAGATTTTTGTCTGACTTGAAGGCAAGATCAATACTGATAACGTTTGAAGATTGTGCGCAAGAGAAAGGAGTTGATGCATCTTCACCCTGATGCTTCTGGACTGATTTCACATCATACGTGGGTTCTGAATGCAGCTGGTGTGGGAGCTGTGTTAGAGTGCTCTATTGCCTTGCTGAAAAGGAGTTGTTCATTTTACACTTGTAAAATTTTCATGCTCCTGAGAAGTAAAAATGACACTTCTTTTTTCACTGGATAATGACCAACAGACTTGTGTGGATACTAAATATTAAGTCCTACTCTGAAGGGAACATAGCAATGCCGTGTTTTAAGCTGGAGTTACCACCTGCTCTTTTCCCTCCATTCCCGCAAATTCCTCCTCGGGTAGAGAATTAGATCTGGTCACAGTGCTTGGAGGCCTTTTAGTCATAACCAAAGTGCTGCAGTAGCAATTTCTGTTGTGGCTGTTCAAGCTTATACCATTTTGACCACCCAACTTGCAAAACACTTATATGTGAATCCTCCAAAACACTCAAGAGCAATTAGTCTTCATGAAGCAATGGTTATTGATTAAAAGAAAACAAACAAACAAAGTCTGAATGCACCAGTGAACAAATTAAACTTTTTAAATGTCAGAAATGATTATTCTTTCAAAGAGGGGGGGATTTATCAGAGTCAGTCGACCTACATTGTGCTTAAGGACCTATTTTTAAACAGAAGTAGCGCCATGAATATTCACTACTCACATGTGGTCTGTTGTCCCTGTTCTGTGCCCAAACACAGCAGCTTGTTCTTGTGAATTGCTTGAATTTTGCAGAAGTTATGGCTGACTTTTTTTTTTTCCTGACTCCTTTTCTTCACCCACCAAACACTCAGCAGCAGCACCGAAGTACAGATCAGACCCCTGAGAAAGTGCTGCTGTTTTACAGTTTAGCAGCAGTTGTACACAAGCCAGCAGGAAAATAAAGACGACCTTTGAGATTTGATGCTAATAGAGCATTGTCCTGACCTTGTAATCCCAAATTTCAGAACAAATACCTCTAGTCAGCCTCATTGTTAATTGACACAATTGCTGCTGGTATGATCTAGCAGTAATAATCGTCTCATGATGGGTTGGAACATCTCTGCTGCCATCCCTGCTAATTGGGGCTGGGTGAGCAGAGCGCACCACGGGGATGTGCCGCTCAGCAGAGCATGTCCCGGCGCTGACAGCCGCTCGTGGGTGATAAGAACACTTCACTTCTCTTGGTACCAAAACTGCTTAAAGGCACAGTCTAAGCGCTAGATGATCCTGGCGCTGTTGAATTTTCTCTCTGTAGATTGACTGCCTAGTTACATAAGGACAACAGCTATTAATCTGCAAACAGTGTGTTGAAACTTCTATCCATACTGATTTTTATGTTCTAGTTATGTGTGCTGAGCTTCCAACAAGGCATGCCACACAGCTGCTTGGCTTATTGCTCCCAATCACAGCCTGATGGGAGTAGACTTCCCTAGTGTACAGGTAGCAGCTAAACCTGTGCAACATAGCTGGGTAATGCAGTTTCTAACTTTGTCAGATCCCTTACGGAGAAGTCTCAGGTAATTAGACAAAGTTCTATCTGGTTGCTGAATTGAGAGCCATGTTGGTACTTCTGGTTTTAAATCTAAAAGGCTTCAAATAGAGGAAAACTTACTGTACTGTCTGCTGGGGCTGTGAGAAGCTTGAAGTGTGTGAGAGAAACTGAGGAAAAATATGTCGGAGGTCTTTGTTACACTTCTGGCACAGTAGCCACTTTGGCTTTTCAGCCCCTGAAAAATGAACTTTAACAGTCCTTTAAAAAAAAAAAATCTGTAGCTCTCTAAAGCAGCTTGTTAGTTCTTCCTGGAAAAAGTAACATTTAGATCTGGTATGCATGTTGCACAGCACATCCCGGTGTGTCCTGCTGCTGCTGCCAGCCTGACCACGGGTGATGGCTGCACTGAAGCTCCCTAGTGTCCCTTGAGACACCTGGGTGTGGGTTTTTTGTGTTTGGTTTTGTATTTCCTGCTTTGGCTGTCTTGTCTCTCTGTCTTCCTTTGTGTTGTATTGGGGAGCAAGTTGTTTTATTTTTGAGGGCAGAGAAAAGGGGAAGGGGCAGAACTGAGACTGGTTTATCAAAAAGTAGCCAGTGTTCAAGCTTTGCCACCATTGCACTATTTGCTGTGCCTGGTTGCATTCCCACAGCTTAACCGAGACTGTAGAGCTTTTATTAGTAATTAGCTCGTTGTGGCTTTGGGGCTTTCAGACACGAGTAGTTGTTTTCATTGGGGGTATTAATTATGAATCACAAACCTGTAAACAGCTATAGCCAAGAATGTGCACGTTTGCAGATATGACTGTTTTGCTGTTCAGCCCTGGGTTAGCTCTGCACTGCCCTCATTGTTGTTACAGAGAAGTGTATGGAAAACATGTTTTTAACCTCCTAGATGCTATTGAATTCCTGCATAGCAGTCTGTAAAACTGTGGGAAAAACGGCCTGCTCATTTGTTTTCTAAGCAATCTGATTTAAATATGATGGTTTGAATGGGTTGAAGCAAGGACTTTGAGAGCCCACTTCTCCAAAGGCTCTGCTTTAAGATCTTCTTATAAATACACTTAAAAATTATGTGATTTTAATCTTCTGAGGGGGAGGAAAAAATAGTGTTTATACTTGACGGTCTTACCAGCTCAGCATCACTGATACTGGCTTTATTTCCAGTGTTCTTCTCCTGATTTTCTGCAGGCAATACTTGACTAAGAAATCAAATTAAATTATCTTATCAAACTTGATAGCAAATCTCCCTTTTAATTCAGTGGAGCTTAGTTTCTCCACTTTAACGTGGGATGAACTTGCTCACCACTCAAAGAGGTAGGATCCATATATACCAGGAGTCTTGGAAGGTTCCTATGGGTGGTCAGATCGAGAAAGATGGAGTGGATACCAGGGACTGGTGTGAGAGTTCTGGTAGAGATGAAGACATACCTGCATTTCTGCAGTGGGAATGTGATCCACATGGTCAGAGACTATTTCCACTGCACCCCAAACAACCCCCGCCATGATGACTGCTTTTTATAATTCTCTGGTCATGAATTATGAGAAAGCAAGAACTATTTCAATGCATGTTTGAGTTGTTGATGTCTGACAATACTGCTGCTGTCGGGGGAAGAGCAGTACTGCCCTTTGCTAGCTGTTCTTTTGTCATGAGAAAAGCTGCATCTTCCTCTGTTAGACCCCGCTTCATGTACAGTCCATGAGAAAGTCTAGATTTAGGTTTTGAGGGACACCAGAAGACTAATTGGTGGTGCTAGGCTTGCATTTTTTCCCAACAGGTTCCCTTCTCCCCTCCACTCGGTCTTCTTTTGATTTTTACTAAGAACTCTCCCAGTACCCGTCTAAGAAAAAAAAACCCAAACTAAACCAAATCTGACCTTGACAAATTCTGTAGAGGTAATAAAAACTGAAACATAAGCTGGCTTTTGAGAAGTAATTTTTTGGGGTAGATTCTTGAGGTGCTTTCATTACTGCTGGTTTCCTTTCTTTAAATATGTTTCGTAGTGGGATTAGGAGGAAACAGACAATGTATGCTAGCTAATTTGGGGTTTATTGCAAAGTATTTCTCTGCTTTAGATTTATGTAAAGGCTAGGGGAGGGTGGTTTTATCCAGTTTTCCTCTCCTCTCATTCCAAGTTAAGAAACAGATGGCCTGACCTGCGTAAGGCTTTAAGTGTTGGAATTGGCATCAGTCTCTTCTTAAGGATTATTTTTAAAAAAACAAAACCCAGGAAGCATAATGTCTCTGCTCAGTGTGAAAGCTGGTCTGTACAAAAATAGCAGGCTCATAATATGTGACTGAGATGATTCCCCTGACCTAAATAAGGAAAATGATTACCTGATATTTGGAATGTGGCTTTGTTTCTAGCATTTCCTCCTGCTGTCAGGCAGTACTTGTACCTACCTTCTCTTCAGCACACACTTCTCAGCAGTGTTGCAGCTTCAAATATCTCTGCATGCTTGGATGTACCAGTCTAAGTACATCTAAGTCCTGGCTATTATTTGAATGGCAAGATTTTTCTTGAAGTGGGGCTGGTTTGATAGGTATGCATGCACCAGGAAGGAAACTGATGGAGAGTTGGTGGTGGTGGAAGGTATCTGCCACACCTAATGTAGGTATAGAGGGTCAACCACGATTTTAAATTAAGCCTAAAGATTTGTTTCCTTTTTAAGTTATCATTTCCCGAATATAAAGGTAAGGTTATTGCTATTCTTAAACATGGGCAGTTGATTAATAGTTCTTTGCAACGTGATGGAGCCCAAGCCCAGCAGAGCATAGATTTACATTGTTTTCCATAATGAGTGTATTGATCTCTAAGAGGGATATTGTTGGTGAGGAAGAAATGATCAAAACTGAAATCTGTGTAGCACTTGTTAGGTTTTACTGGTATTGTCTTTTCAGTTCATGAGATTCTGGATTGGATCTCGGAATCAAATCAAGCTTTCTCTGTGCAGGCTAGCTAAGGAGCATTTGTGTTATAAAACAGGCATAATTGCTGTGATTAAGAGAAAGGAGTCTATGATAATAGATCCTAAAACAGTGTGCTCTGATAAAAAAAATGAAGTTGTTAGCCCTGCTGAGCAAATCCTGGTGAAATATCTTGGGAGTGGCCGTTGTTTGCGTTTGTCATTATGCTTCTTGGTAGTCTTTATGGATGTGCTCATTGCTTTTATTGAATGAAATTGCTGTAGCACCTCTAATTTTTACTAATTTTTTTTAACCTTGCTTCAGTATTGCTGTATAGAAATGTTTGACCTGAGCTGGCCAGTGACTAGCCAACAACATATATTTTGAACCTTCATTTGCTCTTACCATTTGCAGTACACTGTAAAAAGAACAGGAAAAATTCTGTGGGCTGATTTCTGCTAATAGCGAGACATCACCAATAGCTGAGGGCTGGAGGAGCATCCTTTGGAAGGCTGCTGACTGCTTTGCTATGTGGTTCTGTTCCCTTGGCATCTGCTGTTGGCCCTGGGGAGAGAAGAGTTTCTGGGTTGGGGCGGTCTTTGATCAAATTTCTTACAGCTATTTCAACAGAAAACCCATTCAGCTCTGCTGAAGCTGAGGGCATAACTCTTCTCTGTTACTGTGGTTTAAAAGTGATACTATGTGTCTGTTAAACACGGCTGCAATGGCGGTGCAGGTGGAGAAGAGGGATGGTTTGCTCATTGTTGCTGCCTTTCTCAAGGAGAACATGGGAAGATTACACGACTGGAGCAGTATTAGCTACTTCCTGTCCTTTAGGATGCATCTTTAGCCTACTGTAATCACCATGCTCTGTTCTGAATAGAGTCTGTCACATCACTTCTCATGTCCTTCTGCAGGCGCTGCCATCTGCGGACGACAGTCTTGATGCAACTCCTTCATCTGTTGGCGCTTCTCTAAACAAGGAGCTCTGTGGAAAAGTGTTCATTTTGTTGCAGCCTCCTTTAAAAAAGGGGTGTTTGGCACATTTCTAACTGAAGCCAAGCAGTTGTTGTACAGAATGAAAGTTGTTTGATCTTGCTTCTGTTACAATATGTGCTACCCTGAGCTGTTATGCTAAGAGCAGCACTGGCTTTTGTTTCGCGTGGCAGGCCTGTACAGGCAGCTCCCGGAGGGGATAAATAACATGCTAATTGCAACAGAGCTTGACCCCTGGGCAGAAGTGGAGCTGGCTGCCTTGTGTCACTGCGAGGGAAGAGTTTCCATATAGGCAGTTACCCAGCGGAGTTAATGAGCTGTGAACACACGCCTACCCTGATTGTAGTTCACTGCTTGTGTCATCGCAGCTCCGTCGCTGTTGTGTGCATCCTAACTTCTTCAACTCTCCCATCTTTGGGATCACATCTGTGCTTATGTGACTAGCTATGTGATCATACTTGTTTGCAAGAAACACAGATTTTGGTGTGACTTAAAGCCAGTTGTAATAATTTTTTGGTTTATATATGAAAAGTCCCTCTTAGTCAAGCAAGCAAACTTTTACCTGAGTTTCAGGCATTTTGTAGGTCTAATTTTGTCTTGTTCGCCTTAGGATAGTAAGTCTTGCTGAAACCTGGAATAACTTTTTTGCTAAAGATACTTAATGCAGATGTTTATCTGCTATTTCAGTTCAGGCCTGGTGGTGGTGTTCATCCACAGTGATGTCTGATTGTGTATGTGGAGGCTTTCAAATGATTGTCAGATCTCTGGTATTTTGAAGGCCTTTTTGTCCAGTTTTACAGACCATGTTCCTGTGTAGTGTTTTGTATGGGAATCTCTATCATTGGAGGCACAAGGGTTTTGCGTAGCTTTTGGGGTTTTTTTGCAAGTAGGTTAGAAGACACTTAGGGGGCCAGGGAATAGCTTTCCCGGTGGACCTAGTATGTTCTAATGAATCTTGTTCATGGGGTGTACTTTAATCTCATCAGGCATAGCTAGCAGCTCTGGTTTGGCAAAATGAACTATTCTGCCAAGGCTTTGAAGTCACTAATGTTTTTTTCCCTTCTCTTAATGAACCCCATTACACCTTTGGTAGTCTGACTGTGGCTTTGGCCAGGCTGCAGTGCCAATGAGAACAGGGAAGTAGATCAGCCATTGTGAAATAGCAGGACCCAGAGTCATCTAGGATCAGGAAAGGCATGGTTGAAACCAAGAACACTTAGGAAAAGCTGAAGGTCTTAGGACGAGGTCCTCTATGAAGGCTCACAAGGAGATGGAGCTTTTTTGTGTCTATGTCCTGAATTAAGTATATGACATTAACTTTCAAGGGATGATGAAAATGAGATGAAATTGAGAGGTCTTTCATTTTACAGTCAATATGAGCTTTTCACTGAGTCTGTTGGAGTGGGCCAAGGATGAACTGTGAAATTGTTTAGCAGGACAGGCTCAGCTTTTCTTCTGTTTTGGTGGAGAAGTAGTTCTCTTGTGAAGGCTTTTGCTGTGGAAGTTCACAAAACTTCCCTGTTGGAAAAGAGCTAAGAGTGTCTCTGTCTAATTAGCCAAAACACTTTAATCCTCCTGCTAGACTACCTGCAGATAAGCCTTCAAGCACAGTACATGTTGAATTTCAGCAGGGAGTAGATGTTTGGAAAAATTGAGAAGAAAAAGCAAATATGATACATTGTTCTAATATGCCAAAAACTTAGTCCCTTCCTCCTCTTGCTCTCCAGACCTTCAGTTTGGCACTCACTTACTGTTTGGATTATGGTATGTTATTACAGAATTGCTAATTAATTCTCCAGTTGAATTCACACCACTGTGACTCTTAAGTACTTTAATGGGAGCTACTGTTACCTCTGCAACAGAGGAGAACTTCTTTCCCCCCCAGCCCACCCAAATATTTGAGTTCTTTCAGGAGGGCATCACAACTGTTCAGATTTCAGTGGGAAGCTGCAGTGCTACAACAGTTTCTACTTAATTTCCATAGGAGCTACTTTCTAATGCTAATTTCACGCTTGATAAATACAGTCCCTCGTTGCCTAGGCAGCAAGTTACGGCACAAATGTTCATTACTGCACTACTGGTTAATGAGTCTCCAGTGTTCTGAAGAAATTAAGTGGGTTTACTCACTTTAATCTTAAGTCACCCCCAGCCTAAGACACCAATCTGCAAAATATTTCCAGTTAGATGTGGTACCTGAGTGCAATAGTGAGAGTAACCAGAAGAATTTTCAGAAGCGTTTGGTACAGTGCTGCCAGAGTGAATGCCTTGGCTGTTCTTTAAAAAGTCTGCTGGTTTACAAGGATGTCTTTGCTATGAACAGCGAAATATGTAAAACTCTACAACTGAGATACCTAGAAGTACACTTCTTGTCAACATTCATAGTCTTTCTTAGCGTTGTCTAGCTTGGCCAAGCGAGCCTGACAGTCCCTAAGCAACTTCAGAGTTGTGTTTTTGTGTGCTGACAGAGCTTTGCATCCTGTCTTTCCCAAATTTACCGTAAAACAAATTAGGGCATATTTGATTTAATGTCTTGAGGCAATAGTAGTATTTTCTGATATGAATGTGTCAAGGAACCTTTTGCCAGTTGTTGGTTTTGCACCAAGTTCTCCATTTCCTTTTTTTATAGAAGGTCTCATTTGTAAAGATTTGTTCAAGTTGATTCAGTTCACATTAAGTAATTAAGGCAAGAATTCTTTGGTATTCAGTTGGTTGAGAGTGGACTCTGCTTGTTGACCTTTTCTTTGGTGACTCAGCATGGAGAATTCAACACTTCCCTGCCAGGCAGAGACCATTGTTAACTTCTATCCCATTATTATTTTTCATTTAAAAGCTAATTTGTTCTTTTGCCTTCAATCCCTGTCATACACATTATTCCAACTGTTAAATAATCTGAAAGTTTGTCTTTGGCAGGCTGCACATGTCATCTTGCCTTGGGAAATCAAAGGGGAAGATTACATAACAGCTGACAGTGAATTTGGCTCCAGGATGTCATTAAACTAATGAATGTTGAGTTTTCTTTCCCAACCACAATATTCTTAAGTTCCAAACTAAAAAGTCTATTAATGTGTAACCTAGAGTGCATGTAGGTGAATTGTAAACTTAAGGAGCTTTCTGATCCTACACCACAAACCGGAGCATAATTCTTGGTTTAAAAACTGGAAGTACAACCCAGATATATGGAAGGGAGTTGTTCCTAAGCAAGTTTAGAATAATTTAATTTAAAATTTCTTTTTCTGTCTCTAAAGTTACAGTTCCCTAAATTTGATGTTGGCTGGTATTTGCTCTCTGGAGCACTCCCACGCTGCCTATTTCAATGCAAGAAAACATTATCTTTATTTGTGCAAAGCTTTTAAAAATAAAAACCTAGGAAGAGGAAAGGCCTAGGACAGGCTCTTAATTATTACATGCTTTTAAAAACTCACAAATACCATAGAATGAAATTCTGTTTCTAACATGTATGTATCAATTGAAACGTAAAGCTCTGGCCTAGAATTGCTAAATTCACCTTGTTGTTGTTGAAGCTCCTTGATGCTTCTACAAAATGAAAAGAATGGAAATTGACACGTTCAGTTTAAAAGCATAATTTTGTGTGAAGCAGCAGTTTAACACACCTTAGAAATTTTCCACTGATATTTATTGAAAGAATATATTTGAAGGCACATGGTGCTGGCTTACTCCTGAGGCTACAACATCATATATCCATTGTTTGTTTGCTGTGTTATAAACACTGTAACTCCTGTAATAACAATACAACTCAGAATAACCTACCCCTAAGCCTAAACCAATCCCTTAGACTAAACCTAACCCTAAGCCTAACATTGACGCTAGCCCTAACCCTAACCCCAGCCCAAACATAACCTGAACTCTAGACCTAACCATAACCCTAGCCCAAACCCAAAACCTAGCCCTAACCCTAACCTTAGGCCTACACCTAGCCTAACCCTAACTCTAAACCTAGCCGTAACCCTAGCCCAATGCTAATCCTAGGCCAGGCCCTAACCCTAACCCCAGCCCTAACCGTAACCCTAGACCTAGACTAACTCTAACCCTAACTCTAACCCTAACCTTAACCCTAGCTCAGCCCTAATCCTAAACCTAATACTAGCCCTAGCCCTAACTCAAAACCTAATCCTAGTCCTAACCCTAGACCTAACCATAATCCTAGCACTAAACCTACCCCTGACCCTAGATCTGCCCCTAACCCAGATGCTATCCAAAATCCTCAACCCTAACCATAATCCAAGCCCTAACCCTACCCTAACCCTAATACTAACCTTAGCCCTAACACTACCCATGGCCCTGACCTACACCCTAGCCCTGAACCTAACCCCAGACCTAACCCTAACTCTAACCATCTCCCTAACCTGAGCCCTAACCATAACGCTATCCTAGCCCTAACCCTAACCCTAACCCTGGCTGTATCCCTAACCCTATCCTAATCCTAACTTTAACCCTAACTCAACCCCAACCCTAACCCTATCCTAACCGTAACCCTACCCTATTCCTGCCTTAATCCAAGCCTAACCCGAAACTCAACCCTAGCCATAACCCTAACCCTAACAAAACCCTTACCTAACCCCAAACCCGACCCTAACCCTGGCCCTCACCTTGACCCTAACCCTCACCCCAAACACAACCCCCTGCCCATTGGAAGGTGCTGTGTATTTATGGGTTGATGACAGGGTCATTTTTATTAAAAACGCACCAGCTTTTCTCCTAAAGCTGCGGGAGACTATGCAGGGTTCTTGTGGCCATTCCTGGTCATTCATCTCATGATACCTTCCAATTTAAATTGAGTCTCTTTGCACAGAACTTGTCCCCATTCCCATTGCTCCATCAAGAAACTGTTGTTTTGTGCAGGATCAAGGCAAGGGACTCATGTTCTCTGAAAATCTGTTCAGAGTCAGAATCTGCTTAAAATTAAGAGCAAAATAAGCAGCACATGCTCTTTTTGGATAACTTGGTGCTTGCAATTTTGTTCTTGTTCTGCACAGGCAGAGGGGGTCAAACTGGAAACAGGAATTACAAATGAAAAATATACAGTCCTATTTAGTCAGTATGTCAACCTGTAGTAAATCTGATGTGCTGTTCTGCTTGCTTTGTATGCATAGCCTACCCTGCTCAGTGTTCAGAGGCAAAAAGTGTATTAACATTTAATATAAAATACTTCAGGCTGGACACAGTGTTCAAGGTGCTTGCTGAGTGTACAAAATGTTTTGTTAAATGTTCAGGGCCACTGCCACAGGGAAAACGATTGCAAGTGTACTAAAGCAGAACAGAGGCATTGAAGTGGCTACCTGAAAACAGAGGCTACACAAGATTAAGAGAATAAAAGCAGGTATTTATTGAAGGGCCTTCAAAGGTACACCTTGGGCAGTCAAAAGCCTCCGAGGGGCTCCACCGAAGATGGACCCTGGGTCACAGATTTTTCACACTTTTATAGGTTTGGTCCATTTTCATATCAGGGTTAATTCTCCAATTATAATTTCAGGTAGGGATGTAATTACCCCAAGTTTGCTCCCCCTGTCAGAGGCTTTAGTTTACATATTTTGGGGCCTGGGACAACAAGGTGTCCTTGAAGTGCAAATGTAGAGAGGGTTTGTTTTGTCTAACCAGCATGAGGGAGCAGTGAAGCTTCAGAGTTACGTACTAAGCAGTAGAGGATTTGAACAATGTAAAAGTTAAAACCTAAGGCATTGTTCCCCCCCTTTAGAGGCTTCACAGGACCTCCACCTTGTCGAGACTCTATTCTAAATATCTACTAACAATATGTGTCTAACAGCAGTTTATATCTAACAACAGTATATATAAACAAAAATTATAACTACTATGAACAGTTCTTTAATCCAGGGCCACTTTGGGTAACCATGAAGTCAGGGTGTGGAAGATATAATCAGAGCTCAGTGTGCTATCTTTGAATGCTATCTAATGTAAGATGTGAGTTGGTTCTCAAACTGTAGACAAATTTTGCTGATCTTTCCACTTTGATCTGTGTTTCACATGATCCACATGTCAATTGTTAGCTCTGTAACCAAATTAATGTCTTTGGATACACTTTGGACTAGAATCATATGCAAATTTTGGTTCCAAACCTGAGTCAGGGTTACCAGCTGTGTAGATAACAAGCACAGGAAAAGAATCCTTTAAAGCTGTGATGGATTCCTCTGCCACCACCAGTGCCAGGTTAGTGAGTCTGGGTGGCTGGATGAAGTTGGGTGAAGTCAAAGTCACATCCTGGTATCTTGGCTTTGCTGAGGTGTTCCCAGGTCACACTGTGTGTACAGTAGCACATCCCACTACACCTTCTCTGCCTCCAGGCACCTGTGGCTGCAGCCTTTCCAGAAGCAGAAGCAGTATCTTTGTATCTAGCAGCATTCAGCTGACTTATTTTCCTTGAATCCATCCAGTTCTTTTATTTATCTCCAGTTCTTATTCTTTTAACTCATTTAACTTTATCTCCACAGTATCCCAAGACTTTCTCATCCATGGCTCTAGTGCATGTGGCTACCCACCTCCTTGATTGTTTTGACCTTGCTATCAAGCTTTATTTTAAAAACATGAGAGGAATAGGAGTACATTTGGAAAAGTATTTAGGAAGGCAGGATTTGAAGGTAATCTAAAGTGCTATCTTGGCTCAAGATACGTTCAGCCTGCAGCTAGTACAGTGCCTGCTTCTTTAGGCTTCTGTACTGGCCAGCTAGATTACCTTGTTAATCTGTTCTATTACCACCGAATGTGAGGAAAATACTATTTTAGAAATAATTGGAAGCTATGTTTTAAACAAATATCCAAATGTGGGTAATTTCAGTGTCTTAGGTAAATAGTGACCATTGTACTGATTCAGTCCATGTGTAGCTACGTGACCATCCTTGACTTGTCTGTCTGAATTCCTGCTTACCTCCCCACTTACTAAATGAACATTTCTTTTCTGAAAATAAGATAAGCATTATCTCCCTTTCTATTCATTTCCTTCCCCTCCTTTTCCCATGTCTTTTAATATCAAGGTTAGTTAATGGTGTGCATTAATTTAAAAATTCTTCTCCCTGCTTAGTCATGTTTTTTCATTGTCTTCCTCGAGGACTTTGTGACTTGTCTTCAAAAATGCAGACCAGGGGCATAAGACCATAGTTGAAGGGAGTATGACACAACCTATAACAAGGTTTAGCGATGTATTGTTTGACAGAAGATGGGTTATTTTTATACCAACAGTTACAGAGAGAGCTGAGCTGACTTTCCTTGGGCTAATCTTAAAAACCCAAAATGCAGCAGGATCTCTGTGCAGAGATTTTCCTGACTGCCGTGGGCCTGAAGCTAGCACATCCTGTCTACTTGTGCTAATCTGCTGTTCTACTTAGGCTAACAAGCTGCAGGGTCTTGCAGATCTGTCCTGGGTTGAGCATGTCACTGCTTTAGACATGCTCTTTGCATGTGCCTGATGGATGCTTCCAGTCCTGTATAGGATCTGCAACTGGGATTATGGTGTTGTAGGGCTTGTCTCTTGGCTGGAAGCAGGTGGTGATGATAATTTTCCTTAGTCTCTTTCTCCCAAGACTTTGTGTCTTGGTGTAGTTTTCTGATGAACTTCAAAGCGATGACAAGTTTAATAATTTATGGTTGTTTTCAGTCCCCAAAGGACCCTCCTCTACTTCCCATCTTGTAGAGTAAACTTTCTATGGGTGTTACCAAGTATATTTGTCTCTTGCTTTGCCTGGCACCATTCAACATTTTTCAGGGTGATGCTGGGTAGCTTTGAATCCAGAGCAAGCTCTTGCTGACCATTTTAGCTGTGTTTTTTTACCCAGGGTGCATTATAGTCAGGTCAACTCAAATGATGTCTCATCTTTCTATCTGGAAATACTGTTCTGGTGAAAGTTGACACTGACTGTTTTATCTTGGTTTTCTGAAGAAACACATTCTATCCATTCTGGATGTCTGCATTTAAAAAAAAAAAAAATACTGTGCTCTTTGTGCTTTTATTGCTCACCTTCTCCAGTGTTGTCCCTAAATGATATGGGCAATCCCAGGGTACTTTGACCTCTGAGCAACCTTTGCCTTCTCTGTGGATTTTGAATGTGTTCTTTGTAGTAATTCCGCTGTCAGGATGTTATTTCATCCTCTGGCAGCTACTGCAACATTAAGTATGTAAACTTCTTTTAGTGTCAGAGGCACATGGGCACTGAAAGCAGAAAGGAGACAGTCTCAGGTGCATGTAAGGGAAAGGTGATGCTTGGCTTCTGCATAAACCAGGTTATGTTTCAGTAGGAAAACTTGCCTTGGACCAGATAAGTTCTGTTATCTCTTGAGCTATTTCTGAGGCAGCATCAGGCCACAGTACCTCTCCAGGTGCATGTTGTTTTCAGGTAATTGAGAGCTGCCTTGATTTGATGTGTGTACTTGTTCTGCTGCTGCTGGGTTCACTACCTGGCATATGAGAGCCACACTGGAGGGATTGATGAGGTCAAACCACCTGTGAGGGCACCTCTGTGTTTATTACAGCAGCAAGGGTTGGTTACCCTAGAATAAAGTCTTGTGCTGTAAAGGTATGGGATGCAGGGTAATGGCCTGCCCTGACTCCTCAGGATGCTGTCTCAGTGGTCTGGGGAGAGGTCAGTAGTATTTGACACTGTAGCTACAAGGAGGCTTTTTGGGAGCAATGGCTTTCAATATTAGGGATGATGGAGGGCCGTGAAGATTCGTCATGTGAGAAAGGAGAGCAGACAAGCAAAGATGAGGACACTGCAGTTAAAATAGAAGAAAACATGTGAAGGTGTCTGAATTGCTCAGCTGCTTTCTGGCTCCATTCAGTTTCTCTCTGCAATCTCCTGTGGCTGGGAGGAGAGAAGATGCCAAGACAGCCTGATGTCTTCTATGGAGCCATCAGGTGGTCTCACTTGTCCCATTCAGAGTCCAGTGATAGCTGGAGTGAGATGCACAGCAAGCCTCTTTCCCTCCTATGCTCCAGTGCAGGGACACCTGCGTGTGTGGCCTGTCTGGGCTAAATGTGCCATACAAGGGACACCTTTCAGTGTCAGCAAGCATCTGATCTCATTTTGCACGAAGTGTCATGTGTGTATAACCCAACCAGGCTCTGAACCTGACATGGCATCTAGCCTGGCATCACTGTGTCAGATCTTGCAAGCATGATTTTTTGGTGAGAAGGCTAGGTTTGAAACATGTCTGGAGCAGACTCTCTTTAGTGACTATTTTTGCAAAAAAGTACAGACTGGACTAAGACCAAACTTCTCATTCTGGTCATTCTGTTTCAGAAGTAGGTTGGAAGTAGGCTGGGATGAATGTGTGCCTTGTCCAGTTCCTCCCCTCTTCTGCAGGGAGAAACTCTGTTTGAGGGGGGGGACATGGGGTTGCTGAAGCTTGTTAACTTCATGGGGGGAGGATCTGACCTCATTGCTATCTCATCATGGGAAAAAAATATATAGCAAATTTAGTGACCCTCTGAAAGGAAACTGGATTTGCTTTTTTGTCTAGAACTGTGCTGAGGTTGTGGCTTTGCCTCACTTCTGCCAAATAAGCTCAGGATAACTAATGAACTTGAGCAGAAATCTGCCTGCAGGAGCTGCAGCAGCACTTCTTGCATTTTATTGTTAATATCAGATTGCTTTTTGCAGCTTTTCCCTTTCAGGGGTCTTGTTCCCATTTCTGCCTCCTACACCTTCCATTTTTCCTTGCATTTTCTGTTCTCTAACCCTTCCCTTTATACACTCCTGTTTGGTGTTTTTCAGTCGGCCAGTGCCTTATTTCTGCCTTATGAACTGTTCCTTTCTGCACGTTGCCTGTGTCTCTGTGCCTTTGTGCTGTGCACTGCTGATAACAGTGGGACAGGCAGAAAAATACAGCTCTGGAGTTGTAACTGTGGTGGTTAAAAAGCTGAGACCTCAGGTTCTCCTAACATAACAGCCAGGTGGGTATCCCTGTCTCCACGATCCTGGTCCATGACGCCCCCTTCACCCCCTCTCTGCCCAGTGCAGCTGTGATCCAGTGGGTGAGCAGGGCTGTGTGATGCTGCAGAGGGGAGCTCCTGTGGCAGCTGTTGCGTGGCCAAATGCATGGAAATCTAGCTTGGTGGAGAAGTAAAACCTGGACATCTTAGAAGGATCACAGTCCCAGTTTAGGGGCTACAGGTGTGTTCTACAGCACAAGAATTTAACAATAATGACCAGAAATCCCTGAAATAGGTAATTTTGCCTGTAATTGCTTGTGGTTCCTCTAGCTTTTGTGGAGAACTGCCATTTGACAGCAGCTGTTTTCCATGGAGAAGTCCTGGTGTGTATTCAGGGGAGAGCATCTCCTGCTGCAAGCTCTCCACTGGTTTGAATCACCTGAATCATCCAGGTTTTCAGTGGGAAAAGTCTCCAGTAGTGTTTGTGCTATCTGTAAGTGATCTTATGAGCACAGGATACCTTGGGAGATGGGGGAAGCGTGGTAAGAGCAGCAGAGCTGTCTCAGGAGGCTGCTCACTCCTCTTCCCTGCTGCCTGGGGCTGCTGCAGTGACACAGGCGGGTGCTGACACAGAACTGGTGGCCAAATGCTTCTTTCCCTTGCTCCAATGTCAATCAGCTGTAAGTTGTGGCTGCAGACCACAGTCCCTGCTCCAGTTTGATCAGTGGGCAGCTTTCAGGGAGGGACTGCTGGAAGAGAGATAAAAAGAGAGTTACAGGGAAGAGGCATAGAAAGAAATTTCTGTGCTTTCCTGTCACCTCAAGGTTTGTGGCTGTCTGGACCCACAAGCCACCAAATGCAAATGTTCCCAATCTGGTGAATCCCTTTAGGAGGAGAGCAAAAGAAGAGATGGCTTCTTTCCATGGTGGATGGGTACCCATGGCTTGGGAGTGCTGCTGTGTCCCAGAGGATGCAAACCTGAGCCTATCCAGCTTGCCTTCCTGCTGCCTGTGGGAAGGGAGTCTGGCCTGTGAGTAATAGCATGAGAGTCAGTTTATTTAAAAAAAGAGTTTGGGGGCTTTTAAATGCCAATTGTCTGTTAGTTTCCAGCTAATTGCTTTCTATAGTATTATGGTTGTTAGCTGGGAAAGGTTGGAAGAAAAACTCCTGACTCCCTCCTCTAAGCATCTTGGTCTGGAATTACTTAAGTGGTTTTGATGCTACAGTTTCCAAACTGCAAAATTAGGTTTATCGTCATTGTCACGAGTCCTCTATTTTATCGAATGCCATTTGTTTTTGTCATGCAAAAACCAAGTCACTGTTCAGTCTAAATGAAGTACAGGAGATAAACAGCACAGATGGTGGCATAAGTCAGGTCTTGGACTAGCTGAATTTTAAATGTTACAGAGATACAATTTGAAAAGTTTTCATGATAGATAAATAAATAGAAATCCCACTCATGAGTGACTTAGTGCATCTGACCAAACACTGCTGATCAGAGAGTGAAAATGGTGAATATCCAAAGGACCTGCTGAAATCGTGTGATCCAGTCTGGCTGCTCTGTCGTCCTCTTGTACTTTGGCATGCTGGGTGCCAAATCTGGACTCCTTGTCCTATAGGGGAGACATTGCACTCTCTGGAGCTGTGATTCTGCATGTGGGGAAAGATGCACTGGAAGGACAGGCAAGGGTTTGTGTGTTTTACTGATGTTTTGCCTTCACAATATGCATTTGAATGAGTGCTTAGAAGTGTCCTGAAAAGGCACAGAGGGCCATCAGTGGCAGTTGTGTGGGATGGATGTGGAGAGCATTGAAGGCTTGATCTGGTTGGTGAATGTTCTAATGAAACTGCCATCTTGAACCTCCCTGGAATAAATATTTGATGTGAACAGCACCTTATACTTCAAGGTTACCAGTTTCCATTTCTCTGTGATGTTGAGTGGCTGTCCTGTGATAGTCTCTGTAACCATACAACATGGTAATTCCTAACTACTTAGGCTTGCTGTGTGCAAGAGTGAATGTTTGAGTGGGCTCTCTGGCTGTGCCCAGGGCTGGATATGACTGGCCTCTGGAGGAACAGCATGACCTGGTGCTTACACCCCTTTCAGGGGGAATAGGAGTGTGTGCTGCAGGAGGAGGTGCTCAGGCAGAGACTTGAACTTCAGTCCTGCCATCCTCATGTCTGTGAACCTTGTCCCTGATTATAACCTGAAAATTGTAATGTGAAAAGGCCGTGTAATCAGCCTTTTTGTCCTGGTCTGTGCCTTACAGACTGAAGTTAAGGCACTGGTAAATGGGAAACATCCAGAAAATGGGAAACAATCTCTGCAGCTGGGTTTTGACCCTGTCAGATATGCGTATACTCACTGCGGTTCTTTCTGAGAGCTTCCAGTAAGTGCAATATTGGAGGCTCCTTTAAGCCTTAAAATGAAACCTTGACTTAAGGGAAAAAGCTTGCATTCTAATTGCATTTTCTGATATGTCTCAGCAATGTTAGAGACTCTGCCCTCCCAGTGTTCAGGGCACACAGCAGCTCCAAACTGCCTCCTTCAGCCTTGGTGACTCATACAGAGAAGCCAATTCCCAAGATTTCAAACTCTGTTGATGATGTCCTTAGAAAGCCCCTTAGGTCAGTGGCCACCCACGCAATCCAGTAACCAAATGAAAATCAAATGCATTTTGAAAAGATTCTGTCATTGAAAGGTCAACAGCAGACCAAGGGGTTTCTTGGAAATGTGTTTCATACCTGTTCCATTAGTAGCCTGTCTCCTTAGCCTTCTCAGGACTCTGAAATTCAGGCCAAAAAAGGAGCACAGTGTTCCAAGAAAATTAAGGAAATTGGGCAATGCTGATTGCTGGTATATGTAACTGTCTCTCTGGAGATCTTTTTGATCGTGTTAAAGAGGTAGGAATTTTTTTAATCAGCTTTATTTCTTTGTAAATCTTCAGACTTAATTCTTTTTCCTCTGCCAGTCTAATTGCAAAAATAATAACAGCTATTTTGATGGATCCTGCTTGATTCTTCTCTTCCAGGTAGTCTGAGGCTCTCTGATATTTTGAAAATATTCTGAATGTTTATAATTGCAGAATTGAAGAAAATTCATTACACCAAATGAATATGGAAATGGGTCCATAGTTTGATAACTAGTGGTTCATTTGAGAGCAATGGAGAGCAGGCAATTGCCTACAGGAGCTATGGGCTTGGGTGGCATCCAAAAAGATGCTAAACTTTTCCTGTTCAGGCAGGGGATGGTGGCAGAGGAGTGATACATGGTAGCATATAGAGCTTAGTAAAGTAACAAAGGGATTTTTGATAAGGGCTGGAGGAACAGCCTGCAGGTGTTCTTGGTAGCTATTTTGGCTTGTAACTTTTTGCTGGTTCACTGATCAAGTAACCATTCACTCTTCTTCCCCATCTCACAAACATATGCCTATGTTTGTAAAATATTTCTAAATCCCTACATTGATGCTGTCTTACTGTTTTTCACATTTTGGGGTTTCTCTTATCTGCCTACTGCAATGCCATAACACAGAATTATTCTGCAT
This sequence comes from Corvus hawaiiensis, assembly GCF_020740725.1. NCBI lineage: Eukaryota > Metazoa > Chordata > Aves > Passeriformes > Corvidae > Corvus > Corvus hawaiiensis. The sequence goes on along the minus strand of NC_063220.1, from coordinate 12,982,697 downwards.
AGCTTGCTGCTCTAAGCTATACTTTTTCATTTCATTCTTCAGTGGCTGCAGCAAGTTTTTGTGAGTGCTCTCCTGGGTTTGTTTTTTTTTGTTGTTGTTGTTTTTTGTTTTACCCTTTTATTTCATGAAATCTTTAAATGTGTCTTCCTGACAACTTTTCATAGAATTACAGAATGCCCTGGGTTGGAAGGAACCTAAAGATCATCTAGTTCCAACCCCTCTGTTATGGACAGGGAAACTTTTCACTAGACCAGGTTGCTCAGAGCTCCATCCAGCCTGGCCTTGTACACTTCCAGGAATGGGGCATCCACAGCTTCTCTGGGCAGCCTGTTCCAGTGTCCCACCACCCTCATAGTAAAGACTTTTTTCCTTATATCTAATCTAAACCTACTGTCTTTGAGTTTGAAGCCATTTCCCCTTGTCCTGTTACCCAGGCCCTTGTAAATAGTCTCTCTCTATCTTTCTTGTGGACTCCCTTCAGGTGCCAGAAGGCTGCAATTAGGTTACCCTGAAGCCTTCTCTTTTGCAGGCTGAACAATCCCAATCTTCTCAGCCTTTCCTCCTAGGAGAGATGCTTCATCTCTGTGATCATCTCAGTGGCCTCCTCTAGACCTGCTCCAACAGGTCCATGTCTTTCCTGTGTTGGGACCCCAGAGCTGGATGCAGCAGTGCAGGTGGGGTCTCACCAGGGTGGAGTAGAGGGGCAGAATCCCCTCCGTGGTGCAGCCCAGGACATGGTTGGTTTCTGGACTGGGAGTGCCCATGGCTGGCTCATGTCCAGCCTCTCACCCCCAGCACTCCAAGTCCTTCTGGGCAGGGCTGCTCTCTGTCTATTCATCTCCCAGCCTGGGTTGATGCCTGGGATTGTCCTGACTCAGCTGCAGCACCTTGTAGTTGATCTTATTAAACCTTCTGAGGTTGCCATGGGCCCACTTCTCAAGCTTGTCCAGTCCCTGTGGATGGCATCCTGTTCTTCAGGTGTGTCAACCACACCTCTCAGCTTGGTGTCATCTGCAGATTTGCTGAGGGTGCACTTGATCCCTTCATCTGTGCCATTAATGAAGATATTAAATAACACTGGTACCAATACAGACCCCTGGGAGACACCACTTGCCACTGATGTCCATTGGGACTCTGAGCTGTTGACCAGTATCCTCTTTTGTAATGTTCCTTTATGGACAGTTTCCCCTCTCAATAACAACCTGTTCTGGTTAGTTTTTGACAGGTCAGAGGCAAAACTTCGCTGTTCTTCTGGGCAGTCTCTTGGTAGGGTGAGGCTGTTTGCTAGTGAACAGCCCAGCTGGATGCAGGCTCTGCAGGCAGGAATCAATGGTGTTCATTTAACAGTGTTAAAGATCACTTTCCTTTACCGAGTATCTCATACTGCTTCTGGCTGTTGCATCTTTCAGGAGGAGGATGGAGCCCTTTCTGCTCTGAAGGGCTAATGGGCTTGAGCTGTGAATAGTAAATTCTGGGGATTAGTGAATGGGTTAAATCCCACTACTCAGCCCAACCACCTCTAATCTTATTACAATGCTCAGCTGATTAAAATCAATGGTGATTCTAATGGGGATACAGCTTTTCCTAACCCATTTGCAAGTCTTTATGGACACAGTTTTGGAAGCTACCCTGTGCTGTGCAATTCTCTTTGTTGCCCTGTGCCTTACACAGTTAAACCTTTCAAGAACTTAATGTGTAAGCATCACTAATAATAGTATTTAATTGACTGGAATGGTGCTTGCATTTAACCCTCCTACTTTCCTGTAATAAAATCCTTGTTAATCGGAGTATGTTCCCATGGTTTCTCTTGTATGTTTAAAATCCTTGAAAAAGGAAGCAAGTGTATTTGTTGTGGGGGAAAAACTTGCTGGCTTGCCCAAAATCAATGCATCTAGAAGATTAATACATTTAAATAGCAAAAGAAACACTGCCTGTGTTTACTCTCTCTTGTATTACTAATGACCCTGGGATATGACTGATCCGATGGGTGCCATGTCCATCAGGAGAAAGTCCCAATGCTAAACAGTGCAGTGGATGTGACAGCCTGTTAGTGCTACATGTGCCATGGTTAGCTGGGTACAAATATCACTTGAATAGGCTGGAAGTTTTCAAGCACCTCTGGGGACTTGAGGGTTTTCTTGGTTTTGTTACTTCTTCCGCAAGCTTGTGAGTGCTGCTCAATGAAGGTCTGTGCTCAGATAAATGTATATTGGTGCACTGAGTAGACAGAATAATGTGGGTCTGGAGGAGATTTGTTTGGGACCATAGAAGCACAGAACGATTTGGGTCAGAAGGGACCTTAAAGGTCATTGTGTTCCAAACCCCTTGCCATGGGCAGGGTCACCTTCCACTACACCAGGTTGCTTCTGGCCCCATTCAGCCTGGTCTTGAACGCTTCCAGGGATGGGGTATCCATAACTTCTCTGGGCAGCGTGTTCCAGTGGCTCATCACCCTATGAGTAAAGAATTTCTTCCTAACATCTAAACTATATCTCTTCTCTTTTAGTTTTAAACCGTTCCCCCTTAGCCTATCACTGTCTGCTTGTGTAGAAAGCCTCTCCCTCCTTTTTTTATAAGCCCATTTTAAGTACTGGAAGGCCTCAATGAGGTGTCCCTGGAGCCTTCTATTCTTCATTGAACAACTCCAGTGATGATGAGTCAGCTGCACAGTGGAAAGAAACCCCTGACTGCTATGCTTCATTCCAGTTGCTGGATCATCCCCTCATCATTTTTTTATGATTCAAAGCTGGGTTCATACATGCAGTCACTTTAACCATGTAGAGCTCATCTGTTTGGGAATTTTAACTATGGCTGATATCCACCCCCCGCTTAATTTCCAAAAAAGCTCATGGAATTACACATTCCAGTCTTTGTAGCCAGAGCTTGGTTTCCTGCAAGCTGCCTTGCTTCTGGGAATAAGGGTCCACGTGCTGCCCAGCCCTTCAGGAGTGGGAAAGGACTCTTCCCTGAGTCAGAGCTTCTCTGGGGTTGTGTAAAAGTGAAATTCTCTGATTTATAGGGACCATCACTCATGATGCAGGAGAAAAATTACATTTTTCAACAAAAAGGCCCTGAAAATCTCTCAAGGGTCAGTACCGTATCTCAGTATTGGGTATTGCCCTGTTGCAGTCATATTCCTGGAATGCTCTGCCACCTTTTGGCCCCTCTAAGACTCTTCATTTCAGTGTTGAGAGTTGGGGGTAACAGAAGAGGTATTAAACACAGTTTCAAGTGGGTGAGACTAAAATAGAACCTTTTCTGCCCTTCCTTTTCACCCTGAGAAACCCAGCCCTCTCTGAGCGGTCAGACAAGTCAATGTCTGCCCTGTTCCCTGAAACTGCTGCTGGAGAGAGACCGAGGATGTTGAATGCCATCTTCTAATCTTTCATTCTACATCAAATATTTTCAGTGTTGTAAATCGCTGCCACCTTCTCCACTTCACCTTTGCCCATTACCTCTGTTCTCTTCTCAAAGTGGGCTGTGGATGTCTGTACATCAACCTGTGTGTAGCTATGCCTTGTATCCCTTCTGCAGCAGCACTGAATGAGGCATTTTAGGATTTTGGGTTTTTTTTTAAAATAATTGAACTTGTCTCAATTCAGATGGATGCTGAATCTTATCAGTCACTGTGTGCCCAGCAGTTGTGTCTCTGTGTGTGTGTGTGTGTGTATGCCCACATGTTGTATGTGATCCTCCGTGTACACTAAATATGTTTACATGAAGGGTTAAACATTTCTTTGTTAAGTTAAAAATCAATTCAGTGCAAGAATTATTCCTATCTTCCACCTTTGTATAGCCTAAACTCCCCAGGCCTTGAGGAGCAAGTAGCTTTCTTCTGGCTGATAAAAGAGTCAGTTGTATCAGTCAGATACAACTAATTCATGCCTTGCTCTGTGCAGTGATAGTGTTGTGGAGAAGCTTCTGGCAAAGTGTGTTTTAGGGCACTGCAGTCAAAATTATGGTAGTCAGGTGTGAAAGTGACCCTTCCCATACAATCAAGTTGTGTTTGAACTTGGATTTTCAATTCCAAGGAGATGTCTGTTGCGAGCCTTAGAGGAGGACCCTGGACAACATCACTATTTCCCTTGTACCTTAGAAGATTATATTAATCAAAGAATTTGATGCCAGAACTCATTTTTTTGCCAACTGCTAATTGCTGGGCACTTTGGAGAGGTGATCGCAGTGAGCTGTGGCCCACTGGTGTTTCTCCATTGTTTTTCCCAGAAGCTGACGTAAAATTAACTAAGGTACTGAGAATGAGGGCAGCATACTTGGGAGAGAAGGGGGAATTATGCAAAAACCTGGCAGATTTTCCAGAGAAGAGGGATCAAACTAAGGAGCTTTACCAACATGAAGCAGTGTTGGGGTCACTGACCTCTGCCAAGATATATGCCAAGTCTGTGGCTGGCTGGCTGCCTGCCTGTGGTATTGTTCTGATGGATTTTTCTATATAAAGCACTTTTTCATTAAAGAATATTTGTATTGCATTCAGAGCAGGCTGCATAAATATGTTATAAAAAAAAATTGAAACTCAAATCTCTCATGTTGTACTTAGTAGGATTTTTGATTGTGATCCAGCCTATTCAAATAATGGTAGCTGTCTTAATGAGATCTACACTCATTAAACAGTCCATGTATCCTGCTGAAGTTTTAAAGTCATCGACTGAATTTGTAGAGGTCATTGGCTGAACACTCAGAAACAGAACTTGTTTGAAGTAGTAAAGCAACTTTTGGTGACCATGACACCATAGGTGAGTACATAAAGGAATACAGAGAGGCTATTTTGATTTCTGAATTTTAATGATCAAATGAAATCAAGTTGGGAATTGAAAAAGCAGGGTAAAAAAGTAAGAGAAGTCCATCCATGAATAAAAGAGCAGGATTGAGATGATGGCATCTGCTAGTTCCAAGAGCTGATTATCATATGCTTCAGACAAGTTCACTTCCTTCCCTGCAGACAAAATCTCCTCTTTGATGGAACAGTTTTAAAATGCAAATCATGTCCAGGTGAATTTAAACATTTAAAGACTATTTATCTGATGCAGTTAAAACATGAATTATTAAAATAAGCTTAAATGCTGTCATCTTTTGCATGTAAATTCAAGTCTGCTTTCTTTCTAGTTTGATACAAATTTTAAGTTTAAAAAACCCAAACACCTAACAACATTTCGTAACACAAGAAGAAATCAGGAGGAGTAAGGTGTGCTTAACTTGTTACTTAAACAGGTGTGTTCTGTGTGATCACTGAACCACCTGGTTCAGGACACTGGGACAGAGAGGGATGGTTGCTCAGCCTGGCTGTCCCTGCTGCTAAATCTGTAACCACAGCCAGAGGACTCCCAGTAATTTTAAAGATCTGGGATGTTTGTATTTTTTTAACGCCACCCAGGCTGGAAGCAAATATTGTGTATCTATGGCAGAGAACCTAGTTTTCTATTCAAACGATCTGTGTTTCTTTAGCTTGAGGAGAATGGAGTTTCAGTTCCTGGGGTTCTTAATAGGAATTTCAATTCTGAGTTCCCTGTCTGTAGTTCAACCTGATTACAGTGGCCGATGCCTTGTGAACTGCTGAAGCCAGACCCACTGCTTTGTAGTCTCTGAATGCAGCCCTGAAATCCCAGCTTTTAAACAGTATGAAGCATTAGTCTCAAACTGAAACAGTTCACAAGGTATCTGCTAAAATCTTATCTGCTCAAACTGTGAAACCAAAGAGAAACAAGATGCTTTGTAACATGTCCTTATTTTAAGGACTGATGCCTTTTTGTCATGACCCGAAGCACTTTAAATGATCCTGAAGAGCGCAACTACTTTTCCAAGTTTGTCCTACATCTCTGAGGAGACCTCTTCAGACACTCTCTTCTGTTAAGTTGATCCTCTTTGCAGGGAGGATACAGATGGAAACTGTGGTTCCAAACTGGGTTGTGCCTGCTTGCTGTGTTTTGGCTCTCAGTGGACTAGAGGAATGCTGGATTGTAGAGCATGCGATTACTGTGTGTGTGCCTTGGAGGAATATTTGTGCTCTGTTAATGCATGCTTACCTGTTACAGAGTGAGCTTCTAGCTTTTCTGGCTGTAGACATCCATGTTTCACGTGGGGGATATGATACCTGGAAGACCCCAAACAAGAAAGCCACACTAATGCTCTGAGATCTTTTAATCTGTTCAATCTCCTTTGGGGTCTTGGCTTGCAAATTTGGGGTGTTGGGCATTAGAATAATGTGTTGTAACCAAAGCCCATACTACTGCTGTTATTCCACAGGAGATGATGTATAAATAGAACTTTCTTTCTCCTCACTGGGCATTGACCAGATGCTGCTGTTGTGTAGGAGCCTGTAAGGACTGCATCTTTGCTCTCTTATCTGTTGTTGCTGACTTGCCTGTAACAAACCCATAAGCTCTTTTCTTTATTTGCTGCCTCTCCATTCAAAATTGTTTTGTCCACAAAAAGAAATTAATTGCCCAGAGGCACAAGTATAAGTGCCCTTATAATAATTTTCTTTCCTGATGAGACCAACATGTCTGCAAGCTCAAGTCCTTTTCCTACTCGTTTTCCTACGTGCTGTCAGACCCACAGCACTCTGCTTTGTCATGGGCTAAGAATGTGTAGAGGTCAGTCACTGCATCTCAGCTGAGGAGCAGGGGACTTCCAGCTCTGGGAACACAGCTTCCTTAGGCACTCTAACACGCCCTTGGTAATCAGTTCATTAAACTCAGGGAGAGCAAGTACATGGTGGGATTTTGACACGTAAGACTGACGCAACAAAATTCACAAGTAAGTGCCCATTCCTGTGGTCGGTCATGTGTATTTAACCACTGAAAGAATAGCCTGTTAGCAGGAAAAAATGGGGTTTGGAATTGTAATATTTTTCCAAATCTTTTTTGCAATGTCTGTACTTCCTCCCCATTCTGACTGATTCCACACTGGAATTTTTTTACTGGAAGCATTGGGTATGTGGTGAGTGCTTATGTTGTTTCAAACATATATCTGTACGGTAAGTCAGTACAGCTGTTGGGCAAAAATGGGCCCATGCTTATATCTTAATTTTAATGAAAAAAAGACTGGTAAACTAAGGACTTGGGAACAACTTTCATGATTGAAGACAGCACAGAAAACCCTGCTGATAAAGACTGCTTACTGCTGAAAGCCTGCCTTGTAGCACCAGATTAATTTCTCACTGATATCCCTGTTCAGGTGTTCTGGAAATGCTGCAGAATTGATAACTGATGAAGTTCAGTGATGAAAACTCTTTTTCCGTTTCACAGAAAAATCACATTTTCCAAGCTTCCCAACAAATATTTAACGTTCCCCAGATCTATAAAAATGACGGATCCCATCACTTGAATGAAAACATTAACCAATAAAATCAGATTAAAGTTGATTTAAAACAGGACTTTGTAATTAGAAAATTCCTGCAAAGTTGTGTGAACTTGTCATTGTAACATCCTCAGGCTACAAGCAGGGTTTGACAACCCTGCTGGGACAGAATTTGAAGTTGTTAAGCTTCACTAAAACACTTGTTCTTCTGACAGCTCAGCAAATTACATCCATAAAAGGCAGCATGTAAAGATAAATGTTGTGGACTGTCCATACCTCATGGTGTTCTGCTTGGCACTGCTTTTGTGATCACCTGTTATATGATCCCTGTTTAAAGCTCCTTCCCCTCTGGGGATAGAAGGAAGTGAAGGGCACTGCTTTCGAATTCCAAGGTACCCTTTTGCTTCCAAGGAGACAAAATACTCAGTGAGTAAAGCCACCTGTAAGTTGTGAAGTACTGCTGGGCTATTGTCCAGTGTCTTTCTCTAGATGGAATTGAAAGGAGATCAGAGGAAAAGTCAGGAGATGCAAACATCTATTTTCATAAACCTATTGCAGCTGGAATTAGAATATAGTCACCCATAGATCCTTTTAGCAGACATAGTGCCATTAATTTATTCCTCCTCAATATTAAGCGTTCCTACAAAGAAATAAAAAGGCCAAGGTTAGTAATGGCAAGTTCTTAATTTAAAAAAGGCATAAGAAAAGAAACCTCAGTGATGTAAAATTCTTTCAGAGCTGCTGTAGAGCCCCCACTGTTAAAATGAAGGTCTTAATGCAGCTTTAACAGAGCAGAAAGCATTCTGTAAGAATGCTTTTGAGTAAGGAGATCAATGCCAAATGCATTATTGGACTTTATGAGCTGCTTGAATCATTAAGGCACTCTGCAAGGGAAAAAGCATGGTACAAGGTTAGTCAGAATTACTTTAGAAAGTGCTGCCTTGCTGAAATGTGTTCATTATGTTCCTCAGCCGTGCTTTAAAACTCTGGTGCTTTACATTCTAAGGTATGCAATGGCTTGGTTTGGGTTTCTTTCTATGGGCCGCGGGAAGGTGTGTTGAAAGTTACAACGCTATTTATTTTGGAAGTTCCGTACAAGGGTCTGTCATGTAATGGTGCTGTCAGCTTTTGGCACAGGAGGTCAGGGCTTGGGACTGATGGGTCTAGTCAACATGCAGATAACAGCAGTGAGAATGGATGGACTGGAGAGAAAGCAGTTATAGCCCTACTGAGCTCCCTCCGTCTAGACTCTTCTGGGAAATAAAAATGCTGTTTTCAGTCTACATATTTTTGGGGTAATTACATGACTCAAGTCTCAAGCTTGGACTCAATAGATCCTAGCACCATCTGTTGTCAAGACACCTCTTGATCGCAAGAGTGAGACAAAAAACCTGCCCCAGTAGCCTGCATTTCTGTCAGCTTGGTTATACCAATATCACTGTCTGTAGGGTTGTACTGTAAACTGGGTCAGGGAATAGAATTGGATTAAAAAAATTATCCCACTCTAATGGTTATTTTTAAGTGTTGTTCATTCCCCATGCCCCCCCCCCCCAGCCCTTGGTACAGGGGCAGCAACAGGGCCATTGACACTCCTCTTGTCAGGAAAGCTGATATGCAGAGCACTTCTGTCTCATTAAATGACACAGCCTCTATTGACACTTGTCACTCACTGCACTTCAGTTTTGAATTTTAAAGCATAAATCCTTGCTGTCAGAGCTAAAGGATGAGGGGTCAAAGATAGAAGCAAACTCTTACAGCTTCAGCAATGATGCAGCCCTGTGTTAGGCAATCAAGCTGTCAGTGTATGTCACAGTGGGTCTTCTGTGCTGGGTCATGTCACCCTTGGGCATCTGGAAAGAGCTGGGTTGGTGCAGCAGGTGGTAGTGGTTCATGCACACATGCTGTTCCCTGGTCCAGGCTCCTGGAAGTGATGATTTCTTCATCCTTAGCTCCATTTCCTTAGATAACTTTCTCAGGGGGAAAAAGGCAGTGTAAGAGTTACCTCAGAGGTGGTTGTGAAAGTGGCTGTGATGTGCTAGGGGAGGTGGAAGAGGCAGCAAGGACAGGGCACACAGGAGTAACAGATTTGTTACTCTCTGGTAACTAAATGGGGTGGGGAAGATGCTGTACTAGGGTTTGATTCTGGACACTGTAAAACCCCCGGCAAACAAGGAACTAAGGACTGCACTGTTTAGAGCCATTGATGACAGTGTGTGCTAGGCCAGCTCCACAGAGCTTTTGTGAAAGGAAGTAGGGTCTTACAAGCAACAAATTAGTAGTAGTAAGCAGCAGCAGGATAAAAGAGAGTGCTTATATGGCTCTGTAACTAGTTAAAGAATCAGAGGTAAAGATGAAATGATTGGTTTCCTTAATGAAGAGGAGGGGTCAGTGCAGTGTCCTGTTCGTCTGAGCTGAGAATTTTAATCTAATCAAGTGCAGTAGAAACCAGAATCTGACAGAAGTGCAGAAAGACTTTGTGATGATGAGTGTTAAACTGTTAGGTTAAACACCTTGAGGGAATATGGAGAGTCAAAACCAAATAAACGTGGGATCTGAGTCAGTGATGTATCGGAGCTGAGGGAGCTGGACTCTGAAGTTACGAGAAAGGTAGGTATGGCCTCTGGTGAGAGGGAATTGGTCTTGCAACACAGTATGTACTTACAGAAATCTTGGAAATGGCCCAGTTTTTGAAAAGAGTTAGGCTTAAACCTGGGGAGGTGCTTCTATTCAGCAAATCCCAATGCCAACAGGCAGTAGAGGGACCCATGCTGAGACTCTGGTTGGTGCATAGACATTGACAAGCACATAGAGAGAGTGAACCCTTCCTACTGAATAAACTGGTCTGCAAGCTTGGCATCTTCCTCAGAGTTTATCCAAGAAACAGTTTTCTCCAGCTTTGCACTCAGTTGTTAATTTCATGGAGGTCATCCTCTACCCACTCAGGGCCATGAGAATGCAGTTTCCATTAAAGAGATTCTTTTTTTTAAATGTAATAACAACTTAGGTTTTGGATTTGATGGTTTCTGAGAAGCAACTTTCATATCTAGGGGGGGAATCCAGAGTGCTTCTAGCTCCATCACTCCAAGAATCTGTTATCCATCTGTGATTCTCAGACAGCTGTAGCTGGTGATTCTGCCTGCCTCCTTTGGATTACCAGTGTGAGTGTGGGGATGGAGAAATGAAAGAATTTAGAGCTTGTCTTGTTTAGCCTAGCTAAACAAAGCATAAAAATCAATATATTTGTTCTCTGTAATGAATAAAAAGGCTAGACCTGAGAAAAGGGAAGAGCCAAGTAAAGAACAATATTAGAGCAAGAATGAGTTGGTGTAAAGTGGCTGTGGATGTATTTCTGCTGGAAGTGTGGGGAAAATTCTTTCACCCTCACAGCAGTCAGGTCTGGAATGGCATGCCAGTCAGTCATGGGAACAAGATCACAGCAAGATGGTGCTTATAAAAAGGGCTATAAAACAGTTTGTCTGTAACAAATGCCATATAACAACTCATCCAGTCCTGCTACTCTGTGAAAAGGTAAGATAAAAGTTGTAAATAAATTAGTGTTTAGACCAATGTTATCACCTTGGAAAATGGGGAGTAGAAAATTATTTTTACTGAGGGGGTGAGCTGCATACCCAGTTAAACCTCCCAGACAAACACAACCTTATTAGAGCTATGCTTGGCTGCTTATTCATTTGTGGTATTTGTGATTAAATGCTTAGGAAGACAAGACTCATTTAGTATTCCCTAGTGAGCATTTGGTTCAGGCATTATGATTTTGATGGAAAAGCAGCTGTTGACCAACAGTGAATTTAGTTGTATTGGGAAAGAAAGAGCTTATCACAAGTAGTGGATAACAAACTGAAAGAAGAGGATAAGGTCCTATCACTCCTACCACGGAGGAGCTGGGAAATACTCTCACTTCCTCGTCCTTTACTACCTGCTCATAAGCTCCTAGTTGGAAACAAACTCACATTTTTAGCTGGGGCTTGGGATCCTGCCTAGGTAATAGCCTGTCATGTCTAATTACTCTTTAAGAACTGGGATGAAATTTGGGCAAACTGAAAGTGATGAGACAGAACTGTGCAGGGGTAGCCAGCTGCTGTGAAGCATTCAATTACAATGCCTTTAGGGAATTTGATTGGAATAGATATTTGTATTTTATAACCTAAGTGTGGCATTGCTTTATTAAGTGCAGTTGTTATTTGGCCCCTGACCAGTGTTGCTGAAGCCTCTTGAAAGCAGTAGTAGGCTGTGATGCTACTACCAGGAGATCTGTGGATGTAAATCGAACTTTATAGCATGTCTTTAGATTTTTTGAAGCTGAGCAGGGTTCCTCCTCATCAGGAGTAACCTCAGAGCAGTGAAGGTAGAATGAGCATTACCCCTCATTTTACTCTGAGTACAGGATCGCAAGTTTAGCCAGTGCTGATGTTGCAGACACAATGCTGATAGAACTCTTTCCTAGTGATTGAAACGGATGTTCTGACTGTAATTTGTAGGCATTTTGTTAATCCTAAACACATACTCTTCTCATTTTTATCAAAATTTTCTTTTGTCATTCCAGTAAATGATAGTCTTATTTTCACTCCATAATAACCTCGTACACAGCCTAGACAGACACCGTTCAAGAAACTTCTGCTTTTGATGTAGATATGGATAAAAATACTGTCAGCAGGAGTATTTAAGTGCCTGTGATGCTCTGATATTCAACAAAGTAGAGATATCTCTAAGGATCCCTCTAGTACTTTCTGAATTTAATTTTCTTTTCGAGGTCTCAAACTCAACACTTAAAGGCCTTGGCCATAGTTATTCTCTTTGGAAAGTTGCAGAAATTCTGTATGTGCATCTAAGGGCAAAGTTTCACCCTTCACTAATGAGAATCAAAAAGAAAAGAATTTCAGTAGTTATGGTAGGCTCTGATTAAATACTTGCCACATAAATCTGTGTGTCTCAGAGGCAATAAAATTAAGAAGCAGCTGGTGAAATGTGCTATAGATTGAATGCGCTGCTAATAATCATGAGCCTGTTTGAGCCAAGTGCTTTTTCCCTTCATGCATGCCTTGGGAAGTGCTGAACCAATGAGTTATTCTTCTTACCAAGAGCAAAGGGTAACATCTGCTGTATTTTCTATTCAGTGTGTTTTTATTAGATGTAAAACAGTTGCAGAGAAAGTAATAGAAATACCACACAACTGAGAGAAAGGAATCTGCAGATTTTATTGCATTCATCCAAATACTGACACTGCAGCCCTGACTGTAAGTCTTTGGACACAGACTGGCTTCTTGTGAGGTTTCTCAGTTGCCTCCCATAGGAATTGCCAGACAGGGTCATAACCCAGATATGTTCAACCCACCGTCCTATCTTAAACAGTGGTATGGACCAAATGCTTCAGGGAAATGTGGAGCAACGATTTCTACGTATTAGGACCCATCTTCCTACTAGATCCCATCCTGATCTACAGTAGAGAAGGTTGGATTGTACAAAGCCTTGTGATCTCTCAGTGTTTGATGCTGATGCTTCTCCTCAAAAGACCTTCTGGATGAGAAAGCAGGAACCTTGGAGGACATTCAGCTCCTCTTTGGTGACTCAGCACGAATCTCAGTTGTTTTGAGCTTGTTTTTTCCTGAAGGGGTATTTTGGATAGTGGTACAGTGCCATCTGTAGGGAAGTAGTTAAAGAAGCACAGAAAGGCATAAACTGGAGTAACTGTGTAGGAATACAGATGGTAAAGGGTATATCCCACTGCTTCCCATTCAGCCACTGTTTTACATACGCACTTGGATTTTAGTGGGAATAAGCTACACTCACGCACCCATTAGGCTCAGTGCTGTTTGTTGGCCCCAGGATACCCCATGTGTGAAAGTCTGACAGCCAACCCAAACTAAACCAAAAAGTCATCAGGAGCTGAAGAGTTTATAAATGGGGCTGAAAGTCCTAAGTACCTGGAGTTTCCGTAATAGATTTTTTTGTGTAGATGGTTTCGGCGAAATGCCGGTGTAGCAAAGATGTAACTTCTCTACCTGGGTTCTGGTGTGAACTTAGCAAAAGCATGTAAATCCTCAGGGGAATTCCTGTATGTGCTCGTCATAGACTGACAAAAAAACAGGGTTATGGATTTAAATGTCCCCCACATGCCCATGCAGTGCTGGTGGTACAGACTGTGACATCCCCTCTGTAGCTGAGCCTGAGCACAGCCCACACATTCCTTTGATTCACTTTGCAGGTCCATGCTGAGTGGGCACCTGAGGGCTGTTTGTAAGTATTTGAGGGGTATAATAACCCAGGGGAGAAAGTTTTCACTTGGTGCTGCTTGGACAAATATAGATGATGCTAAATAAAGAGGAATGCAGGCTGAGATCATCTGCAACATGGGAAATAAAAATTGCTTTGCAATCATGAGTGACAAATGGAGTTTCTCTTTCGAGAATATCAACCATCTCTTTCAAGAATATCAGCCATCAAGAACTTCTCTTCACCTTTCACCTCAAATATGTAGGTACATAGGAAGGTTAAGATGGTACTTGCCAGACAACATGCCTGATTTTTTTTCATTTGCTCAGATGTCAGCTTTCTGTCTTTTCCAGTTTATTGTCTTTATATGTGAGGCTCTGAAAACACATGTCAAATATTACTCTTATATCTCACAGATTTGTTCTAGCAAGAATTATACAGCTTTTCAGGCAAGCCCTCCAGACTCCTGATTGGGGGTATATAAAGTATTGATGTAGAGACACGCTCACTTCAAGTCTACTGCCATTTACAGAGTTCTGTTGGTCCTGGTGTGCTAAGCAGCGTGTTAAATGCTAAATGACCTCATCACTTTGAGAGAGAGGGCTCTTAACAAGGGCTGGTAACTGATTGTTTCGTTTGCAGTCTTTGTCTTAGAGGGAACTTGTCATCCTCATTTGGGTGCCCTGTGTAGCTGTAAAGAGGCTGCAGAGTAGCCTCTGTGGTCTGCAGCAGAACCAAGGCATTTCAGGCTGTGTGCCTGCTGGATTAAATGCAATTGCTCTGAGTACTGAAATGGCCTTTCCCATGCTGAGGATGGAGTTAAGTACCTGGACAGGTGCTGTGCTGTCTGGACCACAGGTTTCCTGGCTCTCCAATATTTGATGTGTTGAAGAAGGCAATGCTTCCCCCTTGCTTGATTCCTGCCCTCTGTCCCCCAGACCCTCACTGAACTGGCACGTTTTGTAATCACTGAATAACATGTTCTTGTGCCTGACATTCCCAGAGAGCTGGAGGTGGCTTTGGATAAGTTCCTTTCAGAACTCTTAAAGACTTTCTCCTGGATCCTGTGAGGTTGTTGAACGTTTGTTTTTCCAGATCTCTGCAGGACCAGCTGAAGGCAATAGCTCTGCACCCCCTGCTTTTCCATTTCAGCTATCCTAAGGTCCCTGATAGTGGATGCTTCCAAGGGAGGAGTTTTGCACCTTGTGTATGTGCACAGTTGTGTTCTGAAGGAAGCAGCTGGGTGAAATCCTGTACTCCCCAGGCAGAGAGGACAAAACATTAGGTGGGAGCTTTTTGGATGAGAATGCAGGCCTCTTTCTGTTGATAGAAGTCTGTTTATGCTTTGATTCAGTTTCTTCAGGAGAAAGAGGAAATCTGTCAGCTTCCAGGAAAGTAAAAGGAATTTTCTAGCTATTCTTTTGACACTTGAGATGACCCAAAAGTTACTGCTCTGGCAAGGGTGCCTGTAATACTGTTAACGCAAAACTGCATTTTAGTGAAATCTTGATACCGAGCAGTTGGGGATACGCAAGCCATGCGGAATTGGTTTGTTTTCCATCTTAGTTAAAAACCAGCTTAGAAATTCTAGTTTAAAGCATTGATGATTCTGTGTTTTAATGACAAATCTCACAAAGTTAGGTCCAAAGCCACAATTAGATATTTGAGTAGACAGACTCTGTTTTTTGAAAGCCAGCTTTCAAGTTAACTCAGGATCTGCATGGGAAAGGGGTTTTTCTTCTCCATTACCAAGTCAGACCTACCAATTTTCTTGATGGGATGTTTTATAAATTAGTGCATTTTGCAAGAGAGGGTCAGGAAAGTGTCAGCTTAAGGTTTATGATGGAAACCCAGTGACCTCTTGGCTCTGGAGGGACTGCTGTTCCTTCACAGTGAGATTCAAGGAGTGTAGATTCCCTGGTGGGGCAGGGGGCAGGGGCTTCAGTGTCCCTCACCTGAGTATCAGCACAGGGCAGGCTGCAAAGGGAGGGTGCACATGCAGATGTGGACGGGGTGGAGTCCTCTGGCTGGAAGGTCACTGACTTCTTCTCGGAGGCTGCGTGACCGCTGGGAGCAGAACGGCCGTGAGCTCTGAAGCCTCAGTGCCTACGGAGATGGGGAAAAAAAGTAGTGCACCTTGACGCCAGCAGTGCAAGACTAAATGGCTGTGAATGGAACAACTTACCGGCAACATTTTCCATTTGCAGCTCCATGTTGAGGTAATTAGCCCAAATAAACTCAAACTGCTGGAAAACTGCAGGAGCAATGGAAATAAAAGGTCACCATGCATTGCAGGGGTTAAACAGCTGGGCTTGAATACCTGCACTGCTCTCTGCATTAAAGGGAAAACTGCAGTCATTCAATAGGTCTAATAACTCTCAAAAGAACTTCTGAGATGCTTATAACTTTTGCTTGCCTCTCTTTATTTCATTGCTTCAATCAGAGTTGTTTATACTTCTCCATAAGTTTGCCTTTAGCTTCATGGTTGGTAAAAATTCGTCAGGGAAGCGTTCAGTCTACCCCGTAATTATGCATGTTAGGGCCTGGTTTCAATAACCATGCCAAAAGTAACAAACAGCACAGTGGCCCCTCTTCAGCACCCTCTTCCCACCAGCCTCATGGCAAATAACTTCATTTTAAAAATAGCTTAAAATAGCAGTGTGTGTACATTGACATTTCCCATTAGTTTTCTGCTCAAAGCTTGCTTCTTTAAAAGGCCAAAATTGTGAGTTTTGGCTTTGAAATTTTGTTTTGGCTTAGTTAGAAATCTGGTATTTAGTGCTGGCAAGGTGAACAGGGGAGCTGGTGTAGATGAGTATGTCCTGAGTGTGGTTTTTCTGCCATGAACTCTGTAGAGTGTTTCCCATGGAGGAGACTAAGCTCACAGGTATCAGTTGATGCTGTTGCTTTCTGAGACTAAAAAGAGGATTAGAGTAAAGAGGCTTTCAGTAACTGAGCATAATTGCGCTAGAGCCCTTCATAGTAGAAATAGAAAACTGCTGATGAGAAGTTATGAGGGGATCGGAAGGGATATTGGATTTGGAAAGCAAACTTACATGCACACATACTTTTGCTTAAAATCTGTTACTCTCTAACTCTGCTGAAGTGTGAGCATTCGTACTGTTTGACCTACTGTGCTCTCACACAGACTGGAGGATTTGCTTTGCTATCTCTGTTTACCTGGGGGTGTGTTATTTTTAGAGAAGCGGAGCTAGCAAAGAGAGCTGGTTTTGTCCATTTGATAATTCTTGCCTTTGTTTAATTTCTGTCTCTGTTCCTTAATCCAATGGGACTGTTTTTACCACTGTACATGTCTTCTTTACTATGAGCAGCTCTACAGCTTTCAGCCTGAGTACTGAAGACAGTAGAAGTAGGAAGTGATCTACAAGCCCTTAAGTAGAGCCCTCTCTTCCTTTGTCTCACCCCTCTTCAGTTCACATTTGTTGCTACGAGGTGGAATTTGCACATTGTCTGTGTCTTGGCTTTTTCCCCCCTTGTGATAGGCTTGGGACAAGCAGTTCTGATCATTTCCAGTGAGGGATTATAAGGAGAGGAAATTCATATACAGCTCAAATTCCTAAAAACGTGGAGGAAAAAGTCAGGGCCTGTATCTACAATCCTGTTAGAGACAAGTGAGCCATGATAGATTTCTCATCAGCTCTTGAATGTTCTTATAGCCTCAACTGGAGATTGTTTCTCCCTGAAAGTTTACCAGAAAAACTGAGCGAGAATCAGTGGTGGTGGTTTGAACTGTATTTCCAAGGGGTTCAGTCTCAGTAGTGTGGGTGTTCTCCCAGAAGGTCCTGCTCTAAATTACTTCTGGCAGCTGCAGGTACACATAAGCCAGAGAGTCCTTAACATGCCCTAGTTGATCTTTCAACTTGTTAGAGAACAAGGACTTGCATCTTACTGCATGCAACAGAGCAACTGATAACCACGTGATACATGTCTGGTGCTCCCAGATACTAATATAATACAGAAAATTCTTGGTAATGGTTAAGTGCAAGCTTACCACATGTCCTTCTTTGAAGGAACAGTAATAAAAACATAGCATTCCATTCTGGTATGTGTAAAGAAAAGTCATCAATTTGAAATATTGATAGTTGGTTGTATTTGTATGTGTACTTCTACCCTTGGGTCCTCCTCATATTTTTATGATTTAAGTATCAAATTCCTTTTTTGTGTGTTGTTCTGTCCCACCCTGGCCACCCCAGTACTTTTTCATACCTATTCTAGTAGTGAGTCAAAATGGTGATCTTTTTTTCCCAGATGATGCTGAACCCAAAACTTCTTTTGTTTTTCTTTTTTTCCAATGTCTATTAACAAATAAGATGTGAGACTGAGTGAGTGAAAGTTCTTTTAGGAAAACAGTTGAATCTTATACTGACTTAGGCCTGATAAGAAAGCTTATCTCTGTGCACTTGAGAAGCCACAGCAGGTCCAGTGACTTCTCTTACCACACATTTGCATTGGTAAGGGGCTGTTCCATCACTCCGTGTAAACTAAACCACCGTGACTGACCAACTCTTCTTGCATGAGGCATCTGTGCTCTCCTGCCTTTGAGTTCATGCCCACACTGGTACAAGCTGGGGTGGTGAATGTGCAGTCCTGCAGGGCACATGCAGTCTCTTTACCCCTGTGAGTCTGTATCTGGGCAGGGAGTGAGACACCTCCATTCAAGGACATCAGTGTGGCTACAGTACAGTGTATCATATCCCTGCATTCAAAACCCCCTCTGCCTAGAGAGCTGCAAAGAGAAATGTTGGAAACTTTAAAAAACAAAAAGCATCTTTCTGCATAATTTTGGGTAAACTGTCTGATAAAAATTACCTTCCCAAGTGGGATTTTCTAACATTTTCTTGTTTGTCTGGGTTTAGTGTATGTGGCAAATTTTGGCTACTCTTATATAGAGGTGAGAGTATCTGTGCCCCTTCCTCAGCAATCTCAGTCAGTGAAGTTTGATTTGATTGGTTTGCTAACCTGGTGCTGTTACACAGGACTTCCACTACGTTAGCAAAAACTAAACAGAGGGATTGATGAGCTGGGAGGATCCCAGGGCTGGCCTGCTATCAGTGACATGTTTATAATTCCCTCTCTCTCTTTGCCTGAAAATCCTAGAATGGACCATGACTCCATTTACGAGCAGTGTCTAGGAATATGTTGAAGCAGAGTCCAATTCATTTTAGGCCATTGAGTTCCCTTCTGTGTTGTCGTCCTCAGAACTAGCAGGCTAAACCCTTATACGTGGGATGATGTTTGTCAAAACCCCCATACACAATTCCTTCTTCCTGCAGATCCAACTCTTCGGAGAGATAGTCCCTTACCATAGAATAGTTTGGCTTGGAAGGGACCTTTACAGGTCATTTAGTCCATGTATCTAAAGAGTACAGCAAGCACCACATTTCAGTGCCCAATGTCCTGCCTGCCAAACAATGATCTTGCTTGTGGAGCAGGGACAGTTCACTGGAGAGCCCCATGTGCTGAGGCTTGGGCAGCTTTCAGTCTGGTACTCCGTGTGCTGGGGCCTTCTCCCATCAGGAGCCACAGGTCACATTCCTCCCCAGCTCTTACGCTAAAGCAGGGGGCTTTGGTTGCCAAATAAGTCTTTTCAGGCAGGAAGGAATGTTTTGTGGAGGGGATTTACCTGTTAGTGGATTAGGCTATCCCAGAGTCAATGGCCTTGCCAGCTTGGAAGAACCTGCCCACTGCTGCCTACTTTGAAAGCTGTTCTCTCTTGCTTCTCTTGCAAACACACTCTGCAGGACTCTGCTGCTAGTGAGCAATTTGCTTGTTTCCCCAAGATCTTGAGCAGGTAAGCCTAGGAAGGGTGTTGGTCAGGACTGTTGTTTTCAGGGATATTGTTGCATCTTTCAGATGGGAGACCAGAGCCCAACTTCAATAAGATTTTACAGCACGTTGTTGATCCTTAAGTTGTCCCAGGACCTCTGAATGACCAACCATCAATTAACTCTGACCTCTTGTGGTTTCAAAATCTGCGTCCAAATGCTGTGGTTGGACTCTCTCTGTCTCAAACCCCTGACCACAGTTGCTATTTTTAAGCAGGGGTGGAAGGCTGTGATCTCCTGGAACTCATTAGCTTTCCGTGCTGCCACTGCCCAGCTCCTTCCCCATCTATCAGAGACATTGCTGTGTTAGCGTGGACGGCTCATCCTGTTCATCGCTGTTGTGGCACAGCAGGGCTGCAGCTTGAGATACCTGTGCTGCCTTTTGTGGTGCTAAAGCCTCTCCAAGTGGGCTCACTGACTTAGGAAGCAACTTCCAAGCCCAAACTGCCTGGTCTTGGCGTTTTCTTCCTTCACTGTGGCTTGCCCTTCCTCTTCTGTTCATGTTTTTGTTTTTCTTGGGAACATCCAGTGGTGTGTTTGACCTCCTATGGGTCAGGGTAGAGCTACAGGCGTTCCTGTAGCTCCTTGCTCAGCTGTCTGCCTGCCCACACCATGCTTGTTTTCCCATGGCAGCCAACCACCTGCTGATGTCCAGCTCAGCCTCTCCACCGTCTGACAGCTCGGCAGAAACCCCAGGGGCTTTAGCTCTCCTTACAAAGCGCTAACTCAATTATTGGACTTGGGATTAAAGTAAAGGCTCTGGGAGCACAGCACAGATCACAGCGTTAGTCCACTGAGACGTGTGCCTAGCAGCAGGGGGGTGTTTCCTTTGGGTTTCATAATGGATTAGAAATGCTTTCTTTTGGGGGCCAGATTGTCATTCTCAGACACTGTAGTCAGTCTTACTATCAGCCCCTTGAAGAGTAAATGTCTAAAGGAAGTGACAGAAATAGATACACTTGTTTCCAAAACAAAATCTTTTGGTCCAGAGAAAAGATACCTGCCTCTTGAGAAAGAGGAGAAGGCTCCCATCTCTCCTACTTGTCTGAGTTCAAGGTCTCTTATCCTTTGTCTTTGACTTGTTTCCCATCGCTTATCATTTACTAGAAAAACATTCCAGCATCTGTGCAATGCTAGACCACCAAAAAAGATGAAGAAGAGATGGGTGCACTGCTGCTTCTCTATTTATAGGAAGAGAGAGATGAACCAAAAATGAGATGGGAAAATTCAAATCTTTAAATACTCTGAGAGAAATGGATGGAAAAAGGGCTGCTTTCATTGTTCACATGGTCCAGGAGACTTTCTCATGAACAGCTTGGCGTAACCCCATGGGCAGCTCACTCATGACCGGGGGATTTCTGTGTACAACCCCTGCTCTTGTTTTGATGTCTCTTATTTGCTTCAGCAAGTAACTGCTACAGCAGTTGTACCTTCTTGTCCTAGCTTAACTTCCATCTTGGTACTTTCTATGCTCATCCTTCAGAGTAACTCACATAGCACTGTTAGCACTTCTGATCATTTCACTTGTATTCACGCTCTTCTTGCTACCTTAGGTTTGCACATTTTCATTCCAGTCACCATTTCATAATCCCTTAAACACTGAAGATATTCCCTATCTCCTTTTAGAACAGTAGGCTGCTCTGTCTTTTTCCCTGTCAGATCAGTGAAATCTCTCTCAAGCTGCTTTCTTTTCTGTGTTTCCCTTTGCCATTTTTGAACCTATTTCCAAGAGCACCACAATCTTCTCTCAGACCTCCTCTGCTAATCAAGTTTTAGTAGCCTTGGTGTTTGGAAAAACACATCTTCTCCTATATTTGATGAAGAAATTGCTATAGTATTTGCTTGCAGATCAATGGTTGTTCTAGATTAAAGATTTGGACCTCATGCTCTCTGCTCTGCCTTCAGAGGTTGGCTCAGACCCATCGCAAGGGCAGAAGGAACTGTTTTCAGTCTGGGCGTTGGAAAGGGTGTTTCACGGCAAGGTGTTGAAGTGGGAAGTGTAAGGATAGAGTGTGATGCTGCCTTGAATGCAGTGAGGAATTTAAGGCACATGATGGAGGGTGGGAACCAAGGGCTTGTCATTGCAGGTGAGATGCAGGGTGGCCAAGAGCTTCCCATTTGTTCTTGTACCATTTAAAATGTCTCGCACATCTAGAGCAGCATCAACCTCAGCTGTGCTTTCTGCCACGAGCTCTTTCACACTGCTCCTTTTGCTCATAAAATATTTCCTAGCATTAGCTGCAAAGCCTTCCCTCAGATGCCAACTCTTGTGATTCTGGTGGGAAGCAGCCATTTCGCAGTGGCCACACCACCAGGCCAACTTGCTGATATTTATATCTACTGGAACAGTACATGTGATGAAACATATCAGTGCTTGAAACAGTCGTACTGTCCCTGCCATCATCTTCCTGCTCCTTCCACCAACTGCTCCCTTGCCCCCAGTGAGGCTGGGGAATGCTGGCCTCTCTCCTTCTTGCATTGCCATGGCTTCCATGCGGATTACTGTACAGGGGCAGGCAAATTACTAGGTACTCTAATGAGCTGGGGCAGAGATGGTGGTTTGAGCACTGATTCAAATGCTCCCACAGTGGAAATAACATGAATCAAATTTGCAGTCCTCAAAGTTCCTCCCTTTCCTTCTCTTCCCCCTCTGTGATATTTTGTTCCTGTTGATAATTCTCTAAATGCTGCCTTTAACAAAACCACTGTCGCCAGTCCCTAATTTCAGCTTCAGCTTTCCTTAGAAATACACCCGTGTGGGATCCAGCACCCAGTGTCCCTCTCAGGGTTGTGTCTGCTCTTCCTTTCTGCCCAGGGCTCTCTGTTTGGTGACCACCACTCCATGCTCTCTCTGGCCTGCAGCTTTTCTGCTGTTGAGTTCCATCATTTTACCAGTCTGTGTGGTGGTTGGTCTCCCTGTTTGTCGTGTAACCTAGAGCTAAAGTCACTAGGAAGAATATCTTTATTGGGCAGAGACCTGTAATAATTTGATTTCAGGCTTTTGTAACTTGGTTATTGTATACTGTAAGGAAGATTCCTTAATATTTTCCAGAAAATTATGCAGTGTGGTGAATTTTTTTTTTTAGCTTGCGTCCAAGAACTATTTCAGACATCTCAATAAAAGGTATCTTAAAAACAATAAGCCTTTTGTCAGTAGAGAGCTCAGTATTACAGGGTTACACTGAGCATTTTTAGCAGTCCATAAATTGAAAAAGGTTGAAGACCATTGTTGCAGTCAATTTGGCAAGTCATTTTCTTTGAGTTGTTACACTGCATAAATATTTTACTGTCCTGCCAAGAGCTGTTGTTCTGCCAGACATGTAATCATCTCAATGAATAATAGATCTGAGCTCCTGATCACTTGTGGTCATAAAAGAACTTGGCGTTCCTATGAAGCTGGGTAGATGTTCAGTTCTTGGTCCCAGGATCTAGAACTGTTCTTGTTCCGTGGTCACCACACTGATCTAGTCTTGCTCTAGATCAGAGAGTGGTACCCTTGCCTTGTGCCCTGAATAGCTGAACCTATTATATAGTTGCTAATTTCCTGCCATCAATAAGATGATAATGCTGTGAAGTGGGACAGAGATCTGTAAAGTTTCGGTAAAAAAACTTCAAAATCTTACTGTTTCAGTTGCACAGTTGAGTTTATTCATCCTCCATCCCATTGGATTTTACAATTACTTGATGCAACAGGAGTTACAGGGGAGGAGAGGAGACAACTTAGCATCAACAGCTTCTTGGTGGAATCCAGTTGCCATGGAAATAAGCAGGTGAGATGCCACCAGCCTGTAAAGATTTAAAGAAAGATTGTAATTTCTGGAAAGCCATCTGCCACTCCTGTTACACACAGCTATTGCCTGAGTCCCTCCACTAAGCTCCAGGGATAGTGCTTTACATTAGTTTAATTTAGAAAAAACCTTGATCTGCTGATTGCTCAGGTCATACAAGTGTTCTTTTTATTGATGGTAACTGTTGTGGAACTTCTACAAAAGTGTGTGGCTTTTATTGCTGAAAACTCTCCTTCTCACAAAACCCAGGATTTTGTACTCATCAAGGAAGGCATTCAAGCAGGGGGGTTGGGCTATTTTAAACAGGCTCCTGTGACAGTTCTAAGTAGTGTAGCAATAGTGCTCTGAGTGGATAGGACAGTGCTTGAGCAGATGTGATGAGATGGGTTCGAGAGTTGGGGTATTCTTCATCCATTTTACTAATTCCCCTAGGGGCTTGGAAAAAATATTTAGATTTTATCACTTTAGAAAATTTCTCTCATATTCTCTGCTTGTTTTGTTTCCCTCAGCTTAAACACTGAAACTGATTAGTCAGTTTTGTATTCATCGTCTGGTTAAATGGAAGAAATGTGGTGTTTGGGACACCAAACCGTGGAGGAATAATTAGAGAGTAAAAGTCAAACCTTTCAGACTGGTGTAAATAAGTCTTGAAGAACTTTTGTCACCTTCTTGTAACTATCAAAGTACATTTTTTTCATACAGATGGGGCATTGCAGTGTGGAGCACTCTCAGAAGGGCAGCACTTGTGGTAGTCATTTGAAGTGCTTTATCTTAGTGAAGCTGATGGTCTTTGGTTCCCCAGGAGGTGGGCTTTAGAAGAGGACCCAAGGAAGACCTCTTTGCACCTCTCTTGTGGTTCATGACAGATTTCATTGGAATGCAGGAGGGGGAAAAAAAAAAAAAGGCAAAAGAATGAACTAGATGTCTCTTCAGTGAGAGCCTCTTGGACTTGCCTCTTTGTTTGTTTATTTTGTTGTGTATTTCTTGTGTCAGAGAAGTTCTCAAGGGAATTTACCATTCAGCATTTCATACAGAGGTTATCATAAATCCAAGAGGTCTTTTTCTGCTTTGTGTACTTTATGGCAAAGCTCCCTGGAACTTAAATTCTCGTTGTTGTTGTTGTTGTGTGTGACTTCAATTCCATGAACTAATATTAGTTATACAGTGAGGAGACATCTATATATAAACACAGAGTTTTTTATGTTTCCATATATACTCATGTTTCTATATATAAGCAAAATCCTTTCATAGGAATATTTAAAAATATGTGTCACATTTTGTTGTGTATTTTATGGTGGGAAAGTGTAATCGGAAAAAATGCATTTAGATCTTGTGGGACAGTAAGGTAAAATAGCTACTTGTGTGAACTGGATCTTTTTTTAGATGCAGGCACTACAGAAATAGCCAAGCAATAGCCCCTCTGTGAACTCCAAATGCATTTCCTTTTGCCAGGGCTCACTGGTCTGTTTGTCTAACCCTTGTAAGGACAGTGATGCAGTGACTGTGGCCAGGCTCCCGGCTCCTGGAAGGACAGGGACCTTCACAAATGTACCTGCTGTACGTTGAGATGCAGAGCACTAGATCATACATAGTCTGTATTATTTAGACTAAATGTGTATTTGAGCTCTACTTGGAAATACAGGGTGTTTCAACTAAATTGTGCATGGTATAAAGTTGGGGTTTATATAATAATTTTTATTCATGGCTTTCTAGAAAATTTGTTTGGGTTTTGTTCTTACTGTTGTGAAGGAATGACAACCTCTTCCTGCAAGTGGAAATTACAGCAATATTTTGAAGTTTGTTGTCTTCTGTCATTTGGGGGCTGGCATAGGGTCTGCACTGCTACTGCTGTGAAGGAAGCTGCTTGGGGGGATTAGTTGAGGTTTTTTTGTCTGGTTGTTTTTATTTGGTTTGGTTGGGATTTTGTATAGTTTATTTTTAATCAGTTTGTTGTTTATTTTTTTCCTTACCTGCCTTAGTCCTCCATAGCTTTAAAAGTCATTCATTTAGAAAAGTCAGAAATACCATGTTTCTGTAAGCTTCATGAAAATGTGGTTTGTGGGTAAGAGAGGAGATTTTTCCTGTTGCTCCCTCTGAGGTAGAGATGAGAGCTCAGCCCTGACCTGTTCTGTGCAGGCAGCATCACCTGGCTGTAGCTGCATTTGTGGAGGGACCTTTCTTGAACAAACAGAAGATGGAGGAAGAAACTCAAGAGTTGCAGACCCCAAGAAAGGGTCTGGCTGGGAATCTTTAGTTTTTCAAACTCTTGTGCCCCAGTCCATGGACATTCTCCTGTGAACCGCATATAGCGACAGACATCCGTTCTGCTATTGTATGCTAGATAAATACTGTTTATACTACAGATTTAATTGCAAGTCCTCAGAGCCTAGCAGACTGGTTTTCTGGTTGGGGTTTGTGCTGCTGTGATGTACCAGGCATGTTTGGATTTGCAAGCAGTCACGGAAGATAACAGAGAAACGTGTGTTGTATGTTGCGTGACCTAGTTGTCCATGTCTCTTCTAGCAGAAGTTTGAGCTGATTACTTTATTGGGACGTAGAAGAATTCAGCCTAAGCCTAGCTAAAAATAAACAAATGCAAGGCAGAAGTCACAGCAGTAGGACTCTGTTTCTCTGAGGCCATTTCCATGGTCAGAGTGTTTTAGGGATGCAGGGCTGCTGGTATTGCATTCTTAGTGTGGATACAGTTTTATGGGCAAAACTGTACGGATTGCATGAATTTTAATTCACCCTCTACCCTCACAAGGGAAGCTAAACTGCCCTGTGCCAGTGGGTTCAACCATTGTAATCGAGGTTGCCTCCATAGCTAGTGAAGTTACGCTTCACTGTAACTCTTGAGAGTGTTGCAGGAGTGGTTGAGTGCATCACGTGAATGATCAAAGCTGTGTGTACTAGATGATTCACACAGACACTTGTGAGCCCTTGCTGTGCTGAGATACCTGGGTGCAATGCTGTTACATGGTGTTACTGTAAGAGTGTAAGAGCTTAGGTAGCTCTGTCTAAGTATTAGGCTTAGACAAAATCATAGAGATGCTCTAACGCACACATGTACAAACAAAGGTGAACAGTCTTAAAAAGACAACAGAGATCTGTCCTTTGCTAGAGGAGACTGAATGAAAAAGTGTGCTGCTTAGATCAATAGCCCCATTCCCTATGAGAAGCTATGCCACAAAGCTTGTTCTGGAGTAAAATTGTCAAAATAAACAGTCTCAGAAGTCAGGGATATTAAAGCCAGTGTTTAGGTTATTTGTGAGCAAATACATTCAGATTGATTTTGGATAGGGCTAAAATAATGATAAGGACTTCTGCAGAATTATAAAGAAAACAGGGCTGCCTCTACTACATCTTCCCTGAGCTAAGCATCATGAAAGAAATACCATTCTCACTGAATTCCTGTTATGTCACTAAAATATTACAGCTCTACACTTCATGTAAATATTTGACAGGGAGAATTTGAATAATATTGTAACGTAGGTGTGAGTCACATGTCATCCCCTGTCATCAATACCCAGCAGCTGGAAAACTGTTGAGCAATCCTGATTTAATCTTCTGGAGTAAAGGAACTCTTCATCACAGCAAAACTCGCAAGTGGCAAGTTCACAAATTCAATATCTTAAGACTCCCTTTTCTCCTCTTATCTCCAGTGTCTTCTTGCTTAGGGGCAAGGCTCTCACTTTACCTTATCTCCAGTTCTCTCCAGTGGCTGTTGCTGATGGAGCAAGGCCTTGCTGTCTTATCTGAGAGGTTTTCTTCCTCCTTCAAGAGCTCTGGACAAACTCAGCTTACCAGAGGGCTATGCAGGGTGGCCCAAAAAACCACTAATTAGATGGTTGTTCACAAATGGAAACTTTAAGAAATTTTTGTATCAAGTCAGTAATTAAAAATATTAATAGCATAATTGCCATGGAGATTGATCTTTGAAGTTCCCATTTCTAAAATATGACCCAGTAGTGCCATTTCTCAGAAAATTAATCTTGCCTTGTGTGGTTGAAAAGATGATGTTGTATTACTAATTCACTTGAAAATCTTACATTTATGAGTAATTGATAACTCCTAGGAACAAAGCCAGTCAATTTACATTTGTTCTTGGGAAAGAGTAAGAATGCATTGAAATATACCATCAGAACTGTCATTTGTTCAAACAAGGCAATTTTCTGTAGTCTTTCCTTTTCCTGGGGATGATGAGTCAGCATTTGAACCAATTCTTTTGGCTTCTTTATGTGATGGGCTTATAAAGTAACACAAGATCTACTTAAATCCTTAGCAAGATGCAAAATTAAGGGTTTTCCCTTCTCTAAATATTATTGTATTATTATTTTGCAAAAAACCTGTAGTTTGCAAGCATTTGGATATCTGTGATGCCCCGTTCTGAAATCACAGGTGCTCTTCTGCCCTTTTGCTTTGTGTCAGACAGTTCCAGTATGTGTTTGGGTGGTTTAAATGACTTTCCCCCATGTCATATCCGTAACTCTGTACATTGCTCTGTACATGTTCTCGATGAAGAGGCATGGATCTGGAATCTGTGTCATTAGCTAAAATTGCACCAAACCAAAGTGAAAATGAGACCTAAGAAAGTTTAAGTTGGTCACTCCTGTGAAGTTCTCTGTTCTGTAACTTTGGGTGTGTCTTGGCACTTTTCTACATTTAGGTGTGCCATACCTTTAGTTTTTAAAAGAGTCACTTTCCAGCCAGAGGATATTCCCCCTTCCCCTTGAATTTCCTGCCAGTGTGAAGCACAGTTCTGTGGCAGCTCTTCCTGCAGCGCTACCCCTCGAGGGACCTGACCCAAACTAAAAGCCAGTGGGAGAAGGTGGCTGTGCTTCTTGTGCCTTCAGATTGCTGCAGTGTCCTTGGTGTTCTGCTGCACAGCTCGGGAGTTGCTCTGTAATGGCAGTACGTGAATCCCTGTGCCCATGTTGCCTTCTGGAGAAACAAATGTGCAGTGTCAGAGCTCACATGGCCCCGACCCTGCGCTTGTGCAAAGTCAAGGTCACCGGCACTGGTTGTGTTTAGGCACGTTTTTATCCCACAGCTTCGGGTGCTGCGGCAGTGCACGCACGTAAGTGCTCCTGGGCTTGTACAGACCCTGCTGGATGGAGGTGGTCTCACCGATTTAGAAAGTTAACAGGGTAGCTTTTCATTAATCTTCCCCTGGCTTCTGCTGCAATATAAATTTGAAAGCCTTGCAGTGAGCTTGAAAAATCTGATGGCGCCATCGACCAGGCTGGGTTTGGAGCTGCTGGAATTGCAAACTGCATGTGATATAAATGGCCTGAAGTAAAACAAGTCATTAAAATATAATATTAATGATCTAAGATGCTGGTAACACAAGAACCCTTTTAAATTTATGTCCTAAATAGTGAGCTAAAAGTAAACTATAGGAAGTGATGATGATAATAATAAAAAAAAGAGAGTATATCTAGCCCCCAATTCCTTTCACGACCCACAGTCCCAAGATGCTGCTCTTCCTTTTCAGCTCATTCTCTTTGCTCTCAGCACAGTTTAGGTCCTTATGTAAGCATGCTGGCCTCAAGTAACTTCCTCCCAATGTCCAAACATGTTTCTGTTGTGCCTTCTAGTACTTTACCTTTGTCGGATTTAAAATCCCATGGTGTAGATGCCAAAATCTAGAAGCTCCCTGAATTAAACTCAGTCTGTTCTAGGAATTGAGGGAGGCAGGATTAGAGGACGGATTAGATCAGTAGGATTTTTGGCTGCAGTGATACAGAACAAGGCTGTTGTTTCTGTTGGTGTTGTGTTTTGGTTACCTGAACATCAAAGTCATCCGAGTTCATTGTTGTTTTGGATTGACTTCTGTTTTTGTTGCTCATAAAGGTACATCTCTTGATGTTCTTGTTTTCATTTAGTGGATTAACTGTTGGACTGGAGGAGACTGAGGAGGTGATAGTTGCTCTCCTGAGCCCTTGTGAAAGGCTCAAGAAATTGTCTCCCCTAGGGGAGGGAAGGCGGAGGAAGTTGGGGTGGGACAAGTCATAGCAGCAATGCAAAGCTGCAGGAGGAGATGTTGAACAGGCCATGGCAGACAGGGGTCATTGCTGTGGATCCCAGGCTGGAGGACACATCTCTCAAAGGATTCAGCATCCGGCCAGCAGACAGGCCCCACCGATGCCAGAATCCAGGACCTCTTCTCTCCATCTGCTGGACTGAGGTCTGGGGAGGACCTGGAGCGGGGAGCTCAGCAAACCCAAGGTTTTGCACTCCCTCTGCTGGCAGCACTTCTGCCTGCTGGTGCCTGCTGTTCATCCCTGAAGGAATGCTGCAATCAGTGGAACAGTCTTGAACAAACAGGGAAGTAATAAAATTAGTATGGCTCCTTTTTAGGGTTCTTGAACACTAAAAAAAATTCCTTGTTGATCATGCTGTGGAGGTGCGAGTCAGTAAGGAGATGCATTTCTTGCCTTTCTTTCCAAATGGTCATTACTTGCCTTGGGAAGTGGGGGCACATCAGCAGAAGTTACACTTCAGTATCTTTTGAATCCAGTGTGGAAGACTTGAACCATGACCAAGAATGACTTCAATATTCTGTTTGCTTGCCTTAAATTTTGTATGAACTTTTTTGTTCTGTGTCAGCCCAAATAGCCCTAGGTCTCTCTCCAGATTCCGTATTTTCTCTTCTTGTTAACACCTCTTCTCTCAATTTTAGTTTGCTGCACTTCTGAAGTGGTTCCTTAATTTTGTTTTTAAACTTCCACCCTGTTTCTCATGCCAAGCCACCAGTGTCCTGGTGTCACAACTTTGTACTCAGGTTAGAGCCTCAGACAGGTGCCCAAAACACTTTGGTTTTGGGAGAGGTTTCTTTCTCAAGTGTTAGGTTTTCCTTCTCTTCCTCTCCTACTTCAGATCCAGTGGATTCTAAGACAGAAACTTCCAGTTCTGGGAAGCAGCTTGTATTTGTTCATTTATTAGGCTGAAGTCAGTGTTCTGGCTAGCACTGAGAGCAGCCCAGCTAGTGGTGTGCATTTTACACCCTCGTAGACCCTGGTTATTGTTAACCCCAGCCATATGCAGCACAAATTCCCTACTGGAGAAGCACTGCCTGACTGGGAAGCATTGCCATGCTGTTCATGGCGAGGGAGTCATTAGCAATGTTCAAGAAGTTTCTGAAACTTTTTCTTTCCACTCTTCATTTTCATTCTTGAGGCCTGCCTCCACCTGGTAATAGTTTTCCCTAAATATTCTCACATCTGATTCTTCCCTAAGATTCCTACTTGGATAGCAGAGATCTGAGTTGAAATTACCTTTTTTCCTTACACTCAAATTATTTCTAGTTCCCAGCTGATTTCTTTTACTCATGTACCTGTGGAGATTTCCCAGCTTCTAATCCGAGTTGGTTGCTGGGTTTGGTTCAGTTGCAGGTAAAGCTGCAGCTTTCTAGAGCTGTGCTCTCACATTTAGAAGCAGCAGCAAAGCAAATTATGTTTGTCAGTGTATGTCTCACCAAGGTCCTACCAGGAGGGATTGAAGGGAAAGCAGGAGCAGTTGAGTTGGTGCGCCTACATTGACTGATAGGCTTGTGGAGATGGAAAATGTTAGCTCATCGCTTCTCTTCCATCTGCCACGGGGCACTGGAGAATTGTTGAGTCCTTTCTAGGAGCTTTATCCAGTCGAGCTTTCAAAGTTGCAAGTGACTGAGCTTCTGTCGTTTCCCTTGGGAAAGTATTCCTTACAAATACAATTCACTGTCAGGAAGTCATTCTGAAACTCTCCCTGATTTTTGCTTTTTTTGGTGTCCTCCCACTAAATGGACTTTAACACAAAGAGTCTATTTAAAGTGCTACTTTTTTATTTTCCTGTGAAGGCTGCTGTGGTTTCTAGTTAATGTTTGTACGAGACTGAGCTCTCTGGTTTAAAGGAGAATCATTGTATTCCCAGTGGTTGTGCTGATACTTCCACTCATTTCCTTTGAGGGTCTGGATGATTTTCATGTGGCTATATTAAATGAATGTTAGTTATCAGGTTCCCTTCCCAAATATATATTAAAAATGGTAAAAGAGCAGTATCTAAAAAGCCTAGTCTAAACCTAGATTATGTTTTTGCAGCAGTTTTGGGTTTCTCTTGATTCTGTGAATGGTGTTGTGTTATGAACCCAAAGACAGCATGCACCGGTTTGTGTGTGTGTGTTTGGAGAAAGTAGAAGTCTGATTGCCCACTGAAAATAATCAAAGTGAAAAAGCAAACAGCATGAATGCAAATTTCTGCTAATAGAATGGAGATTTAATGTCCTTGAACTGTGGTGCAGAAAAGAAATTTAGGAAAACACTTTTTACTATGGCATACAAGGCAGGGCTATTCCAAAGGGAGTTATTTTTTATGCATGAATTATACAGCATGTTTTAAAATTTATTGTTTTGAATAATGTGTTGTTGAACCTGGGAATCTCACTGACAGACCAGTGTTTACCTTTGTACAAATCAGTCAAAACAAAAACAGTCCCGTAAGATTAAACAGGGAGATTTTTCAGAAGCATTGTTAGTTGGCAAATTCAAGGGCAGCTGAACACCGCCTGGGATTTTTCGCCATGTCACTGAAGGCACATTAAACAGGCTATGGCTTAATGTTCCACGGTACTAACCAACAACAAACAGACTCAGATTACTGGTTTTAACAAAAATGGACTAGTCTGATTCTTGTTTTACCACAAACTGACTTAACAGGAATCTTCTGTTTTGTAAGTGTTTACCATAGCTTTGATTTAAC
This sequence comes from Corvus hawaiiensis, assembly GCF_020740725.1. Lineage (NCBI taxonomy): Eukaryota > Metazoa > Chordata > Aves > Passeriformes > Corvidae > Corvus > Corvus hawaiiensis. The sequence continues at coordinate 12,950,785 of NC_063220.1, read as the reverse complement.
ACTGATTTTTCTTTTTCTTTTTTTTTTTTAAAGGAAGCCAGGGGCCTTTAGTGAGATCTGCTGCTTGCAGGGGGGAATAACACCTACAAATCTTCCCAGTTACTGAGTTCATAAACCTCCTTCAGCAGAAATAGAGGCATCTCTAGTTGATTTCTCGTAGTGTAAGCTTATACATGTCACTACAGGTTGTGGCTCACTGCTCAGAGCTTCTGTGTTACACCTTTGCTGTTGGATCACTCTTTCCTGAGAACCTGGGTTTGCTCTGAAGCTATGGCAGCAGTACTGTAATTTTCTGCAGCATAGTCTGGCTAGCAGTATCATTTTGTTACTACATTTGGTCACATACAAAGCCAGACTGTGGCATTCCAGATCAGTAAAACTTGCTGTCTTTATATGTCCTTATGTACTGAAAGTTTTGCAATTTTTTTTAGAAATTCAGTAATGAAAATTCAAAATTAAGTTTGGCCTGGGATTTCAGTCAGACCTCCCTCAAAGTCTGTTAAAATCACAAGATAATTTAGGAAGGGACTTCTGTAGGTCATCTTGTCCAACCCCCTCTTTGGAGTGGGCCACCTTTGAAGTTGGGTCACATCACTGAGTTTTGAATACCTCCAAAGCTGGAGACTTCACTGCCCCTCTGGGCCCCTGTTCCAGTGTTTGACCACCTTCATGATGAACAAGTTTTCATTATTAAAGAGAGTCTCCATATTTGAAACTTGTGTTTATTGTCTCTTGTCCCATCAATATCTAGCTCAAAAGACTCTAGTTTTGTGTTCTCTGTAGCCTACTATGAGGTACAGAAAGACTTTTAAGTCCTTTCTTTTAGCCTTTTCTTTGTGAGACTCAACCAATGCATTGCCCTCTGCTTTTCCTTGTGCATCATGGGCTCCAGCCCCAGCCCATCTTAGGATCCGTCCACTGAAACTGTTTCAGTTTCTTAATGTCTTTCATGTACTGGAGAACCCCAAACTGAATGCCAGTGCTGCGAGTGTGGTTTCACAGGTGCCAAATCGAGGGGAATAATCCGTTGCCTTGACCTGCCAGCTGCACATGTGCTGATGTCAGCACACAGTTCCTTTTCATTGCTGCAGGGACACGCTGCTGACTCCTGTAGTGTGTTCACCCAGCCAGTCAGTCTCCAGTGCCAGCACACGGGGATATTTTGTACCAGGTTCATGACTTTGCATTTGCATTTATTGAACTCCATAATGTTCCTGTCATCCCGTTTCTTCTGCCTGTGTGTCTGTGGGGAAGTGGTATGTGGCAGTGGGGTTGGTACAGCTCCATCCAAATGGCAAAACTCTTCATGGAGTCAAGATCCTGTGACTGACTAGAGCAGATATTGAACTTGGTCAGATGTTTTCATCTCTTGTTTGAACTGCATGGCAGTATTCTCAAGGTCCTTGCTCTAGACATATGAATGCCTCAGGATGAAAGGAAGAATTTTCCCCCGTGATTGATTTTTCAAGAAATTGTCATGGTGCCATAAGAGAATGAGTATTTCAGGCATTTCTTCCAGTTCTGCTCTGTGTGGTCAGTAAATCACACGGACTCACAGGAGCTCGTTCTAGGTTCACTTACTCATGCAGATTTAACTAAGCATCTTCATATTTCTTAATTAGCTTAATAAATCAGAAGTTGTACAGAGCAAAATCTAAGCTGAGTGGCAGGGTTTTAAGCAATGGGATGAGACTGGATTTATGTTTACTAAAACTCCTTGGTGCTTTAGTTGCCTGTGAATGTAACTGAGAGATGAACATTTGTCACAAGTGGTGCCTCAGGCCATGTGCAGGTATCAGCTCCACACAGGCCCTTGGTGGTGTCACTGACTCTCACTGTACTGGGGGGAAGCTGAGGCAGAAAGCAAACACTGCCTGCCTGTGACTGCAGAGGAGTTGTGGGTCACACATCACATTTCTGCCTTTATTGTCAGACATGGCAGTTTTGCAGAGCTGCCCATTTGCTAGATCTCATTGTATCAACACTTAAAACAAGTGATTAAAGAAACATTAATGTCATCTATGAAGTGTGGTTAGAGACTGTGGCCAGAAAATCAGTGAAGTACAGAACTCCCATACACCTGTTCTGTTTAACTCATGTTCTGCTCTCAAAGCCCTAGGAATATTATAAGCACTCCAGGTTTTCTTACCTGCTGGATGTTTACTTTATTCAGCTCCTTACTGGATGTGTATTGTACATCTTCAGCAGTGGAAAATACAAGCTGAAACCTCTCTTTTTGGTTGACTAAAATAGTATGACAATTGCCAGTGACTTGATAAATCTTTGAATAAAGCTGTAGCCCATTTCTATTTCAAACAGTCAGAGGAGTCATTATTTTACTTACAGGCCACTTTTACAGTTGAGCACATGCTGTGTTGTGCTCTTTTACTGTGTATAAAGAGGTCTTTGCGCTCCTAGCTTTTCCTTTAGCCTTTTATGTCTTGATTACTTCCATACGTGCAGGGTATTTTGCAGGCTTCTGTGGTGAGAGGACAACCAGTCTGGGAATGCATCTTCATAACTTCTCCGTCACCACCTCTGATGTGTGTTCCACTGTCTGGTGATTTCTTGCAAATTATTGGATCTGGGTCAAAATTATCTTGCAAAGACCCAAGAAATGTAGTTTTCGGATCTGGTCTGTCTCATCAAATAACTTCATGAGCGTTGGAGCCAATGGAAAGGAAGGAGAAAACTTGGGAGCAAAAGGCAGCCTTTTAGGGGCAGCTTATTAGATTGGCTTAAATTCATCTGACCCCAGCAAAATGTTGGATTGATAAAGTCTGGAACAGGAAAACTTGAAGTCAGGAGGGAAGAAAGGTTAGTGTCACCGTGTGTGTGGATAATTTCTCTTCTCAGCAGATAAATTCTCTGTAACATGTAGTTTTAATAATGAAGGTAGAACTGAATATCGATGCTACCCACCAAAATCCAGTGATGCTGACAAGTTTCAATGGTCTTGATACTTTGGGTGATTAGTGAAAAACCCCGAAAATTGGAGATTGTGGCAGGGCCAGAAGAAAGTGTTTCTAGCCTTCTTTTTCATTGTAGAAGTTACCATATGTCTGATACCTCTCTGTAACTCCTGTTTTATCAGCTCACTTTGCTTAAGAGAGCAGCAGCTGGTACAGATTTTGGTCACACATCTCACATTAGGTGCTGTTGCTCAGATCAGAATCCTGCAGCTGCTCAAATGGGGAGAACATAACATATTTTAGTGATCCTGAATTCTTTATGGGGACCGCTCTGGTGGAAAGGGCATGCAACTGGTTTTGTGGATAAAACTTGTGCACAACTTCCAGCCCTTCAGGTCCTTCCCCAATCCCATTTTCATGAATCTCTAATGTTGCTTGTAGATGTGTTCAGGACTCCACTGTTAGAAAGACTGTTCTTTTCAAAATTTAAAATTTCATCACCTAGTTCAGCATTATCATAGGCAATGCAGAAGTGGAGGAAAAGGCTGGAATTTGATGATTTTGATCAAAGCTGAAACCCAGAGTTGATAGCATTGTCTTCTGGCATTTTTGTTTGGCTGGTTCAGTTTGTTTTTTTAATTTAACCGACTTGGACAGATCTTACCACTTACTAATATTGGAGAACAGATATCCTGAGGAATTAGCAGCTGAATAAGCATGTGCTAATGAGCTGCTCTGGTCTATGATAGAAATGGTTCTTGAAGGAGCTGTGTTTTTTGACTTGAAAGCAAATATACTCATATCTGAGCAGGCACTGGGAAATAAATCAGAATATTTCTTTTGTCTAATTTTTTTTTTTTGTGCTGCAGATCTTATTGAACATTGTTCTGTTGAAAGGATATAGTTGGAGTAATATATTACAAGGGAATGGCACTAATAATAGTACCTGAATCTTTCATGCTTTTATGAAGTCACTTTAATGCTGTTCATTGAGCAGTAGAAAGAGCTGGAAGTCTTGAAAGGAATGCAGAGAAATAAAACCCGTAAAACCTGGCACAGTGAAAGACCTTCAGTACAATATGAATGTTGATACTTTAAAAATCACAAATCATCTTTCTATTAATTCACTGTAGAATAAGGTCTCCTCAAGATAAGACTCAGCAGTGCTGTATAGTTGGTATTTAAAGTATGTCCATCTGCATCTAAACGAGTAGCTCCAAGACAATCAGATTATGCAGTAGTTACTTTGGTGAGAATATCGCCTAAGTGGAATGGAAACTTCATTTTGAGTCTAATATTAGACCCTGCTTTGGAAAATTCCTTTTAAATGATCACAAGCTGGGAATAGCAAAAGAATTTAACTTTCGACAGACAGCATTCACCAAGAATTTGTTTTTAACTGCTTATGTTGGGTCCCTGGGAAAGCAGATGTGAAAAACTTACCAAAGTGAATTGACTTGACCTGATGCAATGTTTATATTAGTAGTTGATAAGTTTTCCTCCCTCGTCTAATTTGTTCGGGATATTTTCATTCTTTAAGCATGAGTAAGTCTGGGCTGGAATAGTTTGAATGCTTGTTAGTCTAATAATCTGAATCTTAAAACAGGCAGACATTATTGCCTATAAAGGGGTCTAAGCAAAGTCGAACTATTTTGGTTGTCTTCCACAGTTGGGGATAAGTATCACTTTTGAGACCAGCAAAGAAGAGTGTGAGACACTGTTTCTTAGCCCCTGTTAGTTCAGAAAGCATGCTGATGTCTGTGTATTTGTACTGCAAAATGCCACTGGCATTTGGTGGACCTTTTGAATGAATGTTATTATTTATGCAGCTTTACAAAAGACTGGCTTTCAGTGGCAGCTGGAGAAACTGGCAACCAAAGGTATCAAGGCCAGTTTGAAGGGTCATGATGATGATATTCTTACCATCATTATTCCTATGGCAGAAGGGACTTTAGGAATTCACTGTGAATGATGCAGAGCTCAGGAATCTTTAGAACTGCTGCTAAATCTCGTCTTAGCTTTTCTTTTGGTAGATCAGACAGTTGCTTTGAATATTTTAATTAATTAATTCCTAAATAAGGTGTCATCCCCCCATATGGAGAATATATAAATAAATTATTTTTGAGGAAGGGAGGGGAAAAAGAGGAGCTGATGGATGGGGCTGACTTCTCCCCACCTCTACCCTGTTCCTGTGCTTCTGTGGTTTGGTCGTTGTTGCTGGTTTTTTCCAGGCTTGAGGAAAATGTCCATGGGATCTCACTGCAAAGGAGGGCTCCAGCCTGGCTTTCCTCTGCCAATGCATGAGACAAGAAGCAGAACAACAAGATAATATAATGAATTCAGTGCCAGGGTGACAGTTCTGCTGGGAAAGACATTAGAACAAGAACACTCATCTCTTTAGTTCTCTTCTAGTGCATTAGGTGGATTTATGTGATGCAGGAATGTGTATCTCAGAAATCAGATTATGATTTTAAGCATTGTTAAACTTTGCCCCTTTTTTCATAAAGCCTGACACCAACCTTTTTGTCTTTTTCTTTATACCTGCATGTCCCTAGTTCTGCTATAATTTCTGATCATTCAGGAATTTCTAAAATGTCTAAATTGCTGATTTGTCTCCTTGCAGGCAAGTCTCACCTGGCTATTGTGCAAAGAGTAAACAATGAAGGAGAAGGGGATCCTTTTTATGAAGTCCTGGGAATTGTCACTTTAGAAGATGTGATTGAAGAGATCATCAAGTCTGAAATTCTGGATGAAACAGATCTATACAGTGAGTAGAAATATTTGCAATTTGTTTATAGATGAGAATAAAGACTTCATTCAGCAGCAATTGTATTTATAGCTGTGTTTAGAGAGATGTTACATTGCTGATTTAAAATCTCAGTAGTCAAATTGTTTAGGAAGTTTCCTTAACAAAATGACCTGCAGATCCCTCAAATGGTTAAAGTAATTTTTGTTTTTGCAGCATGAGAACCTCACTCCTTTTTGCTGTATTAATTCAGAAGCAGGACAAATTTCTTTATTTGACCCTTTTGCCAGGAAGATTTACATCTGCAACAATCTGCTCTCTCCTGCCAGCTGTTCACCACTGTAGCTTGTTAAACCTTTGTTACAGTGCTCATGATCTCCCACATCTTGCCCTATTGTCCCTCTGCCTCAAGGGCCTGTAATCCATGCACTACCATACTTCAGCAGGAGGCAGGCAAATACCATGCCTCAAGGAAGAGGAATGGAGTCTCTTTAGAGTATCTGTCACTCAATGAGAAATCTTGAGAATGGAAAGTCTTCCTCAGAGCTGAAAACCAGCCTGTCCTAAATGCCTTCTCTTTTTATCACTCAGCACAGCTCCTTCCTTCTTTGTGTTGGTGTGTGTTGAGGGAGATGATGCTGCAGGTCAACCATTATCTGGGACTTGAGAGATCTGGACCCTTTTCTTTCCCAGATTAAAGCTTGGACAGTTATGTAAAGTGTCTGCTTCTCCCCCCGTCTGCACAATCCTGCCTGTGCATACAGGACTTCTTTCAGTCACTCTTCATCTGTCTTATCTGCGGTTTCATCACTTGCTGGCAGATGCTATTTTTCACTACGTGTTTGCATGCAGCACAAGGATGTCTCCAGATTCTATTATAGTAGAAATAATAATTGTAAGTATCTTTAACACTGTTCAGCTGTCCTTTGCTTTCTTTCTCTTTCCTCACGGATGGGATTGGAATGTTTCTACAGCATCTTTTTCAGGCCAACACAAGCATCTTCTATCCTCCCTTCAAGCCAAATGCCCAATGAGCACTTTATACTGTGAGATAGACTTACTTGTTTTTGCCTGAAATGCTTTCTGTACCTGGTCAGTATTTTACCAGTATTTATGTACCCAAATGCTCATGTAAATCACAGTTGTGTTTCACCACGTGCTGAACAGTCTAATTACTATGTAAATCACAGAAGTCCAGTTAGTATTGATTTCTTTTCATACCCTCACTAATGAATTGTTGGGCTAATGAGTTACAACATAATGCTTTTGCAGGCTGAATTCAAGCTTCCTTTTATACTCCAAAAATATCCTATCTTTGTCTACCTTTGAGATATTTATGTGCGTCTATGAGTGAAGACACTGCATATGCTTTCAATTTTCCCCCTCCCTTGTTTATTAAGAGAAAACACATAGATCAGGCTGTGTTCTTCTTCAGGACAAAAAAAAAAAAAAAAAAAAGCCTTGCCCATTAATAGGATGTTAGAGGGCAAGGAAGTGAGAATTTAATTTTAATTTTACTACCTGAAGGCTTCCTATATCAACAAAATAGAGCTGGTGAACACTGAGTTCACTTGAAACTCTCCTTCCTGGGATAGTTTTTTACTGTTGAAAATTCCTGGTTCAGAACAGGAAGGAAACTTCCTAGTGTTCTTGGAGGATGCAGGAAATTTTAGGGGATGATTCCTGATAAGTACCATGAAGTAGAACTTCTGATTTCTTTATGAAGCACTGGAGATCATTCCACTGTTTAGACTGAAGGATACTGTAGCAGTAAGGGAGAGACCAGAAATCCCAAGAAGCTGTGAGGATCACGTGAGGAGTGAGGGGTTTTGGATTTGGGCAGCCAACCTCCAATTGGCTTTGTGATGAGAACACGAATGAGAACATGGGTTTACTGAAGGTGCTTTATTGTCCATTATATGTCAAGGCAGGTTATTTTTGATGTTGATATCAGAGTGCCCCTGTTAGCAACCCCACCTCTGATTCTGTTCATTATTAGACCATTCTGGCTTGCTCAGCTCAGAACAAGTCAGCTTGAAACCCTTGGACTGATTTGCTCTGTACTAGGTGTTTACTTAAAAAGAGACCTTTTGAAAAGTTCTGGCAGCAGTGTTACACTTTGTTCTGAAGTTTTAAAAATGTTTTGTTTTGCTTTGATGGAGACTTGAAATTCGATGAAATGGCTGACCTTGGTGTTGGAGCTGTGCCTTTCTGTCGTTTCCATGAAAAACCATTTGAACTGTGTTAAGGTGGAAGCAATAGTGTATTTACAGGTTTTGCTGAAAGCTGCTCTCACTGCTGAACTCTGCAGCTGAATTTCTGGAGGGTGCCAAATAAATGTGTGGTATTTCTTCATATGGCTCTATTCTGCTGTGGCTTGCAGAGGTGTTGGAAGCAAGGAGAAGATAGGAGCAAGAAAAATTATTAAATATGTCTGACATCAACATCTGGGTAGACTGAGTACTTCTGAGGATGAGACTTTGTATTAGGGATGCTGAAGGGGTGTAGAGAAGATGTTTCTGCCATGACACATGACACATTTCAGCCAGTGTCATGATGAAGAGCTGCCAGTGTGTTTGGCTCTTAGTACTGAAAAGTTGCAGCATTTTTTCATGGTTGGCACACTACAGGAATCTGTCCTGTGCTGCCATGGCTCTAGCCATGGTGGGAGAGCATTCCTCAACTTTCTCAGAGGCCCAGGGGAGAAAGACTGCACAGACTGCTTGTTCATCCTTTTGGGCAGGTTTGACTGGTGGCCTGTCTTACTTAGCTTTCTGCTTGAAGATGAGTTTCATCATCTCTTTGTCTTGTCTGGACCTCACTGCAGATGTCTCCTCTGTCCTAAAGACAAAAAGCACAGGAGGAGAACAAGGACTTTCCCCAGCAATTGCCTGGGTGCATTTGCAGTGCCTGTCAGCCTGCCTGCTCCTCCAACTGAATGGGTGATCTGAGGTTTGAACTGCCTGTTCTGTAGCTGTCTCCAGTCCAAGCTGGCTCCTTCAAGGAAATTCATTCAGTAGTTCATCATCTTATGCAGCGGGCATCAAAGTTCAGGATTATTACAAGAGACATCACAACCTTAATTGTGTTTTGACCATTCATCCTCTTGAGTTTTCTGCCTCAGCCTGGAGCTCATGGTCAGGCTTGTTGTCTTTGATTTGAAGGAGAAGTCTGAATATTCCCAGAACCTACTGAAGATGTTTGCAGTATTTGTCGATATCGCACCAGAAGTTGTAGTGAGAGTATCCCTCATGCATCCCATTGTTCATGTTGCAGAACCAAACAGCGTCCCAGCACTCAGTAAGCAGAGATCACCTCAGCACGCCGAGATCACTTTGACATCTCGAGATGCCTGTGTCTTCGTCTCACTTACCAGAGGAAGGACAGACAGGAAATACCTGGCTCAGATTCAGTTACATCAGTCACAATCCAGTCCTTGGTTCTTGTGTCTTAGAAGAAACTCAAAAGTTGTTTGGATAGCAAAGAACAATTTAAGACCATCCCTTGCAAAAATAAGCCAAGATAATGGCTTTAAGCCATGTGGCTCTGCTGTAAGTACCGTTTTTCTTGAGGGAAGATTTCTGGATAAGCTGCCAAGGAAAAAAATAGGAGGAGTTGAAATTGCCCATCATTTGAGTAAGAGCCTGGATCTCTTACCTTGATGACTGATATGGACAGAAAGATTTAAGGCATCTTCCCATTGTGTGATGCTGGTCTTGTTTTCGGGTACCAGAAGTGCAGTGTGAAGCCTGCAGTGTTACAGCTCTGTCAAAGGAAAAGAACAGCAATGTTTCCCTGTCCCAGGGCCAATACTTGTGATTTTTGCCTCCCTGATGGAGCTCCTTGTGAGAAAACACCTCAGATACAGTGCTTTAAAAATAACATTCTCTGAGCTTTTCAGAAAAAGCAGTTTCTATTCTTCTTCTCTCTTACAAGAGGTAGGACCTAGTGAGAGCTTCTAGAGGACTTTTCTCCTGTTCATTTTCCATTGCTTTGGTATCCATCTTTCCTGTAACTGCAAGTACAGATAAGGTCTGTCTCAGACTATATTCCTAAAGCAGGGATTGTTTTTAGTCTGTAGCCACTCCCTTCAGTGGTTTCTATTCCTGCTTTTGGAAGAGAAACTGCAGTCCCTGATGTAGTCCAAGTCTTGGGTAAAGTACTACTAGGGTAAGAGGCTTCTGGTTTCAAAGAAGAAAAAGGGCATGGGTCATCACTGTTCTTCTCCATGTGCCTGGGAACAAGTATCTCAAACTTTCTGATTTGCACTGCTCACAGAATATGCTCGAGATATATCGAGTAGGTAAATTACTGTCAGTACAGTATTGCTGTTGAGTCTGTGATAGTTCTGTAGTGGAGGCATGTTCCTGGAAAGTTGAGGTTCTAGATGTACTCATGTCTAAAAGACTGGGTGACTTGGGAAAATCTAGAAGCCTGTAAATTACCAGTATTGTGCATTTCCAAGCCTCAAACTCAGCCACTCTGAGCCTTAAGTAGTCTGTAGCATGTATTTGGACTTGTAAAGGGCTCTACACCTCAGTGGCTTCCTTGCTACAGTGCATCACTTCAATTGTCTTTGCATTTATAACCCAAAATCTGAACAAGCACGTGGGAGTATGTGCAGTTTCACAGTGTCAGCTTCCCCTACACCTCTTTGTGTGCTTGCCCAAATCCTCTGCCATGAATTGATGTGCCAGTGCTGCCTGTGGTCCCTCAGAAGTCCAGTCATTTTACACCAATTGACTAAGGGGCTGATAGACAAGTAGCTGTGGTATTGTTAGGATCTTCTCCCTGAAAGGCCCTAGAACCTGAGCCGTGTCTCATCTCTGAGAGGCTCACAGGAATTGCCTAAACACTTGGGTTTCCTGCACTCTGTGGAGCTCAGAGCTGTCTGACAGCATTCTGCTGCTTCTAGCCACTGCCACCCTACATGTGGTGTCACCAGAGAGGAGCAGCACCCTGCTATCTGAGCAGAGACCTCTTCTCCCTGGAACTGATGTATACCATACCCCAACATACCTGTAGCTGTCCACTTACCTGGTTTCCTAAACATTTTGGGAGATCAGCTCAGCGGGTAGATAGTAATTCCTGAGTTGTTTGTGTCTCTTTCATGTTGTCTTTCACAAATGGGGATTCCTCGCCACAGAGCCTGTTTTAAGACACAGAAGAACCAAGTGGCAGGTTTTTAGCTGAATAGAGAACAGAAGTCCAGAATCACTAGCAGGCAAATACCCATATCTGAATTTCTGAAGCTATTCTGTACTTTATTCTGGCTTCAGTGCCTGTAAAGTGGCCAGAGATTCCCACCTGCAGGCTATACACCTTGCCAGATTTTGCTGAAGTTTGTACAGGACAAAAGAAACTGCATATACCAGACATTGGGAATACTTCAACCAAAGGCATGCAGATTTTGTCACAGCTGTGGAGAGTCAGTGAAGCCAGTGGTGCAGCAAAAGAAATAAGTTATTGTCTATTTCCTCTGTGTACACGCTGGGAATTTTCTAAGGCATGTGTATGTAATAAACAGTTATCACAGCTATGCTTGTAAAACACCACCTTTTGATGTTCAGTAACACTGAGCGGGACTTCTCCCCACCTGAGGTGTGGCATGCAGAGCTGCTCTGCAGTCAGGTGTTGGCAAGCAGAGACTTTCCCCTGACCGAGGTGACAGAGAAGTGACAGAGGCTGGGGTGCCTGGCCGTGCAGGACAGGGGCCCATGGCCGCACAACTCCTGGTTGTTTGTGGTTTGGGCTGCGTGCTGATGAGCTGAGCTTTGCAGAGGGGTCTGCCTGCACCCTCTGCTCCACGTGGCCATCCTGACTGACTCCGACCAGCGCGGTTCATGTTGGACCCCGTTCTAACAGAAATCGCTTCCTTCCTTTCTTCTCCCACCCTCCCTTCCCCAGCTGATAACAAGACGAAAAAGAAAGTAGCTCATCGGGACAGGAAGCAGGACTTCTCTGCCTTCAAGCAGACAGACAGCGAGATGAAGGTTAAAATATCACCGCAGCTCCTCCTGGCAATGCACCGGTTCCTGGCAACAGGCAAGTGCGGGTTATCTCTTTCTGTGATCGCGCCAGAGCCTCGGGGGCAGTTTGTCAGCAAAGGCCGGTGAGGTGGGTGGGACAGTACAGGCGGGAAGGGAGGCTGGATTGTGGGGTGACAAATAATGCCACTGTTGTGTTTTTCTTTTTAAATTCTCTCCTCTCCTGTGTTCAGTGTCGGCATGAACCCTCTGAGACATATACCAGGGGTGGACCAGTAACTTTAAATTGGTCTGAAAGGTAAGGATGAATGCCAAGTGCCGCACTGCATGTCTAGAGTCCGTCAGATTAACGACTAGCAAGTACACCCCATTAGGAAGAGCTCAGGGAACAAACCAAAGAGGACTCGATACCACTGGCCAGCTGGCTGTAATTGCACTCTGGCGCCTTCTCCAGAAAGAGATGCCGGACTTTTTGCAGGAAGGTCTAAACCTGTTCCATGAGACTTTTTGACTCCAAGTGAAAAACTCTCCCGACACATTTAATGCAGACTGCACAGGTGGTTGAACTGTACTCTTTAAAATGGATTTCTGTCTGGCTTGTGTGACCTCCGTTGATGACTTCAGGTTTCAGAGGACAGTTGTCTCCATCCCAGAACACCTTGATGTTTTAGCCCTTGGGTGGGCAGTCTGGCAGACAGACCAGGGCCTTGAATGGTTTCTTGCGGCTGATATTGCCTTTCGTCGTAAAGTTGGTCTTTTCACCTCAGAGATGAGGCCTTTAAGGAGAGCTTGTGGAAAAATACCTTCCTATTGCTTGTGCTGTCTCTCTTTGACATATAAAGACTTCCCACATGCAGGCCTTTCAGACGGGCGTCTTTCACTGCCATGTTCAACATATATTCATGGTTGGAAAATTATAAAGTTGTTTTGTCTGAAGTTTGCCAGCTCCACTTGGAAGTTAGGACTTCCCCTCCTCTAAGATGCAGTAACTGCCTGCCTAGATGCTCCTAGTCTGTCTCCATGCTTTATTTTGCCTCTGTGACTTGAAAGAAACATGTACATGATCGGTTATCACATCTCAGCTGAGGGGCAGTAATTCCTTAGAAGGCTCGGACTCCTACGGCTCATGTGCACATGAGCATGTCCTTGGTGAAAGGAAGCAGTTCAACAGGAAGATGTGGATTTAACAGCAAGCAAGTTGTTGTTCATGTAGTGTACAAGACTTGATGGAGTTCCATAAAGACCTGCTCAACAGAAATAGTCTTACAGTCCTGCTTTTCTACTTGTTTTGTGGATGAAAGGATTGTGTAGCTTAAATACAGGTCTGTCGGTGAAGCCACTGCTAAAAAAGATGAAAGCTACAGTTTTGGTTTCTCTGTTCTAAACTGAGAATAGTATCTTTAGCAGATGATGGGTTGTTAATGGTCCTGTTCTGAAATGAGGTGTTGGGAAAGCTTATCAATTTGCATGTGTAATTCTCGTCGTCCGTGGCTTACCTCTCCCATACAAGGATGAGCTTTTCTGCTTCAAACAGCTCCTGTTGGAAACACAGAAGATCAAGTGGATAGGGATTATGTTCTATGTGTCAGGCATTAATCCCACATGGTTTGAACTGACCTGTACTTTCTCTCACTTTGAGTAACTCTTCCCATATGAGCCGTGGCAGCCCTAGTTGTGTCTGATTTGTATAGAGCATCTCTCTAGAGCAACTTTCTAGGCCCCAAGCAGTAATTAATTATTTTTTATTTTATTTAAGTGCAATAAATGCAGTGACTTTAATAGCTTTTAGGGAAGGAAAAAACAAATTCAAAGGTTCTCTGTGCCCCAGCTGTAAAGCTCTTGCATTTATACAACTGTGTGAATCAGAACTCTCAAGAGGGCAAGAATGTCTTTTTCTTTTCCCTTTCAGATGAAGACATGTTTTTTGGTTGTTTTGAAAAATACTTCAGTAATGGAAGTTGGGGTGTTACTGTGGTTTTTTCCCCCCCCTTTACAAATCTAACAGTCTGAAAAGACAGGAAACCTGCAATTCCATAATGGATCTCTCTGCATCTGTGTGTCTTTTATAGGCAAATGCTTATTAACGAGTATTGCTAACTTCTTGCCAGGCATATGAGGTGTAATGCCAAGCTGTATCTTGTGTTATAGAAGTAGAAGCATTTGGTCCATCCCAGATGTCAGAGAAGATCCTTCTCAGGCTGCTAAAACATCCCAACGTCATCCAGGAGCTGAAATACGATGAGAAGAACAAGAAAGCCCCAGAACACTACCTCTACCAGCGAAACAAGCCCGTCGACTACTTTGTTCTCATTTTACAGGTCAGACATGTGATTGTGTAGATATGTGCAAAACCCTTTATCTCCTGATATATGCCCCTCTATACCTCTTCCAGTTGCTGAAGTTTGTTTGCCATCCAAGCCCTTATCCTGCCCTTGTGATCCCTGATCTCCCTTGAGATCCCTGCCCTTGTGTGGCTTTTAGATTGGAGCCCTGGTTGTTGTGGGAGGACTGTTTTCTGTGTGTTCTGTACAGCACTGCTTCCAGTGCTGGCATCTCCCAGGTTTTGTTACCAGTCAGGAAGGGCTGAATGGCTTAGGTGAAGCTTTACACAGAAATTTTGTTTCTATCTAGCACCATTTAAACAGGAATCGTCCTTTCAGAGAGATTTTGCTGGAAAGGTTCATCTGTTTCTGTCCTAAACAACCAAAAATCAGTTTTGGTTGTAAAAGCACAGGCATTGTAGCTGAAGTTTTAACACAGGGCTTGAAATCTTAACATGGCCTTTAAAATAGAAAAGGGGAAGGCATGGGTTTAAACACTGTCAGTGATAAACAACTATGAGAGCATTGGGATACTATGTTGTGGATTCAACATAATATTGATGTTAAAAAAGAAACCTTTTTTTTCCGAGAGTTTGAGGAGCCACTGGTAGCTCTTTAACTGCTCTTTCTTACATCCTGAATTGTTACAATCTGAAATATTCTAGAGGCAAGATAATCCTCCTGATGTAATGCTGCAAAGATGTAAATAGAGGACATGGGGATACAAAAGAACAATCGGTTCTTTCTGAGCTATTTTGCAATCAATAAATATTTAGCCAACACAGCATGCCAGGTCTATAATGCATTTGGAAAAGTGAGTGTTGCAGTAAATACATACTGTAAAAATGGTAACAAGGTTGATTCTGCCAGGATCAAGAGGGGATAAATACTCGGCTTTTGTTATTTAAATGGGCTTGGACTTATTCTCTCACATTGAGGGACCAAAAATGCCTTCACCGTAAGTGCGTGCCAGTAGACAATTAAATGTATATTCTTCTTGTGTATAACCAGTGTTTGCCTGGGTGACAAAATTGTACCCTTTGGAAGGCTTATAATGGAGCAATAAGCTACTTTTGTATCACAGAGTGAAATTGGTTTTAAAAGGGATTTATATGAAACTGTTGCTTGTGATAGCAGGAAAGTGGATTTGTGAGCTGGGCACACTCTTCCTGCTAGGGAGATACTGTGTTTTTTCTCATCTGGGACAATTAGGTAAACTGACTTGGTATCAGGGCTCATGCAGGTTGAGTTCACTGTCACCTTTTTCTGCCCTTGTCCAGTACAGTAAATTTAAAGGCATGATGATTTGTTTTAAATAGGGCTTAATTAAATAAACGCTTAGAAATAAATTCTACCTTTTTGCCTTATTTTCACCTAATTGTGTTCAGCTGATGTTCAGTCTTCTTAGTGCACCTGGGATGGGCAGTCTGTCTCCCCTTCCCAACCTAGCCAGAGGGAAAGCATTGCAGGTAATTATGTTGTTTGCCTGAAATTCCAAATTTTGTGTAGTTCAGCCTGAAAGCTGCATGAGATCTCTTCTGTCTGCAGTGGTGTGCTGTGAGTCTCAGTGCAGTAACGATGGATGGACATGAAAACCAAGCCCCACTAAGAAGACAATTATTTTTGGCTACTTGTATGCCAGAGTGACTGGGATGTTTTACAGCTGTGTTTGATGTGGTGGGTTCTGTTCTGGAGTCGTGTGTAGGACATAATGTTATACATTTGGTTGAGCCCACATCAGAAACATGTGTACTTGTGTGGTAAGTTTTGTACGGCTTGGGAAGCACTGAGGGTCCTTTGTAGGCAAGACTCTGCGAAAAAGCAGGATCTTAAGGGTGCTGGAATCTGTAAAACTGCTAGAAATCAAGAAGACCAAAGTAGCCCCAAGGCAGCTCCTTCAGGAATAATGGCTTTGCTTCTGTGAAAATCTCATTGGTGTAGGCAGCCAGCCTCCTCACACATTATCTTCCATCTCCCTTCCTATGTTTGTCTTAGAGGGAATTCTGTGTGAATGTGAGCTGTGCCCCAAAATGTCTAGGTGCCTCAAGATCCCAGAGGACTGTGCTGCATTTAAGTTTGTGCTACTGGGGGAGTATTTTTTCACTCTGCAGTAAAGGAAAGCAGCCTGGCAGCACGTGGAGGAGGGCAATAGTACCAGCTCAAAGCTGTGTGGTGATCCTGATCCTGCTCCTCTGCAGACACTTATGCTGGCCACAAGGCACCAAAGACCAGGGTAGCTCTGGGCACAAATGCCTGTTGCCCTTCAGGGTCTGTCCCTGTTCAGGCACTGTTACCATCTGCAGGGACCATGACACTGCTTAGGGTTGTCAGGCAAAACTGTCTTTCAGGGCTCAAGTGTGATCCTGTGCCTTGAGAGCCATGGTCCTTTTTAATTGCAGCTCTCTCTCCTTTTCCTTAACAGGGGAAGGTGGAAGTGGAGGCTGGGAAAGAGGGGATGAAGTTTGAAGCTGGTGCTTTTTCCTACTATGGGGTGATGGCCCTCACAGCATCACCAGGTATGTCCTCTTATCTTCTGCTTCTGGAACAGTCTGCACTCCTGCACAGTCCTGCCTGGCTGTGTCCGTGGGGCTTGATGGGATTGGTACCTCCTTGCCAGCACGGCCACCTGCCTGGCACAGTGTCCCTGGGGGCAGGGGCCGGTGGTGACTCCAGAACCCAGCGGGTGGCAGTGGTTTGCCAGCTCCCGGAGGATGTGAGTGTTGACTTCAGTGAGGGATGTGGTTGATACTGGTGGAAAGCTTTGTAGTTTTCCTCGTGGCAGGGTAGCAGAGTGGTTAATGGGAATAAATAATTAGTGGCAGAGGGACATCTAGTGGTGCGAGGAGCAGCTGTCCGGTTAGGTTGGGCATGGTTCTCTTTACCAGTCTTGTGTCTAAAGCTGTCTGGAGAGAAAGGGGGACAGCAGGGCCGGAAAAGCGATTGCTCCTGTCAGCTTATGTGGAAATGTACCCGACAAATCAGCGAGGGCGAAGAAGTGGTGTCTGAGGGTGAGTGTGAGCCACTTCCCACTGCACAAGTGGTGGCCACACGAGCCACCACCTCACTGGCACAGGTCAGGGAATTGTCGTATAATCCACCAAGTGTTGGCTCCAATGCTGCATTTCAGCATTTGATGATGTATTTTAATGCCAGCAGTGTCACCACTAAGATCTTGACCTCAGCTGGAAATATACAGCCCTGCTGGGTGAGCTGGGGCACTGGAGCTGGTGTTGGCCTTCTGCTGACACAAAGCCCCTTGTGCAGCTCCAGGGAGAGATGTTTCTCATGCTGAAATTGTGTCCTGTCACAGCAGGGTTTATATTCCACTTGAGAGGCAGCTTGTTTTAATTGTGCACTCAGGAGTGCTCCCTTTACCTGTGTGTACCCGTGTGTGTGCACACTATCAAATGGTGGTGGAATGGAAATGGTTTTGTGAGTTGTGATTGTAACCTTGTTAGACTCTACAATCAACAGCAGTTCTCTGGACCTCTGTGAGCTCACTTTTACAGGCAAGACTAATTCCCTAATTACGTGCACTTTAATTTGGTAGGTAGCTTATACTTTCTGAGATTTGAGAGATTTTAAAGCATGTAGAGCACTGGCTGGATTTTATCTCAGTAATAGCAGCCATGTTCATGAGGAATTGTGACACGTGTACAACTGCATCGTGCCCTCGGCTTTTGCAATACGGGCCAGGCACGGAGCTGGGGTGGTCAGGCATGGTCACTTCTACCAGACTTACATTTGGAAATTACCTGTGGCATCTCTGTTTTGTTTCGTGTGTTGTTGGGTTTTGGTTTTTTTTTTTTTTAATGTTCCTAACCCTCCCCACACCCATGCCAGTTATCCCAAATCCTATCAGGTCAAATGGTCTCCTCTTTGTGTGCCCTTAAATCCATCTTTAATTTCACCATATCGCACTTACAGATATGCACTATTTTAAAGTAACCTCGGCCAATCTTGAATTTGTTTACCTTCAACTGGTTGGCTTTGTCCTTTTTTTTTTTTTTTACCAGTAGCAAACCCCTCATTTTGTTGGCTTTCCCTCCAGGTTTAGAGAATTTGTTTTATGATGTCTTGCAGCATCCTGAGATTTCTGTTGAGATGAGCTCATAAAAATAAGTTCCTGTTGCTCTGTGTAGACAGGAAAACTCAAGGAAAGTCTAAGTTATTGTGGAATGAAAGAAAACTCCGGTCTTCTGTATGTCCTAAAGAGACTTCAGATGCTTGCTCTCCCCACTTGGAAGATGAAGCCACTAAGAGGAGAGTAAAACACTCAAACCAAACAGCAAAAAACCAAAATAACCCCACAAACAAAACCACAGAAAATAAACAAACAACAAAACCAAGAAAAGAGTGAAGCTTTTTTCTTTAACTACAGCTGGGGAGGGATTTGCAGTAATGGTGAGCAGTACAGTACCCATCCCAACAGGGATGAGCTTGGAGAATCACAGCCTTGTTTGATATTTTACTGGAAACTTGAAGAACTATGAAGTATCTTTTGGTTTTATTTCTATTATTTGACTCCCATAAGGAAGAGCACCCCTGAATGTTTTCTGGCTTATTTTAATTCTTGCCTTCCAGGTGCAGTGGGCACGCACCACTGCTCCTTTTGAACTATTTAAAAACATGAGTGTACCTTGATGGACTGTTTGGTGCTGGATAATAATTTAAATTAGCAAGTGAAAATTATTCACTTCACTCCTATTCCCTGGTCTTTTTTTTTTTTTTGTTTATTCCTGAATTTGATTGTGTTTTTTGGTTTTGCTTTTGTTTTAACCCTTTGCTTTTTCACAGTTGATTTGCACTTGTGGTTTTAGTTCATCAGTTTGTCAGCTGGCTCCTTCCCCTGTCGAGTGTGGATAGCTGCCGCCTTTCTGGTCGTGATCTCATCCTTTTTCTCTCCCTCTTCTAGTTCCCTTGTCCCTGTCTCGTACCTTTGTTGTCAGCAGAACAGAGTTGTTAGCAGCAGGTTCTCCAGGTAAATCTGCATGCTTCTATTTTCACCATTCTTGTGACTGCCCTGATGCCATAAAAAGTCAGCTGCAGTCTGTATTTGTCTGACCCCTTTGCTCGTTAGGGAGAAGTCCAGCACTGAGCTGTGCGTCACAGGTAGGTATCCTGAACTTTTGTTTATGGTAACTGGTCAGAGTCATCAGAGTGGGAAGAACTAAAAACACATTAAAGAAAATGTATTTGGTAATATGTGCTTGTTCTTGTTTCCCATATGGATGCTGGTGGAAAATTAGGAAGGGAGTTTTTTTAGGAAAATGCATTCTCCCCCAAGCTGAGGCTTAAAAAATTCTGAAGGAAATGCATTTGGCAGAGGAGAATGTCTGCTGCTAAACCACCATAAAAGGAAAACTTATTTAATGGAAGTATTTTATATTCTCATAATGGGTCAATTCTATGGTTTGTATACAGTCTGGGCATTTCAATTCCTGGAAAGCTTTGAGCTTTCTCTCAGTGAGGTTCATGCCATGGACCAGCACAGTGATCTGCTGAGTGGATGGATTTGCAATGGAATGTGCAAGAAGGCTGTGGGACCTTCTGTGGGATTCTCTGGTTCCTGTTGTGCTTAAGGCCTTTCCTTGCTGTATCACCAAGCTGACTGACACAGAAATCCCTTTGGAGAGCAGAGACCAAGGAGGGAACAAACTGGGCCAAAAAGAGCTCTGAGATGTGATTGAGAGATTATAAATTGGGAAGGGTCGAGAACTGAGCTGTACAGACAGTGCATGCATGGAGTGGTTGGGAAAAACGGAAACCCATCAAGAAAGTCTGTAGGAAGAGCAGAATCCTAAAATAGTTTGGGTCACGGTGAACATATGTCTTCCTTTTGAAGTTTTTTTCAGATGAAATGTCTTTTCCCAGAACTAAAAGCAAACAAGATAATGATATGCATATTTAAGTGAAACATCTCTAAAACATTAATACGTATCATGCATTTCATACACTTTCACCATCTGCTTCCTGTTTTCCCCCTCTTCCTTTAACTTTAGAAAATGTATTTCATTGATGGTCCCTAAATTATCTTCATGCACATTCTGAGCAAACTACAGGTTGTTGCCTTGCAGGGGATTTTTTTCCTGCCCTGTTAAAGTTTCCTGCTGCTAAACACCAAAGAAGGGGGAGAAATTTAATCTTTCTTTAATTAAAGTACCTGATGGCTCTCCTTTAAGCTTGGCAGCTTTGATTATCTTTCTTGGCTTTGTTCTTTTGTTTTGCCAGGTCTTCTTTTTTTTTTTTTTTTTTTTTTTTATTTTCCCTTTTCCATTCTACAAATAAGTGTACACTTTGCACATGCAGGTTGTTTCCAATATAAATGCCAAGCATACTTTCATAGCTTTTCCCCCAGTTAAATAAAAAAAAATTACAAAAATAAACAAGGGAAAATAATAGTGAGAAGAATCTCCTTTGTAAGAAACTGATAGTGTAAGCCTGGTCACTGTGGCAATGTGGTACCAGTTTTGATGAAACTCAGACCTTTTGTGGGGTGCTTATGAAAATAATCCTGTTGTTTAACCACAAATTCGTAATAGACTTGTATTGATGTCCATCTTGTGGCTTGTGCTCTTCATCCCCTGTATGGAAAGGTGAGGAGTGTGGGAAAACCTGGGTAAAAAAGCTCTAACATGGACCTGCCTGGTGTTTGTCATTTGTTCTTTCTGTACCCTTCATTATCTTCTCTTCTCCTTCCCTGAACTGAATGTGATCCAGAAATCATGTTGTTTCCCTCACATTTTTAGAAATGTTACTTTTTTGTTCTGTCCTTTTGTCTCACCTCTCCCTTTTTTTTTTCTTATACTGCTTTGCCATATTGCTCTGTATCCTTCTTTTTATTAATAATGTACTGTAAGATCCCTGGTGGAAAGAAAAGGCAGGTACAAGTCACACTAGTGTAAAGATGTTCCAGATGGAAGCCTTTATCCCAAGCAGCCGTGATGCTGTTCTTGTCACACACAGCCATATTTTGTGTCTAGAGCTGGGAAAGAGGACAAATTCATCCAGCCTTCACAGTTCCTGTTCTCCAGTGGGAATTTCAGCATCAAGCCCTGTGTGCGGGTGGAGTTTTGGCTCCTGGCAGCAGTTGTTGCAGCCTGCTGTGGCTTTTAAGTTGGCAAGTTGGCACAGAGGAAAACCTTGCAAGGCTCAGAGTGCTTTCCCCTAAGCCTGCAGTGGGTGTTGCCACAGGGACCTGCACTAATTCCATAGCGCAGAAATGGTGGGAAAATCGTCAAGTAGTCAGAACCGGTATTTTTTTGTTCCCCTTTTTAAAATTGTAAGAAAGACAGTATCAGGAGGATTTTAAGTTGGGAATAAGAATCAGGGCAATTCTGCATTCTAAAGTGTTAGGTTTAGGAAAAGCTGGATTCAGAGGTGTGGAACGGGCTGTGTCATTTGGACAAGGAGATATATTTCTAGTGATTAAGTGGCAGAGGTAGGGTTAAATTTAAGGGAGGTTTTTGGTTTTTTGGGAAATAAAATTATGTAAAAAAGTCTTCAAAAAACAAATTTGAAAAGCTTGTAAGGATATTGTTGCTGATTTCCTCAAAGAGACTTTTTATCTTAAGATTATATTAAAATGGTCTTTCAGCTTGAAAATGGGGATCGTGTGGTGAGTAGTGTAGCTTACATCAAGTTTGAGTTTGGGCTGGCTGAATGAATTTTAAGTGCATTAAAATCCAAAAATTCTCTAGTCCCAAAGATAGTTCTTTGATCAGTATGTACTGTGTGTGCGCCCAGGGAGAAGCCCTTCTACAGGAGGGCTTGGAATCTCTCTTAGGATGTATTTCTGCCCTCCTCCTTCTGGGTTACTGTTGGGGTGGAAGCCACAGATGCAGAATGTCTGTGGTGTCCTGAAAGCACGTTTCCTTTGGATAGACTGTGTCCAGTCACACTCACAGGGGACTGCTGTGAGGTCTTTGAGTGAAACTCTGCAGGACTTAAATGCCAGTGGTGGAAAATGACGTCTGCAGTGTTCTCCTTTCCTGGACACAGATTTTTCTCTCTAGCTTGGACTAATTTGCCTGTCACTGGCTGGCATGTACCACATGGGGCTTGCTCTCCTTGATTGAGGTTTTGCCACTTCAGGCACTGAGAGGAAGTGTTGAAGTAATCATCATGTGGACTGCACTCTGGTCTACTGAGGACTCTGTTACTCTTACAGAAAATGTCTGCTCTAGCTCACGGAACAAGGCATATGTAGGTACCAGATGAAATAAAAAGGGGTATGGCTCAACTGGGACTGACTGTGGATGAAAGCAACAATGATTAAGGAAAACAAAATGTATTAAGCATGTTCTGACTGTCAAGAGCTCCTGTAAGGGAGTCTTGGGAAGTTACCTTTCTGTGGTAGTTTCTGCTCATCGGCTGAAGCATTGTGTTCTTAGGGCATGTCTGTAGCAGCATAAACAAATACAGTTTTGTTTAGGGCATACTCAGTGACACTGGCTACCAGCTCTGGACTGAAAATATACCAGTTTTCAGGATAATTTGGTTGTTTAGCCACATGTCTACTTATGAATGGATTAAGCATTTGCAGTTTATTTGTGCTACGTCACAATTTATTATGTCCCTTTGAAACGGTGACTTTAAATTTTTCCACTTGATTTAAGAAATCTCTTGCTCTTGCCTGTTTCTTAGCCGAAAACAAGTCTCCACCTCGGCCCTGTGGCTTGAATCACTCAGACTCTTTAAACCGGAGCGATCGCATCGACGCAGTGACCCCGACGTTAGGGAGCAGCAACAACCAGCTGAACGCATCCTTCCTCCAAGTGTATGTTCCAGACTACTCAGTGAAAGCCCTCACAGACATTCAGTTTGTCAAGGTAGGAAAAAAGCTAGAAAGACCCTGCTGGAAAGTCGGGCTTGGCTGGTAGGATGGAGAGCCTGGGGAAGGGAATTCCCTCTAAATTCCTCTGTGAGTAAATAGCATTATGAAAGCAGCTGTTTAAAAATTACTTTAAACTACTTTTTTTCCAATATCTGCTGTCCACTGATTTGTCTTCACTGTTCTTCTCATTCGGACTTGTAAGTAAGTTGGCCACATAATCTTCTGGATTACAGGTCCTTTGAGGAAATATTATAGAAAATAACCTCTCTGCTTTTAGTCAAACCTGTCCTCATGAAGCTTTTGGAGCCATCTGAAATGGAGACTCTTCATTATCAGACACTGTCCTTTTCTAAAGGATGAGACATTTACTGTTGGTTGCAGTCTTTATTCACTTCTGATTTTGGTTTCAGTTTGGGGTTCTTGATCTTACTTTCCGACTTGCCATCCTTCTTCTGCTTGGAGAAGTCTTGGACATTTCTCTTTATCTTAACTTCACATGTATTAGGCTCATGTCTCATACTACCAGTGAGTTGCTGCATGAAATACAGCTCTGTCCCTCAGCATGGTGCATCCCACACTGAAATGTGTGTGAGTCTTGTGGGAGAGGATATCTAGCTGAGCTGAGGAACAGCTAATGCTGGCAGCAATTCCAGCCCGGCTGGGAGTCCAGGGAAGCTGATGTCCCATGACCAGAAGTTGACATTGATGCTTTTCTTAAATTGAGTGCATGTTCACAGTTTCTTTGTATGCAACTCAAGTGATTTGTGAACTTAACTTCTGTCAGTTAATTCAATGTTAAGGGTGTGGAATAGGACAGACATACTAGAATGCTAAACTGAATATTCTGTAGCCAAATTTTAAAAGGAGAGTCTTGCTGTCAAAACTTTGAGATGCAAGCGTACTGGTCAGTGGTTCAATCCTTCAAGGATTACATCAGTACATGTTTATCCCTGGACAAGTGATTCTCACTACAGATTTCAATGGCTAATCTGCTGTACAGAGCAGCTGCTCGCCCTATGCTGCTTTATGTGACGTCCTTCCAAATCTCACTGTGTTCATACTGAGGCTAATGATTGCTAAACTGTCCTGGTATCTCTGCAGTCAGACTTGCACACCTCTGCTTTACACATAGGTCAGAGTACTCAGCGTTTGTGTTTTCACTGTGCCACGTGGTTATTCATTCAATTAATACCTTGTAAAACCAGGGTTGTGACCTGCTCATGCATGTTTGGATTTTGCTTTTGGAGCTGTGACCTGGTCCATCTGACTCTCTCCATTTCCAGTCCCTTTCTTGTGTTGCTACTGAAACGTAGTGTTTTCTAAAAGTCATTTCATCTCTTCCACCTTCCTGCCTGTCAAGATCACCCACTGCTGTGGGCTCATGGGGCTGTCAGTGTGCATGTATCCTGCTGCCTGTCCCGGCTGAGAAGGTTGGCCTGGAGGAGTTCACAGGGCTGGTTGCTTGTGGCTCCGGGAGGAATTCTGCTCTCCACCACCACATGCAGATGTACGGGGACTATGGGCTTTGCTGTCCCTGGGGCATCGTGGGCAGTGCCACTCTGTGCTCTAGGCCAGCCCCTGTCATCACTGTTCTGCTGAGTGGAGACAGCTCTTGCAGAGACCAGTGGAAAACTTCATGGGTTGCTAATTTGGACTCATCTCTATGGGCGTCTCAGTCTTTTTAGAATCAAATGTCCTTATGTATAAGGCTGTAGCTCCTGCTGTGTTTGCTGGCCTAGACAAGAGCAGGAATGCTTGTACTCTGTACTTGTACTATAGAGCTGGCTTGGCTCTATAGGGACACTTAGAGCCTCACCAGGAGCTCACTGAAGTTGGGAGAAAGACTTCACTGATCTCTGGTTCTGCTCCTAAAGGTGTGCATGGTTAGAGGGAAACGGAGGTCTGATTTAAAAATCTCTGCATAGGAATAAATCCCTGCCTTTGAACAGCATGGTGATTGTACAGCACTGTTCTTCCACCCTCCCTGGAAATATCCCCATGCTGTGGGTGTTGAGCTGGGATGCTTTAGGCTTGCAAAGCGCAGGGATGTTTTATGGAAACAGGTAAAGAGGGGTTGAAGTGTGGTCATCTGGAAAGGGAGGGAACTTCATTTTCTCAGTGTGTCCCACAGGAGACATAGAAGTCTGACTGACTTTTTTTGTTTCTTCCCTGTTCTTGGAGCAGATCTCAAGACAGCAGTACCAAAATGCCCTGATGGCATCCCGGATGGACAAAACACCTCAGTCCTCGGACAGTGAAAACACTAAAATTGAACTGACTCTTACGGAGCTGCACGATGGTTTGCCAGACGAGACAGCAAACCTGCTGAATGAACAGAACTGTGTGACTCATAACAAGCCCAACCACAGTATGCACAGTGAAGGAGCCATCTAGGAGCTGACTCCCCACAACCCAGCCATCCCATCTCCTCAGCAGGACCAGCCCTCGCTCCTTCCTGCCTCCTCCCTGAGTGTGAACACCATTAGTGCGTGCTTGCAACACTGCTGCATCCAGTGTTCTGAGACCAAAGACTTTTGCGTCCGTTCTGGGAGCAGAAGAGGAAGAAACAGGAAGAAAGGAGCAAAGAGCAAGAGAGACTAAAGACCCAAACATAATTTGGGAATGGTGAGCCACCCTTGAGAACGATGAAAATTCTTCTTGCAAAGTAGAATTATGTTTATTTTTTATCTGTACTTTTGATCCTTGTTGGGTTTTTCCTCCTCAAACACATATGGAGAAGTTTAAAAGCTCCTCCATTATTTTTTCAAAAGAGATCATGTTTTTAAAAAGTATTTTGCAGAGTTTTAAATTGTTTCTGTCCCTCATGAACCTCAAATGGGCTCTGTCGTGGTTTTGTGAATTGGCTCCAATGTCCTTAGGCCTCTTCTCACCCCTCTGTGGTTTGTTGCCCTATTGAAAAAGTTAGTAACAGGTACTTGTATGTTATTTGTGTCCTAAGAATGAGCAAGCTTCAAGGAACCTCTGGTTTCAGCCACCTGGAGGACCAAGAGGTGAGGATTTTTATGTTCTTCCAGTTAATTTTCAGGGAAGGAGTTGTTACTTTGGTATTTAATGATATTTCAGAAGGTTTCTTTGTTAAACAGGCAAAACCATTGTTACACTTACAGTTTTGTAACCTCCAAAACCTTTGTGTATGTTGAAGATGATACTAGGGGGAAGGAATTCATTAGCAAAACTGCAGTCCTGTGAAATGAAAGCCGGGAGTGATATTCCATAGTGAAGTAACTGGCTGATTTTTCGTGGTGTTCCTGACAATTGCATGGTGAAGTAATGTGTGCACCCTGAGATGCCAAGTCTTTAAACACTCCCGTGCTGCAGTGGTCTGTGCACCATTTCCTTGGCCAGAGCAGATGTGCAGCCTTTGCTGAGTATCAGAACATCAGTCCCTGTCCCCCCTGTAATCTCTAATATTAACACAAAAGATGCTGCTACAATTACACCCAAAGTACATGCTCCAGGTGACAGTAAACCTCTGCCAGTGCAAGGATGGGCACTGCTGAGGAGCCAGAACCATCAGAGCTGACAAAACTTTCCAGACGCAAGTGTACTGCACTTCAGGGATTCAGAGAGGTTCATTTCCAGGCTGTTCCCAGCCATGTTCATTCCTTTGAGTGGATTTAGTGCATTTCCTTCTCTCTTTCCCCTTTTAACAGCCATTGTAGGGATTACCAAGGTAGCAGAGCAGAGAGCCTCCTACCCAGCTGCCACCGATGCAGGGCAACACCTGCCTTGGACAGCAGAAACCAATTCCTCCACCCCAAAAAACCTGGATGCAGTCTGGGTGCCAGCAAGAGGCACCCTATGGCAGTTGTGCATCACCCATTCCCACAGATGGAGTCTAAGTCCTCAAATGAAAAGTCTCCCCCCCAATCCTCTCCCCTTCCAGTGCTGTCTCAAACAAAATGTGAACATTGGCCTCAGTATCTGGATTGATAAATCAGGCTTTGTGGTTTCTCTGTTTCAAGACCCTGCCATGGCCCCTGGCTATGTAGCATTTCTCTTTCTTTACACCTGGATAATCTCTTTGGGGACACCCAAAGAAGCCCCCAGCCCCAAATGCAACTGCCAGAGCTCTCTGTGCCTGCAGGCCTGCCCCGTCTCCCCTTCTCACAGGCTGGGGAAGGCACTCGCTGCAAGTTCCCATGGTCCGTCTGTGTGACTGGTGGCTGGAAAGGTGCAATATTCCATTGCAGGATCTCCCTGCCGGAATTGGAGTGTGTAGTGTCAGAGCCAATTGGGTTTGCCTGTGTCCCTCCTCCTCCTCTCTCTTCCAGCTTCAGAAAGCAGCCCTAATTTTTGCTGTCCACCCTGGTGGGAGCCACCCATGAGGATGAAGTCCCTGCAAGGGGCATAGAAATCGCACAGTATCCAACTTGTGCACCCAGTGAGGAGGAAACAGGCCCTCCAAAGCCTTGCTCTCACATGTAGCTTTTTGACTTTTTCCCATCTAAAAGTGTGTCCTTAGCCTCCATCCCACCCTCGCTCTGATGTACGCCAGCCCAGCACTGCTGAGAGCGCACGGCGGCAGCACGGGCTGACCTGAGCCCTGCGCCTTCCCAGAGAGCTGCCAATATTGCACCTTTCTCACAGAGCAAAATGTCCAGATGTTACAGCGTTTGTCCTTGGCGAGGGACTCACCTCGCCAGTTTTTATCTAGTGTTGGTGAATGTAAAAGTTTGTTGGAAGTGTTTGACATGGTGGTGAACTTGAGATGCAGTATCCGTTTTGTCAAACCTGCCAAAGGAGGGAAGGCTCAAGTCAAGGCAGCTCTCTCTGGGACGAGGTTGCTCGCTGGATCTGACTTCTGCTTCTTATGGCAGGTTATGGATTTGTTTCAATGTCTGTTTCCCTTTTTAAAAAAAAAAAAGGAAAATGAAAAAAAAAAGGCAAAAAAAAAAAAGCGCCATTTTTTCCAACCAAAGCCATGTGATCCCAAAGCAAATACCTCCTGCTTCTGCCCATGCTGCACTGTTCCAAAATTTGCAGGCGATTTTTTGCATGACTGTTTTTCATCATTTGTACAGATCAAATAACAGAAAGTGAAGTAATTTCACTTAATTTCCATAAAAATAGTTGATTATAGATGTGTTTCATATGGAAAATATGTACCTGACCCAGAGGGGTTAGGAGCTGCTACTACTAATTAGCTTGAAGAACAAAGCATGGTCCTCTCCCTGGAGGGGAAGAAATCCAGTCTCCCTGTTCTCAGGGTATTTACAGTTTTACTGTTTAACAAATGCAAGGGGTTCCCAGCCCTCCCGGTGGGAACCATCACAGCGGAGGAGCCCCGCGCCCAGCTCAGGATCCCTCTGAGCCTCGGGATGGCGTTTGCTGATGCCGGGGCTTGGCTCTCCTGACCGCAGTGGAGATGCCACGGCATCCAATCCGTGCCCTTGCAGGGGGGTCCTGCCCGAGCAGATCTGCTCCCTCTGCCTCGTGGGGCGCTCGGATGCCGTGGTGCTGCAGTGCCATGAGGACACACAGCTGGTCACCGCGGCTCAGGGCACCAGCTGGGGGCTTTGGGAATTGTTGGACTTGACCTCAGACCTTGGCCAGGCTTTGACTTGTAGAAAGGATACTGCATCTTCCTATGTCAACTCCTGCTGCCGCCTTTGTTCCCCTTGCCCGTCTGCCTCTGGGTGCAGGCAGCAGGGTGGATGATGGCCTGTTGGCTGGGGGAGGCTGGGAGGGCATCTAGCCATAGTTTCTACTGTCAATACAATTTTGCACAAGAGTTCTTTGAAGTGAGATTTTCAACACTAATATCTTAAATGCACAACTGTGAATTATATCTTTTACACTCCTGTTGGTTGAATTTCCTTTAAACGAAATGAACCTGAATCTGTTGTAACTATGATTTTTTTTTTTTTAATTCTGTGTATTGCCAAATCATTGTAAAGAGTGAAGGAATGTTCTTGCTTTCCAGTGAGAATCTTTCTCCAAATGAGACTGACTCTGGTGATGTGGAGATCATATGAAGCACATTAGCTCTGAGAGGAGAGGGGCTTAGTGGGGGGCTTAGCAAACCAGCCTTGGCCGCTCTGTGCCGCAAGCTCAGACCCTCCGGAGTTTACAAAGTGCTTCTTGTTTTGTTCCCAGCTTGTCCACTCCCTGAAATCCCCATGCAGCTGAAGGCTGCTGCCCTGGAGGAGCTCTGGATGGGTTATCCCACAGTGGGATGAGGAATGCTGGCAGGCTGTCTGGACTGGCTGGTGGGCTGGAGCCCCAAGGCTGGTGTGGCAGGAAGAAGTGCCTGCCCCATCCAGAGGCACCAGGAGAGGAAGCTCCACGGGGCAGTTCCTTCTCCTGCTCACCAGTTCTGCTCCAAACCTGTGTCGTGTATAGTTCACTCTCACGTTCTTTTTGCCCCTGTAAGCTCCTGCTCTGGACTGAGCAGGAATGGGATGAGGCTGAGACCGGTGCAGGGGCAGCTGGAGCTGGCTGCTGAAGGTGTGCAGTTCTTGGGCCTGGTGGAAGAGGGGTCAGCCACTCATTGACATTATGCTCGATTTTCTGTTTCTCCCTTCTTCTCCTGGACTTGCTCCCCTTTTCCTCACCACTGGGGGCTTTTTTGTTTGTTTGTTTTTCTTCTTTTCTTTAAGTGCCTTTTTGTGTGGGTGGAACTGGCAAGAGTAGGAGTCTCAGGATATGGCCACTTGCACTCAGACTTGGAGAAAGCTCAGGGGGAGCAGGGTGAGTTGCCCTGATGGCCCACACACATCACCCTTTGCTGCTTCTCAGCCTTCAGGGCCCAGCTTGGATGAGGATGAGATTTGGCACTGGTGGTGTCAGGCTCTGGTTCAAATCAGCTCAAAGAAAACCAAAGAGGTAGCGTTGTGTAAGGGGCTGCTTGGGCAGCAGTGGTGCTTCCTGTGATCTCTGCAGAGCTCAGCCAAGGGATGTGGGGGTGCTGATGGCAAAGAGCAGCCCTGTCTCCTCACAAGCATCCTGTGTAAGTATCCTACATGATGGAGAACACAGCCGTGTTCTCCAGGACCCCTTGGAACATGCATCTTCCTTGTGCAGAATTACACTCTCTATAGAAATCATTCCCACATGAAAGATGTACCATATTTTATACAATATCTAATACATCTGTGGTTTTCAATCTAGTACCTGTGTACCAGTTGTCCAGTTATCCAGTGTCTGGATTACCGATAGAAAACTGGGGCTGGGGGTGGGGAAGGGTGCTGCCCAGTACCTCTTGTCGTGGTTACTTGAGGCTTCATCCCAAAGGTGCCCGCCCAGCATTGAAGAGTCCCTGTGTCCACACTGTGCCCTGTCCCAAGGCAGGAACCCTGGCTGTGGTGTGGTACAGCCCCAGACATGCTGCCCGTCCCACCACCTGGCTCTACACTGGGGGTCTACACAGACCTGAAGAAGTACCTGTTCCCTGGATACTGAGGGTTGGTTTGGCCCAGCAGTGAAATGATGAGCTTAACTAACACAGTCGGGCATCTTCCATGGCACGGATGGGAGAGCAGCCTTCATCCTGACTTGGCCAGCAGGGAGGACAGGCTCTGGACCACAGGCTGGGCTGGGCAGCCACCCTCATCCCTGTACTGCTGTTACACTTGGTCCATCAGCTGCAGGTCTCTTGTTGGTGTGATGTCTGTGATGATTCTGGCCTCACTCCCATGTGTGGGCAGCACAGGGGACCTGGACATCCAGGTCTTCCTGCAGAGCCCCCTCAGCAATCCTGCTTGGTGTCTTGCTCTTGTCCAGGAGCCTGGCTTCATGCTGAGTTGTGTTCCTCTGGGGCCAGTCTCAGGGCTGCATCCAGACGAGGAGATGCTGTTGCTCTGGGTCTAAGGCAGTGCAGTTGAGCTTTTCCATCTGGTGTGTGCATATTTTCCTGAGCTGCAGGGATGGGAGAGGTTTGCTAGAAAGCTGCCTCCAGCAAGTGGCACTGTACAGTTGGCAGATGGAGTTGTTTCATAGGTTGCTAGCACTGAATTCAGTCAAAGTGACGTTTTCTTCTTGTCCTGAGGTCAGACTCTATAGCAGTTCTTCACCTTGGAAATACGGTACTCAAAGCTGCTGGTCTTCTGTCTCCAGCTGAAAAACATCATTCTCCTCTCAGGTTTTGCCTTTGGGCTCTGTTTTTCCTCTGAGCAGGGGCTGATCACTAGGATCTTGCAGAGGGTGGTGCCCTGGCTGCTCTTGCTCCTCCGGTGCAGATTTCTGGCTAAGGAAGTGCTTGGTGTTTAGTCCTCCCCCAGAAGCAAAGGTTTGGCTGGATTGATAGAAGTGGCCTTTCATGGAATCGAGCTGGAGGTTTGTCAGCTATTGCGAGCCTGAAACGTGCAAAGGCTGCAGGTGGCTCCAATGCTCCAGGGGTGGTTTTGATTTCTTTGTTGTCTTCTCCTCCTGAAAGCAGCGTGGCGGTTGGTTGGTAGCAAGATTCGTTGGGGAGGAAAGGCTTGTCCCAGCATTTGGTGCTTGGTGTAGCAGTCTAGCATCCCTTCTCAACTGTTTGCTGATCACAGAGCTTTATAATAGGAGGTGGTGTTTTATCCTCTGGGCATCACTGTTGAACCAAATCCTTCCAAATACAAGTGAGAAACTAGTTGGTGTCAGATGCCTTTAGTTGGAAGTGCCAATATGGAATGCATGTCCCAAAGATCACTGTGGGAGGGTGAAGGGTTCCTGATGAGCTCCTTTTCTGAGAAGTGACAGACTGGCTGGGCCTAGATCAGCTCTAGTGTCATTCCTGCTTTAAAATCTCAGGTCCAGCAGGCTGGGCTGGGCTGGGCTGGGCTGGGCTGGGCTGGGCTGGCTTTGCTGGCAGGTTTTCACCCAGGGTACGTGCTCTGTCCTTCTGTGTTGTGCTGGCTTGGATTCAGCAGCGTGGCTTCTGTGACAGCTGTGCTCTCATCGGCCGCAGCTGCTCCTCTGCTCCTCTCACTGGGCTTCAGCTGACTGTTCAGGAAGGTGAGAAGGAGGGCCAGCAGTTGAGAACAGGCCATGCTGCAGCCATTCTGTCTTCATTTCTCGCACTGAGGGTAGGAGATGCTGCTCAAGGGGCTCTGCCTTCCTCGGAGACCACAAGGAATTTGGAGAGTGGGAACCCACCAGGAGCCCAGCAGCAGTGCTCTGGTCCCATTTGATCCACGTTCTCCTGAGCACAAGGGTGGCTTATGAGCAGTTCAGGGTCAGGCCCTGCTGAGGTGCCTGGATGCCAAACACAGTGAATCTGAAACCCCGAATACTTGAGATGTGTTCCTGGAAGCCATGAGCAGCTGGTGCTCAGCAGCTGGAGGTCTCACACCAAACCATTCTCGTTCCTGGCTGCCCCGAGCCCTGTCCTGGTTGCTGCTGGCTTGGCCTTGGTCCCCCCATTCTGGAGCGTGGCAGCTCTCCCTTTGCAGTGCGTTTTCATGGCTGTCTGATCCCACTCCAGCCAGCTCTCCCCTCTGTCTTATTTGCCATCGTATGTGGTCTTTGCAAATTGTATCATATTGTACATGACTTCGGGTTTCCAGAGTTGTAGTATTCTGACTACAGTATTTCCGTGTGTGTACATAAACCTGAATAAGCACAACTGAAATCCTGAATGAAGTGTATACGTTTCATATACTGATTGTCATACGAATTAATTTTATAATTATTCCAATTTTGTTGTAGATTTCCAATCTTTCCTATTTATTTTGTACCAGATTTATTTGTATATTTTGTGATTTTGTTTTAAAGCATTTTGTTTATTTCTATTCTTTTTAGATAAATGATGATTTTTTTTTCTGTTGAACATTCCAGTTTATGCATTTTTCCCTCCTCTATGCTCCCCCCTCATTTCCAAGGGACAGATTTTGGCATGTGGGTGGTGGGGCTGATGTCTGTGATCCCGTACCCACATCTCTGCTAATGGCACATTTAACAGTCTTTAATCTTCACTTCAGCTGCAAGAGCCACAGAGAGGCCAGATCTTGTTCCTTTAGAACCAGGTGTTGCTCTTTGCTTTGGTGGGTCTGGGCCTGTAAGTCCTCAAGCTGGGGAGGGCTGTTCTGGTGGTTTTGCTGACCAGGGGCTGGCTGGGAAGCTGGTGGCAACGGCAAGCAGCTGACTTTTTGAAGTTCCCTCAAGGGTGAGGGTCTTTTTCTTTCAGTAATAAAAACCCCTTATTTACAACCTGCTCTCCGTAGGTCATGTTTGTCTCTAAGTGTAGATGCTGTCTGTCTGTAGTGCATGTTCCTGCCAGGCAGGGCGTAACTGGGGGTCACCAGTGAGGGATGTGGCTGGGGACGACGGTGACTCCGTGGGACAGGAGCAGCTGGTGGAGTGAGTTGGTCCATCCCCCTGCACTTGGGTGCTGCTGCTTTCTCTCCTCATGTTGGGACTTCGGGAGTGGAGCTGTGTGGAGCCTGCAGCAACACAGGCATTTCTGAGCAGGAGAGCGAGCCTGTGCTTAGTCCCTTGCCCACCATCACTTCCAGTTCACACTGGTGGAGGAGCAGCCCCTTTCCTGTGTGTCAGATACAGCCCTGCCATGTGCCCATATTGTGTTTATGCCATCCCTCAGCCACTCTCCTCCTTGCAGCTGTTTCACCCAGCTGCTCTCCTTGCAGCGGGCTTTCCTCTGTGCTCAGGTCTTGAGCTGCCAATCCCTGGGTTAGCAAATTGGGCAGCAGCTGCTCAAACCTTGTGGGGGATTTTTGCTGCACCCAGTGCAGCCTCTGTCCCTGCTTCTGTGCTGCAGGATGGCTCCATTCCTCTGGGCCTCACTCCTTCATGATGTACCAACAGGATAGAGTGGCAGGTCCTTGAGGACTCCTGCTCCCCTGTCTGTGCCTGTCCCTGGCAGCTGGTGGAGGATGGTGGGATGCTGCATGCACGACGTAAGTAGAATTAATGTGGAGGCCAACTTTGGGGCTGGCTCTGGTGGTAATTAGCAGCAGGAAGGAGGAGCAGGATAGAGAGAGCCCAGGACTTCTGGAAGGGAGGGTGTAAGAGGCTAGATCCCTTCAGGGAGATGGGATGGGTTTTGGCTGCTCAAGTCCAGGCTACACTGCAGCAGCAGGGCGGGAGCTGTAGCCAGGGCTCTGTGTCCTCAAGGCTCCAGCAGTACCTCCTGCCATGGCCAGGCTCTGCAGCCCAGTGGCCTCCAAGGCTGGTCTCGTGTAGGAAAGCACCCTTGTGCAAGGCCAGGGTGGACCAGTGGCTCTGCCATTATGGAATTGCTTTATCCATGTTTGCCATGCTGGGGCTTCAGGCCAGAGGTTGGAACGGCTGCTGCTCAGGGACTGGCACAGGGCTTTGCGCCCTCCATCATGGTCGGGCACATCCTGATACCGAGCTGCAGCTGGGCCTCGCTCTGCTGAGTGAGGAGGTGGCATAAAGGAAGAGGAGCTGGGAGCAGCTCTGATGACTGTGACCTGGCCAGAAGCAGCAGTGCCCAACACACGATGTCTGCAGCACTGTGGCTAAGGGCAGTGAGCCTCGGGCTCCTGTTCCTGGTAGGGTTTGGTTGGTGCAGCCCCTGTGAGCCCCCTCCGGCTCTGCGGAGCAGGGGAGGTGGATGTGAGGTGGTGGAGAAAGTGAGAGAAGCCAGAAATCAGGTCAGTGAGAGCTCAGGGCAGGGGGTGAGGCCTGTTCCCTCCATGCGTCCTCCTTGCCTCCACCAGGTTTTTGCTGCAGGAGAGAATACAGCTGGTGGGCAAAAGCAAAGCATGTCTGTCCTGGGCTGGGGGACAGGTTGTAGGGAGAGCAGCAGGAACTTTTCCTGAAGCTCTGCAGAGTGATTGGAGACACAGGTACTGCCAGGCCACCAGCTTCTGGAAAGGGGCAGCTGGTGCAGATGAGCCATGGGCAGCTGCCTGAGGAAGGTGTGGGCAGGGAAACTTGGGCTGTGATCGTGTCCCCAGTGCCAGCTGGGGCAAGAAGCATCACCCTCGCTCTTGGTCCATGGGTTACCACAACTTCTTGGTGGAGCCAGCACAGGATGGACAGGATCGTAGAAGGCTGGGCAGTGCCTGTGTGTCTGTCAGGCTTTGCCTGACATTTTCCCACCATGAAGTGAGGGTCAAATACTTTCCATTGCTCTAGCCTTGAAGACTCTTCTCCCCATCTCAGTCAGAAATAGCCCTGGGCTGGGAGTGAGCTATTTGTGGTGACCGGTTGGGAAGGAGGAATGCATGGAGCTCCCCAGACCTCCCTTCCTGCAGCCACATGCCTCTCCGAGCTGCTGAGCTAAAGCTTTAAAAATTCAAGTAGCTATACTTGGAGAAACAAAGTTTAAACATAGCAGAGCCCAGCATAGCCTTTGGTGAAAGGGCTCGGGAACAGCTCCCGGGAATCCTTCCTGCAGCCAGCCTCACTGTGGGTACGTTAGCTCCTCTGCAGACCCCAAAACTGAGGTGTCAGGGTCCCAGTGCTCTGGAGTTTTCAGCAATCCCTTGTCAGGTGTCGAGTGTTGGCCACCAGCTGTTGCCATTTAGTGTTGCTTTTCTGTCTGGCACTTTGGGCCCTGGTACTGAACATCCTTCTGTGGTGGTGCTGATGGGGGAACCTCCTCAGGTCTGGTTTTGTTTGTAGTTTGGAGTTTTGTTTGTAAGGGGAGTTGAGCTCAGCAGTGCCCGAGGCTGCCTGTCTTAGCTGGGCGCAGCCTTGTGTGGCTGTGTGGCAGCACTGGCCTTCCCTGGGTATTCTTGTCTATTTAAGTGAGTTTACAGCTCCTGGTGAGCACAGGCTGTGCTGTGCCCTGGTGCCACCCTGAGCACGTGTCTTGCAGGGGTGAAGGGGCAGGAAGTGGTCCTTGGTAATGCCTGTGGGGAACAGCCCTGGCAAGACACAGGAGGCAGTGGCAGTGTGGGGATGTTGCCCTTCCCACCATGGAAAAGCCCCTCCTCACTCTCTGTGTCCAAGCCAAAATGTTTCTCTGCCCTCCCCATGCTTTCCTGGCTGATGCAGAAGGTGATAACAAAAGCCTCGTGACCCACCATTGCTTCTGGGGGCAATGTGAGGACCAGGTGTGCCCTTACAGCAAGATCCACTGCCATTGCTCCTCAGTGCTTTACATGACCAGTTCCCAAAGGTGCTCTCACTCTTCCTCAGTCACCCATCCTGCTGGGACCCCATAGACCTCTTCCCACCAATTCCAGCACAGCCCTCATCATCTCAGCAACACACCACAAAACACCAGGCATTTCTTAGAAACATCATCATTTATTGACTTGAACAACTGCCACTAGAGCAGCATTTTGCTGCTCAGATGGTGGTGGTGTGGTTTTTATTTTCTACTAAGGTACTTTAAAATGAAAAAAGAAATTAAATGAGTTTATGGTACTGAAACAGTCAAATTCATTACAAGAGGGCCCTCGTTGTAATCCCTTTGCAGCGAACGGCAGAGGCTGGAGTAAGGGAGGCTGCACCTATGACTCAGAGGAAAACCACAGGGCACTGCTGCCCAGCTGTGTGCCAGCTCCGTGCCTTCCCTGGGCTGGCTTTCAGGCACAAGGACTACTTGCCCATCCATGAGGGCACACCCCCCGGTCCCCACATGGCAGCCATCATGCTCCTTGGCCAGGGACGCAGCCTTGCCCACCACAGCCAGCAATGAGGCTCCGCTTGCTCCGCACCAGACCAAAGACAAGGGCAGCTGCCGGACGGCTGGGAGCTTCCCGGCTCCCCCCGTGGGGCTGGCCCTGTGGCATGTGCTGTTTCCTAGTTTAGGGCAGGCCCATGTGGCCCGCAGCACCCTGGCACAACAGGCCCTTTCACTCCCCATGGTGGCTGGAGTTGGTTTTGGGATGCTTCACTTAAAGTTGAGAGGACAGAAAGGTCAGGAGGAACACAGAGTGACTAATGTTAATGCTAAAGCAACAGCTTCAAGCTCCTGGGTTAATATTTA
This sequence comes from Corvus hawaiiensis, assembly GCF_020740725.1. Lineage (NCBI taxonomy): Eukaryota > Metazoa > Chordata > Aves > Passeriformes > Corvidae > Corvus > Corvus hawaiiensis. The sequence continues at coordinate 12,914,116 of NC_063220.1, read as the reverse complement.
CTGCTGAAACTGGAGGAGTTGAGAACAGTGTGCAGCTCAGCTGTTTTGAGAAATGCCCTGGAAATCATGCATCACATGCTGATGCTGAGCTTGGAGACACTGGGAGAGGATAACGAGCAGCTACAGGTGAAACATATATGGCAGCATATGTGCAAGAGCTGGAATCTCACTGTCATCCACGATGGCTGGAGGAGTCAAACCACTTACACAGAGAAACTCACACCAACAGAAGGTAAACGGGGTGCTGGAAGGCACAGCAACACCCTGGCTAACATGTGAAGGGGGGGATTATGTAACCCAGGAGCAGAGGGTTAAAGGCAGCAACCTAACAGGCAGCAGGATTTGGATAATTTTGTCTCCTGCAGGGCTCAGCACATCCCTTCTGTCTCCACAGAGAATGTAACAAATGCCAAAAACCGTTCATAGGAAACTGTTCAAATGGAAACCAAATGCAACACATGATGGGAAAGGGAGAACCATGCAGCATCCCAAAATGTAATGGGAGTAGCATGACAGCACAGGTGGGCAGTCCAATCTGAATGCACCACCCAGGTAGAATCCATCAGCTTTTTGAACCGTCTGCAAAACTGAAAACAAGGGTCTCCTCCTAATTAGTGTTAATTTGTTAGAAGTTTCCAAATACTTTCAAAATGTGCCTTTGCAAGAATCACACCCCCCAACCCATCACCCCAAGGGCCCCAACAACAGAATCCATTCCTGATCACTGCTAAGAGTCATGGTTTATCTTCAGAAATACTTTGTTTTTTCCTTCTTATTCCTCTTCCTCCTCTTCTTCCTCCTCTTCCTCTTCCTCATCATCATCTTCATCGTGGCAATGTGTGATTTCCTGAGGTGCCTGAGGGAAGAGGTTGGGCGGTTTGATCTCACTGATGGAACGGGTCAATTGGTGCCGCTTGTAGTCGGAATCTTTGAAATCCACCGAGGTGCGATTGCGTGTGGCCATCGGCGACTCCTTCTCATTGATGTCAACGTGCGTGTGCTCTACTGTGGACTCGTGTGGCATCTGCATGTGGAACAGAGAGAGGAAGTGACAAGAGGTGTCCCAGTCCCTGAGACACATGGAGAGCAAACCCCAGAATGCAACCGTTTGGTCTACCATCTATCAAATGCCACCCAACCCTCCAAGGTGCTGTTGTGTCCTGTGGAAGTGATAATGGACACAAGCATGGGCACCTTTGGGAGCCCTGCCCACCTCCCTGGGATTGCAACTCACCAGGACGTGGGCAGCTCTGAAGAGGTAGCTGAAGGGGTAGTAGAGGAGGTTGATGAAGGAGGCGGCATAGAGGTCAGCGTAGCGCATCACCTGGCTGGCAAACAGTGTCTGCCGAGAGCCACTGCGGAAGAGGCTCCCCATCATCCCGTAGCACATATCCATGTCGTGGGTCACTTTCTATGAGGAAAGGGCAGCTTAGATCCTGGGCCAGGCAGGCAGCACCTCAGAGCCATGACAACACTGAGGTGGAGCGCCCTGAGGGCTGGGGGCTACATGAGACCTGCAAGGATCTCCGGCAAGGCTTTCTGTGCTTGTATCCCGTGGCATCAGGGCACAGCTGAGCCCCAGGTAACAAAGGAAGGTGGCAGCAGGCTCAGGGCCAGCACTGTTCTAGGCTGGCACCCCAGGGCTGGCTGAACCAGAGGCTACAGCCCCTCTGAGCCTCTGTGTGCCAGTACCACATGCTGCAGCAGTGAGCACCCTCAGCCAGTGCTGCTGTGGGCATGGGGAAGGGGACCCTATTCCAGACCAGGCTGCCTTTCAGGAGTGCCAGTGACACCAGTGAGCTGAGACGAAGTGGCTTTGCCAAGCCTGCTGTGCCCACCCAAAGGCAGAGCAAAGCATTTCAGGACTGAGCAGTGGGGTTGGGTTGTTAAGCCCTTTGGGATCCAAAAGGATGAAAAGGGATTTTGATGATTGGTACCTTAATGCGTCTCTGGATGGAGCTGATGTCAGGGCGTTCATTGCTGCTACTGTCCAGATGCCTAGTTACAGGCGAGAAGGTAAATACATGGTGTGAAAAGTCTTTCAGAACCAGATGCTGTGGGATGGGGCTTGGGGGAGGGAGGCTGGTCTGGAGGGGAAGGTTGGTCTTGTGGGCAGAGCCCAGGCCTGAGTCAAAGCTCCAGCAGCAGTGCCGCTAACCCAACCCCAAGGTTTTGTCATTGCTGCTCATTAGCCAGGAGAGGCAGCAGGAAAGTTGTCACTGTTTGAACACTCACTTGTACAGCTCAGCCAAGAAAATGTCCAGACTCTGCAGCTCTTCAAAAAGGGCTGGAAAATCCAGAAAAGAAAGGGGAAAAGGGTAAGTTTAAACTGTTGAAATGAAAAGGGCTGAAAGTGAACCCACTCCCCTGCCCGCTCCTCTCACATGGCAGCGGACGGACACTGGAGCAGGGACACTGGAGGCACCTCATGGCCTCTGGGCAGGGAGAGGAGTCAATCACACTCTGTGCCATGGGCAGAACTTTGGGCTTGGTTTCTGGTTGGCCCTTTTGTTTTCGAGGCTGAACCTTTGCAGCTCTCACCAAAACCTTCCAACCAGCCATGGGGCACCTTGCATAACCCCCAGCCCTATTTACACACCAAAGGGCAAACCTGGGAGAAAAGCAGGAGCGCTGGAGGATGGGAAACACACAGCACTTTGGCGGCAGAGCAGCAGAGGGAGTGGGAGGAACGAGGAGGAAGCAGCTGGTGAATAGGGACTCCCTGCAGATGGGAGAGCAGTCATGGCTCAGGCATTACAGGGAGAATAACCCAGGTCTTGTCAGAATTTTTTTAACATAGAAGCCACGGCTCCATATATGCAGAGGGGCAGGATGTTCTGGGGTTATGGATGAGGAACAACTCAACCCCACCCAGCTGCAGCTTCTCCCGTGGCCAGGGCAGCACTTGGCTGATTACACACAAAAGCCCCTGGGAAAGAGCACAGGAAAGGCCTGGGACCCCAAGGCCAGCCCACAGAGAGGCACCCCAGCTCCTGCCACGAGCATCCAGACCCAGGGAAAAGGGCCAAAAGGAGAAGTGGCAAGCCAGGGTGATCTCTCCCCCGCACCCCTAAGCCCTGGCGATCTCAGGGGTGCAGCATCAGACAAGCAAGAGCAAAGCCTGGCCAGGGGCTTGCCCGGCTCCTGACCGCTTTTGTCTGTCCAGACGTGCAGCTCCTGCGCCAGCTCGGGGATCACCAGGAAGGTCCGCCAGCCCTGGCGTTTCTTGGATTTGAGGATGTCTCCAAAGATATGGTCTCCGATGTACAAGATATCCTTCCCTTTGGCCCCCAGCAGGTCACAGACCGTGTCCGAAGAGCCTGAGAGAAGAATGGCATGGCTCAGAACAGTGAGCCAAAACAGGTGCGTTTTCCTCCCAGAAACCTCTACTGACTGACCATGGCTGCCCTGGACACTGCTCACCTGCCTGGGAGTTCACCCAGGAGCAGCTTTGCCCATACACACCCCTACATGAATGACAGCAACAGAGGCCATGCTGCCTCCCACCCCATGTGAGAGTAATGGAGCCCTGGGTGTCACAGACAGCTCTGTATCCACCCACTGCCCTTCCCTGGCTTGGCAGAACCTTCCAAGCATGGTCATGCTGGTGGCAGCACCTTTAAGTACAGCTGGGGACACTGCTGTGGGCCAGCTGCAGCCACCACAAGCCCTGCAGGGATTTTCCAGACCCTCCCTGGCAAGGAAGAAAAGGACATTTGAGGAGGAACAGGTCCATCTTGTCCCTGCATTGTGCAGTTCTAATCATGGAGAGCTTCTGGTGCAGTGTGCAGAGGGCACAAAACAATGTGCTTTGGGAAGCACAACCTTGCCTGGCACAAGTCCTCTCACAGCTGGAGTGGCTGAAGGCCACGTCAGAGCCGCTCCACAGAACAAGAAGGGCTCCTGCCTCACCTCCCGAGTACACAATGCCGTGCTGCAGCGGGCCAGTGTAGGTACCAATCTTCAGCTTCCCGGTCACCTGTGGAAGGAGGTGTTGTGTTAGTGCTGAACAGCTGATGGCCTGGATCTTTTCTATATTGATACTTCACTCTTTGTCTGTCTGTCTGTCTCACTCCCAAGCAGCCCATAGGTGGCTTTCCTGCCACCTGCAGTATGTTAGGGAAGCCAGCAAAGCCTTGAGGTGATGGGGTTGCTCAGGAATCACTAAGAGGAGACTCCAGCCCACAGCCTCTAGGGTAGGTCCTGCCTAAACACTGCATTGACCATTGTCACTGAGAGATGCCATACAGGAGGTGCAGGAGGCCTTCCAGCCATGGAGTACCCTCCACTGACCACTCACCGTGTCCACCTGCCGCAATACGGTGCCTTCCCCAAAGAAGAGGGGTTTCCGTGCATCCACCAGGATCAGGTCAAAGTAGGACTGCCATGGCCGATGGGCACTCCCAGGCTACAAAGGCAAAAACAAACCCCAGAATCAGGCACGACACAAAAAACCACAGGGAGTTTAACTGGAGTGTCACTGTCCATAGCCATAACCTCGTGACAGTGCTGGTCCATCAAAATCCCTTAGCTCATGCCTCCTGTGGGACAGTACTGGGGTGCCAGCACCATCTCCTAAAGCACTCCCCTTTTGCCACAAGCCCATCCCATCCCAGCCTAGCAGTGGGGGCTGAGGACATGGTGTGAGACAGGAGAACAGCACTGAACATCCCTGTCAGGGCACAGCTGCCATGTATAAAGATGCTGTAAATGACACCCTACCACTGTTCCTGAAGGTGACATCCCGTGCAGATCCAGACACATGCAACTCCACGGCTTCAGCTTACAAGGCCATGCTGGTACTTTTGCCAGGAGTGGGAGAATGCCTGGACTCTATTTCACAGAGCATGGCTTTGAATCACAGCCCTGCCCAAAGGATATTGAGCCCTTTCTGCTCCATGTTTCTGCACTTTGTGAGATCAAGACCACAGCAAGGGGCTTCTTTAGCTAGCAGTTGTGGTGAGTTTCTATGCTCTCAAAATTTCTCCCTTGGCTGCCTTCTGCCTTTAAAGCAGTGTGAGAACACATCTTTTGAGCATGAGATAGCCTCTCACTGGGAGACTGAAAGAACAGTACAAATTTGTATCATAAGCCTTTCTCCAAAAGTTGCAGGGCTGAGTTTTGACTCAGAAAACCAAAAAAAAAAAGCATGACTGAAACTTTTAGAGTTATGATAATTAAGGCATGATCAGCCCTAAATGTTTCTGCTGTTTTATACAACAATTTCCTTTCCATCATGGCTTTTTTTAACAACATCTAAACCACTGTGCATTATTTCTAAGAAACCTGGCTACAAAACGCCACAGTTGAAATGTTTTATCACTGAAATAATGTTATCATTAACACAGATTATCATTTGAGACCAGACGATGCCCCTTTTCTCTTTGTTATATTGTATTTGCTTTGATCCCATTCAAACAGGACACAAAACAGCAAGTGTATTTTAACCAGATTAAAGCAACTAATCCCATGCAGTCGATGAAGCAGGATTAAAAAGCTTTCCAGCTACACAGATAATTAGGCACATCAGTGTCTATTGCAACTGCAGTCTAGAATTCACATACCTTTGGTCCATGTGGAAAGTCAAACAAGTAAGTCATAATTTTCTAAAAGAGAGAAAGAAAGTATTCAAATATGTGCTTTTAAACATGCATTTGTGTAGTTTATAAAAGCATACTTTTCTGATTTTATCTCTTTAGATTGCAGAACTTTATTTTCAGAATTTACACAGAGGTCAGCCTAAGATTTGGAGACAAAATGAATGGAACAGGACAGTGACAGGAATCCAACCAGTAGTTTTTAAAATCAAATAACACAGTTTCCTCAGAAAACTGCACACTGCCTCAGGTGTATCTTGCAATGCTTTAAAATGGTATATAAATCTTTAGATCAGCAGTATTGCAACATCCTGACATTCACCTGGAGATGGAAGTAACTGTGTTTATTTCTCAGCTTAGCAGACAGCCCTTTCTGGGTCTCAGACCTCTCCAGGACCTTGGTTTGGTGACCTGTCTGTACTCAGACTATCTCACTTGAAAGGGAAAGTCTGCATTTTAAAGGATGCTAAAATCCAAAACTGAATATCACTTTCCCTTTCAGCCCTTTAATTGCTGAGGAACTGAGTGAGGCACAGAGGGACTTAAGCCAGACCTAGCTCAGTGCCAGAACCAGGATTACAAAAGGTGACTCAAGACTTAATCTGCATCCACCACTAACCCATCCTACACGTAGGTTAGAAAACACACGATTCTCCACCAGAACATGTCCCATCAAAACCCATCCAAATGGCTGGCTTATGCTTACTCCATGATTCCCAACAATTCAAGCAGCACTTACATCTGTGTATTTATAGTCACTGTTCGTGACGAGAAACACCTTCCCCACTTCATTCATGCGGCTGAGCAGCAGTGGCAGCTTCCCCTGGAAGCCAAGGGGAACAAGTCACACACAAAAGTTACAGACATTCATCATGGGAAAAACACTCAACTATGACCCCACCAGACAAAAAAAAAAAAGCAAATCAAACCATCGAGCAAGCAAACTCACGTGTTGTGCACTGGCCAGAGCCAGGAAAGCTGCTGGTCCATCCAGGGAACCCCTCCAGAGCACAGCCCAGGGGAGGAAGGCGAGGGGGAAGGGCTCAGCAGGGCTGCAGTGCCTTTGCCAACCACAGTGCCAGGCACCCTGTGCTGCTCCCACCGATCTGCTCCAGCTCCAAGTCCGTTCCCGAAATGGGCCCAGAGGCAGGTGAAATCTGAGCTCATGAGCCACAAGTTGGAACGCATTATAATTCCAACCTCAAATTAGGGAGAATTTATTCCTGGGGCTATTTTTATTGAATCTGAAATCTCAGTCCACTGCCAAAATAGCTGATTACCTCACTGAACAGTTACCTAAGAATTCTGTAGGCATGTAACTAGAAACAAGGTTTACTGCTTTAAAGTGATAATCTACCACAGAGCACATCTAAACTAAAAAAATACTTATTCCAAAAGTGGTCCAGAGGGGCCTTGCACACTGCAGAGGTGGCAGGAGTAAGGGAACCACTGGAGCTTGCTCAATTAGATGTGCTGAACACACATTTTGGGTTTATCAAGAGACTAGACATTGGTGAGTCTTTCAGGATCTTTCCCTCAGTCCCTCATGGCTAAGCGTAGCTTTTCTGTTGGGTTCTTCAGCAGGCAGAAGAATACCTGTGGCTAAAAAGACGCTCAACTGTTGCATTTTAAAGAGAGGATTGCTTGGGCAGAAAAACATGGGCAGCGAACACAGTTGCTTTCACCGCTGAAAGAAACAGCATGAGCTTTGCCAGTGTGTTCACCTGGATAACATTTCCTCTGGCTTTTATATTTTATGTAAAAAACTGTGCACATCAATATGAAATCACGTGGGTCACTGGCTCAGAATAAAGGCTGTGTCTGAACTTTCCACTTCGTCTTTGGTTATTACAATAGAAATCACAGCCTTATCTGTTTTGTGATTTAGTGAAACAAATCGGCATGTTTATTTCTTGCCTGCTTAGTCAGTACTGAATGTCACATAGCACAAGGAAAGTAACTTCACACTTACATCTTTCACCACATACTTCTCCAGATTCTCAAGGGTCTTTTCCTTAAGCGATCCCTGAAATAGAAACAACAGAACCCAGTGAGGTCATGGAAACTTATGATGTAAGAGACAACAAAGTAATGCCAACTTTCACACTTTAAAATGCTGTGAAAGTACAAACCAGGGCGAATCTGAACCAGTGACTCTAGAGATGAGAGGCTTTGAGTAGCAGGGACCATCACAAACTCTGTGATCCATCGATTCCCTCACCATGGTAAATAATCCACTTCAACAGCATTTTAACCCTTTCAGAAGGGAATACAATAGAAACAAACAAAAAATAGATTTGCCATACCAAACAAGACAGTTAATGACCTGTCTCCAACACTGACCATAATGCTTTAGTCAAAGGCCAACTCCAACATGTATCACACAACACTGCATAAGGAAAGAAAAATAGATTCCTGACTTCTGCATGGGTAAATAGACCACCACAAGTACAACTGTGAGCAGAGTTCTCCTGTGATGGTTCTCCATCCCACCCAACAGACTGCTTGAATGAGGGAGAACAAGAAAATCAGGTCTTTAACCATATGTTAATGCTCACAAAATTATATTCTGAATTTGTTCACAAGAGTGTGCAGAAGATGAAATGCTGCTCTCTAATTAGAGAACAGCTGATGTATTTCTCTCTTTAATGCAGGTACTTTTTAATGACATAGGATAGTGCCAATGAAAACAATTTGCAGTAGAATACTGCTTTAATAATTAGGACAATGTTCAAGTTGTGGACTTGAAGTGCAAATACCCTCATGGCATCACGCTCTAAAACCCATGAATTACAGTACAAAAATGGAATCTGGGCACAAGAAAAAGGAATAGGAAGCCAAGCCAGATATGTTCCCATTCTAAGAGGGCAGTTTAAATCTTGACTTACTCCCAAACAACTGCAATCTATGATTTGCTCACTAGGCGGCAAAGCAGGGCCCTTGCCCAGAGGAGGCAGAGAACATCTGAACTCAGGAGTTACAAACCAGCCCCTCTCACCCAGTTACAACCATACATGTCCCAAGGAGTTCTTGCAGTCACCTTGTAATGAACCCAGTCAACAGCATCTCTGACATCCTGGAACATACTCCTGAAGGACATGAAGAGGTCTCCATCCTTAAACCCCGTTTCACAGCTGTGAAGAGACAGAAGAGAGATTTTAGCATACAGTCACAGCAGGTAAGAAACACACTAAGGAGCAAGTTCAAAATGCTGTTTGGAGTTTGTGTTTTCATCCTGCCATCATGGTTTCTTATCTACTACTTTACTGAAGCTCAGACTTGAAAGAAGTAACCGGAGTTTAACAGGAGCTGCGTGCTACCCAGGAATGTCTGTGCCTCCACAGCAGTACCACAGCTTTCTGCAACTGTAACTCTTACTTCTCACCCACAGTATTACAAGAAGGTAAAAAGTCTGCAGAAAACTGCAAAAATGCAGTTTGCAGCATTTTACAGAAGATGAATAGTACTGAGGGAATAAACAGAGTGGTGTCCTTTCTCCCTCTTTCCAGCACTAGAGAAGGGAGTGTCATGGAAATCAACTAAATGTAATGCTGCTGAGAGGAGGAACTGCTTCTATGTTGCACACTTAGAGTTAACATTAGAAATTAAAATGTACTCTGGAGGTATCTTTGAGACAGCCATGACAGCTTGCATCAGAAGAAATCAAGAAAGATTACACAGACCTGTATTTATTATGACAGCAATCATCATGCCTCTCCTGAGAAAAGGTACTTCACCTGATGGACTGCCTGCATAAAGAGTCCCTCCACTCCCAGGTGAAATCCCATTAAACCTTTGCCTTCTACTCACACATATGCAAAGACGACCCATCACATGAGGTGATAAGCAGCACAGCAGCATTCACATCTGCCAGTTCAAACCACAGCTTGTTTTATGCTTATACGGTTTTGACAGCAAGGTAAGTACTCATGCTGCACAAACAGCCTCTTACACCACACTGAGCACTTCACCTCTAAGTGTGCAATGTTCTTTATTACAACATGAAGCACTTGTGGTAACCATCTGAGGAAATTCAGCCTTTCAGTTACCAGTTCAGACATGGCTCCAATGGACACAGGTTCAAAATGAACTGAGTGGTGCCTGTGACCATGCTGTAAAAAGTCAGCAGTCCTAGAAGCTGCCCCAAATACCAGTGTCAGTCAGTATGTTGGTACTTATGTACTCTGTGAAGGAAATCTTCATAGCCAGCCTCCACTGTACACACAGATCAACTCATCACCACTAAATTACAGGAGGCCTGAGCCTTCCCCCACCAAAACCACTTGAGGGGGGCCTCCACTGATATTAAGAGCAGCTCCATCTGTGCTGTATTGCTCCTGTATAATATAATAACAATCTTACTGTTCCATCAACACCTCAAAGCGGAGGGAATACAAACCTCGTGTACCGGTCACAGTTAGTAAAGAAATCCACCAGGCAAGCCAGCAGGTAGGTCTCTGCAAGGAAAGAGAGGGAGATTATAACACAAGGACAACATCATACAGCCACCTAACTCTGGGCCTTGTGCCCAAAGGAAGAAAGTTCACGTAAAAAAACCCAAGCAGAAAAGCAGAGTATGACATCAGCAAAGCTTTACTGGCTTAAAGGGCACAGAAAGAGGACTGTGTTGGCTCACATTAGACTCACCTGGTAGATTGAATAATGTGTTCAAAATGTAAAACCTATCTGTGTCATCTCTCTGGATAAATTTATTTGGATATTGCTCCCGTGTTTCAGGCCTGAGAATAAATAAAGTGGACAAGAGTGAAACCACAAAACATAACAAAGATAAAAAGTGTTGACCTGCAAAACAGAGTTGTAGTGGGGTCTACTAACCAAAGTCTGCTGTGCTTTAATCAACACCCAGCTTCCCCACATGCACTGCTGGCACAAGAGCAAAAGTGCATCCAGGGGTATTCCCTGGGACACTCTGACTCCAGCAGAACCAGGACAAAGCCCTCATCGCTGAGTCAGCAAACTGAGCAGAGCCCACACAGGGACACAGAGTGGTCCAGAGTCCACAGCTCGACCTTAAGCCCCATGCTGCTGGCTAGGAGGATGCTTTAAATCATCTGCACTTTCATTGTTTGCTCATCTTAAACTCTCCCCCACTTTCCATGTGCTGCTCTCCACTCCCCCAGCAGCTTTCAGCCAGGGGTGTGCAGGGCTCTGCTGCAGGAGGCTCGCTCAGGGCCCTCTGCAATTCATCAGCAGGGTGGCACTGACTGAACTCACATCATTATTCTGGTCTCCTTAATTTCTGCAGCTTCTAAAGATAACTTTAGGCTCAAAGAGGAACTTCAGTGCATATACAAGGGCTTTTTTCTAAATTTTGGAGCCCTGATGCAAGGACTTAGAGGCCTGCAACGACTTTGTCACCCTGGGGGCCCTGAGCTTGCCTTGCCTTCCATTCATATGCCCCTGCAGCAGGAATGTGGGAGGTGGGATTTGCTGGGACACATCAGGCACATGGCACTGCAGTCCTCTCTGCTTCCTAAAGCACCTTCTCTGGGACAAGAAACACAAGCAGCCAGGGAAGGCTGCAGGAGATGGCATGCAATGCTCTGTTCTGACACCCTCAAAGGTCAGAAACACAAAGGGATAGAGCAAGCTTGTTCCTACCCCAAGCCAGCTCAGACTTTCTGAGCAATGGCTGTGGAGCTGACAGCCTCATGGGGCACAGGTCCTCATGCAATGGCTTTGTCTTGACTGACAAGCTGCTGACATTAAACTGTGCCAGGGCAGGTGAACAGCCCCTGGATGATCCCATCAACTCCTCCCCACAGCACACGTTCTTCTACGCCCAGCACACTACAGATGTGCCTGTGGTGGCACAGCCCTTTCCCTTGTAAACATCTGGGCTGTTGCTGTACCTGAGACCCTCATTGCATCCCCATTTAATCCTGGAGCTGCAGAACCATCAAAACAGCATCTGCTGTTCATAGAGTCCCTGAGACTCCTTATACAATGGGTGCCCTGAGGATCATTGACAGAATAGAGTGTATTAAGTCAAAAAGAACAGCCAAGAGTCTGCACTCACCCTCTGAGGAAATTGAAGCCATGTGCACACACTAGGAGGTTCCCATAGGCATCAACTTTCAGCAGATTTCCATAGTGGGTGTCAAACACCAGGCCTCTGTTAAGAAAGCAATTTAGGATATGAAGAGGCAAGTGCATCAAGGGGTGACCATTTTAACAGCAGCTAGAACAGCTCTAGAACAGCTTTGCTCACTTGGCATGGGGCATCTGAAGGAGCTGCTGTTATGATACAGATGGGGTCCCTACTTTCCCTTTCAGCTGGTGGCAGGTGAGCAATCAGAGCCCAGCATCACCAGGTGGGAGAGACACCTGACCTGCTCCCCACTGCCCCCAGAGCGTTTAACCCGAGAGGCTCAGCTGTGCACCTCCCAGGGGAGCTGTGGGCCTCCTCCACAGGGTCACACACCTGACACCTCTGTCGGGCTGCAGGGAACAGTAAGGTGTGATAAAGGAATTTCTCTCCTCTTTTTCATGGCTCTGTCACAGACAAAGCCAGATGGGGCATGTAACCATGGCACAAAATGCTTGGGACATTCCCAGTTCTGACTCTGGCAAAACTCAGTTATCTAGCAGCTTGCATCTGGAGAACGCAGCCCTCCCACAGAGACATCCCTTCTGTCCCCTCCCTGAGATGAAGCTGGTGGATTTAACAGAGCTCTCATCACGGGTTTGTGAAGGGCTATGCCTTGTTACAGGCAAGGGCACAGCCAGCAGCAACTCTCGGTTTAAAACACACTGAGAGGAGGGAAGGAAGGAGGCTGCCAGGCTGAAACTGGAACAAACCAACAGACCCTCTGGTCCAATCTTTTGTAAAGAAACTCCAAAGGAGTCAAAGAAGCAAAATCCAGCAAAGGCACAACTGGAAAGAAATTAAAGGTGCAGAGTTAGATCAAAAGCTTTGTTCAACACAAACAGTGCCCTTTTTACCTCTCCTACCAAAAGACAAAATGTAGGAATTTAGTAATTTTGCACCATTAACTTAGCACAAAGTTATGAAATCAAAAAGTTACTAAATCAAATGCTTTTGACATTTGATTCATCTAGACAGGTGAACTGGATTAGTCCCACTTTTATTCTTGTTAACTGTCAGCTTGATTTTCAGGATGTCTTACGCACCAGGACATTACTAATTAAAATCATTACAGAAAAGAATTCTGAGACATCCCAGTAGCCTCTTGGACAGTAATGTCTCCTTCTCCCCGATTCTGATTTCATTCCCAATCCAATTGTGTCTCTGCTGTCTTTGCTTTGAAAAGCTATTTCTGGACCATGTTTTCAGCAGGGTTCTTTTCTTGGATGCTCCCTCTTTGCTGGCAAGGATTTATGTGTGCAAAGGCCCCCCACATACTGGATTAGTCTTCTCCCTTCCCCATGATCTGTGGCCAGCCACAGGCTTCACATCCACAACTGAAAACCTGGCCTCACGTGTCACCTGTGAACTCCACAGAACAAGTATTTGAGGCCTCGAGCAGGTGGGGTCAGTATCTGTTAGTCATTTACCTGGTAGGGAACGCAGGATCATACACAAAATTGAGCAGCTCATGAGGGTATCCAATGGAAACTAATCTTTCTACGGTCAGGTCAAATCCAAGAGATTCGTATTCAGGGGATTTATACACTGTACCAAGATGAGATTTCAGTTAGAAAATTTGAAGACAGCTATGGGGTTAAACAAGAAGGCAATTAAAAGTAATGTACCCGTTCTCCCTCCTCCCTCCTCCACATACCATTCCCTCATCCCCCAGCCCAGAGCGTGGTGGAATTAGCTCCTGCCCCAGGGCTGCAGCAAAGCAGAGCTGCAGTTTGAATTTCAGCAGCAGAGTGCACCAGATGAAATATCCATCAGTTTATCATAGCTCTCTGCATCATGGAAAACATATTTCAAACAGCAGCTCCTCTCCCTGCAGTCCTGTTGGGCAGATGCATGAACACTCCCTGTTCCACCTGCTCCAATTGGGTTTTGGTTTGCTGTGTTTTTGCAAAGCCGATAAAGAAACCAATAAATTGTGGGAACACATGTATTGGAGGTTGGAAAGGCTGAAATTCATCACTTCTGTGCTACTGTTACTGCTCTGGATACAATCCCAAAGCTTAGTATTGCTCCAGATTTCATCTCAGGGGAATTAATGTTTGCTGCAGACTACGTTAGCTTGAAGGTAGAGCCGTCAAGTTAACATATGATTTGTTTGTTAATAACACCATATGGTACTGTAAAAATCTGTTCATTACTACCCTTGTGCATCAAAATGTGGCTTTTTAAAGCAAGCTCACTGCTCTCACATGTCAGAGGAGCTGCTCACCTGGGACACACACCTTCCCTTCGCTCCATGCAAAAGAAACAGACTTGTTCAACTAAGCCATTCCTATCATGCGGCCTCTCTTCTTCCTGCGAATGACCTTCCCATGTACTGAAAATGTTACTGTTTAATCAGATCATTAAATTCCCTCTAAAAGGCAATCAGGACAGATGGAAATCACAGGGTTTCTCTGGCAGTGTGTTTACGCTCGCTGCATGTCTGCAGAAGCCCAGAAGATAAGGGGCTAATGTGCATGTCTCAAACACTGAGACAGCTGGATAGTCATGAAACTGACCAAGGACTGTTGGTACTAACAACCAGGGATTGTTGGTAATAACATGTTGTGAGAAAGAACTGGATGTGGCTGGAGAAGGGGGCTATGTGGAGGTAAGGGCAGCACTTTTCTGGGACAAACATCCTTGTTCTGGCTCCTGGAGACAAGCACAGCACAGCTCGAGCACAGGAAGGAGGTCGAGAAGTGAGCATGGACTGTAGGGGGGAGATCAAGACCACCCAAGACCCTCCAACCCATTTTCAGAAAGGTCTGGAAGAATGAAGTACACATGGCAACTGATTTCCACAGAAAGCAAGAACCCTGTTTTCAAGGTGGGGAAAACGTATCTATAAAAAGATATCCTCACAAAGCCCAGGCGTGCGTGTGCCCCAGGACATTCCATCAGCTGGATCAGTGCTGCTGCCAGGACTGGTGATCTCTTTTTCTCATTTTCTTCCTTTCTCTCTCTCTCCCCCTTTTTAATTCATCTCTTTCTCTCCTCCCTTTTACCCTATCCTTTTACTCAAACCCCACTGCTGTGTACTTGTAGTAGAAGGTCAGGGACTAACATACCAATTTTCCTGCCAAGTGTAATTTATTAATAAAACTTTATAAGCTTTTGTGGACGCTCTGGCTTTTGTCATTCCTTTTGACCACAAGAACCTACAAATCTTGGGTGCTCCCTTCCCCTTAAGAGTGGGATACCATAATGTTGCTGTCTTAAACTGGTCCTAACATAAATAAAGACAATAAATTGACTGCAATGAGGGTTACCATGGGTTCAATGGGTCCAACTGCCTCAAACACTTGAATATTTCAAATTTAGCTGAAAATGTGCAAGTTATGCAGTAAACTCATTAGAAGACAGACTGCTTTTCCTAAGAAAAATCTAACACATCTGTGGGCCTCACAATATATATTAATACACATTGTCTATACTGCCCAGGTAATCACCAGATCACCAGCATGTATATTCACTGTGGGATAAAGAAGTTCAATCTGAGAGGAGAAAGCAAAAAAAAAAAAACCAAACAAAAAAACCCTAAAAAAAAAAAAAGGCAAGGACTTTAGATGAAACAAGATTGTCAGAACACTGAGATCACAGTATCCATGACAGAGGGCTCCCATATCTCTTAAGAATCTAAAAAGCACCAGAATCCCAAGAGTTAATTTTCCCCATTAAACTAACAACATTAAGAATGTAAAAAGCAAACCTGTAAGGGTCTTAAACAGATAACTAAAATCAAAAAAGCAGTTATCAAAATCTTCAAGCAATATTATACCAATGGCAAACATCAACAGCATGATACAACATTCAATGCACGTAGTCTTTTCTGTCCTTTAGGAAAGGAAGGATTGACTGAGATATAGATAAGAATAAGCAATCAAAAAGTACAGTAATGAAGAAAGCAGTGACTGACAAGGCAATTCTGGGGAGTGAGCTAGAGTTGGAGGGAGCAATAGGCAGTTAGGTGATGAACAAAATTGTGAGAGTGACATCAGAGCATCACCTGGAACACGGAATTCCTCTGATGCACGACAGTAAAGGCACTTCCCAGGGAAAATGCTTATAAGTACCCCTGCACATATTCTCAAAATGTGAAAAAGCTCCCTGTTATGTGAAGCAGACTCCAATCCCCCCCTCTGTCCATGAAGCTGCTGTACTCCTCCTTCTTTGCCTCCTGGGGATTTGACCACATTACCAACTTAATCCATAAAACATCACTTCCAAATAAAACATTTCTCCAAGGAAACCCTGCTCTTTCTGAACTCACCAACCACGGTGATGCTGTCCAGACACAAGGAACCTCAAGGAGCACACTGGCATCTCCTCTGGACAAGCAGAAGTGGTTCATCAACAGCTCCAGCAGAGCCTTTCCAGGGAAACTGGAGGGCTTTCTGATGAGCAATCTGTGTATCTTGTTAACACTCCACCAGGGAACAGCTGTATGGGACATGGGGTCAGCTGCTCACAAAATGCCCTCACTCGATTTCTTTCTGTATTTGCCTCTCTGTCTTAGAAAAAGCACCACAGACCTCCTTTCAACTCTCTAAGGAAACAAGCTGAAACACCATTAGGAAAAAGGCTGAAGAAGAGGTATCAACCTCAGCCTTCATCATCCCAAATCTCTGCTGAGGCAGTATATTTGATTAATTAGGATTAATCTAAATGTTTCTTTCGGGGGGACAGTTATTCCACGTATCTCTCAAACCCTAGATTTTGCTTCCTTGATGTCTCTTTGAATAAAACTAAACTCTTAGCTCATCTATGCCTCAGATCCCATCTCTATCTTTCTACTACTCCACAAAATCTGGAAAATGAGAACGTTCTCCTTGACACATGAACTAAACAGAGACACAGGAAACTGGACTTGTGAAAGGGACAATAAATGTTCTCTAGTTACCAGCATATTTACTGCTCCAGATAAACTTTCCTTTAATTAGACACACAGCTGGGAAGAAACTGAGAGCTCCCTGAGCTCACCTTGACAACACCCTACACCACAGCACTGGCTGCATCAACCGAACAAGCCACAACCCCCTGACATTTCTTGTAAGCCTGTTCAAGTAACAGGAGCTTCCTCTGGGCAAACAAACCATCCACCTCCTCAGATCCAGTATGGACAGGCTGACATCGCTGCAACTCTGGCAGCACATCTGGGGAAGATGCCCCAGTTACAGGTGTTACTAGATGAAAAAATTTCATTATTGTACTCAGGGCTTGTTGTTCTCTCCCATGTCTTGTTTACTTCAGGCAGCCATGAGGAAACAGAGTAGAAAGGACAGATCAATACTTTTTTCTGCAGCTGCATGATGAAAACATGTTTTAAACTTTGCTGGAATATCCCCTCCCTCAGACCTGGTTGCTGAATCCTGGTATCTCTGATGGAGATAATTTGTGTGCCATGGCAACGTCATGAATTCAGCTATTTGCCCTGCAGTGTCTCCCGTGCCCAGCTCTTTCACCCAGTTGAGAAGGGCCCAGTCTTCCTGCATCCCCAACTCTGTGACAGGGGAGGAGGCAGAGCCACAAACACATTTTCATACCATCCTTGCCCAACACACATGGGATGACAGTAAAACCAAAGTACATGCTACAACTTCATCTGATTTGTTTTTCTTACTGCTTGACGGCCATGTCTCTGCCACCAAGCCAAGTCCCCAGCTCCAGAGGAATTGTTATTTTAATAGTCCTGTTCCAACACAGGCAAATGCTTCAGCAGCACAGGGCAATCAGCACCCAGTGCTCATGGATTATGCAACCAGGGTGGAAAGAAAACAACGAAAGGTTTTAAAAAAACAGAAGCCAGTTGACAGCATTCCAGCTTCCCCTTAATACCATCACTTGGCTTAACAATACACCATTAAAAGGTAAAAAGCGGTACCCCGGAGTGAACACTGCAAGCCTTCAGGTCTGTGATGAGTGCGGGCGTCCCTGACTGACACAGGACGTGCTAGGAGGGAAGCTGGTCTGGAATGAGCAGGGGTTTTGCAGTAAGGTATGCAATTCTCATGCATTTGTGTGGTTGTGTTTACCTTTGCTGCCAAGACACATACAATTTTATAGCCTTCCTGAAAAGGAAAAAAAAAAAAAAGAAAAGGAAAAAAAAAAAAAGCTCTCTACAGAGGCTCCAGCTTATGCAAAATGCTGCTGCCAGGATTTTAACTCACATGAGGCAGATGCAGATTCAGAGTGTCACTCCAGGCTTGACGGAGTTACACTGGGCTCCCCTGTTAAAGAAAAAAATCAGACTGATTTTAAAACTGCAACAGGTCTGTGCCATGTGGGACTGTGTCTGCTGGAGCTCTGTCCTCTGGTAAGCTCAGAAGCTGGCCTGGCAGTTATTCCAAATACACTTACAACTGATTTATAGAAGAGGCACAGCTGGTAATCGTGCATCCTGTAGGCAAAATTCTGTCCTCATATCCACAAAGCAGTCTCAGATCATCAGCTCAGGGATAATTAGGAAGAAGAGGCTAGAAGCACATTGCCCAAGTGACACAAACCCTTCGTGTTTCTATCGGATGCAGAGCAATGAGTTCAAGAAAAGGTCTCGTGCTCTTTTTGGGACTTTGCCATTATGGTCCATTCCTCAGTCAGTGACAAATTACTCCTTTCAGGACACTCACTTTCTTTCTCACCATAAAATGCCTGCTAGTGTCAACACAGGAAACTTGGGAGACTGAGTCAGGAGCTACTCTGGGAACCTGAGAAGAGAATTTTGCCCTACACCTTGAAGGTGCTCCCAATGAGAGCCTCGCACACCAGGTCAGCCTGTGGTGCATGTCTGCATTTAAATGTACACTTGGACATGCTTTCACTTGGGCTTTCATGGGCAAAGCACTGCAGGATAAACCAGCACCAAACCTGCACACAGAGCTGCAGTGCTCTCACTGGCAAGCACACACAGGGAGAACACAAGAGCTATTTTGCAACTTACAGGTATGCACAGAGTAATCAAGAATTATCTTTGAGATCCAATTTGCACTAAATACAACGCTGAACCGGTTGGAATGATGTTGCAAAAATGACCCACAGAAGTATGCAGACCTCCTGGAAGGCTTCTCTGAAAATAAACGTTTAAAGCCTGTTTTGTTTCAAAATGAATAGCTGGGGAAGGCTGAAGTGCATGTGATGGCTCTGCTTAAGCTGTGGGGAGGAGAAAGCCCTTTAGGGGCTGCCTGTATCTTCCCTTGTTTCTCCTACACACACAAATTCAGGCAGGCGAGCATCTCATTGATGGTTTGTTCCAGGGCTTGCCAACACTTCTTACAAGGTACTCACGGATCTTAGGAAAGAAGCAGGAGTTGAAGTTAAAATAACGACCCCTTTTTGCACTGCTTCAGTTGTCTCCCATTTGTGAGATGTATTTGCTGTCTCAAGCTGCACATCTGCAAGCCAGTCCTGCCTGCCACTGTATTTCCAATCACTATGGACTTGGTGCTGGTAAAAGCCCTGAATTGGGAACACTGACAACACACTGATTTCCCACACCACCCAGGCAGCTTCCAGGAAGCAGCTCCCCTTCGCCAGAACCCTCGTCTAGGAAGGGAAAAATGAGCTCAGGAGGTTGCTGCAACAATAGAAACCTGCAGGGAGAGCAGCTCCTCCAGGCAGAGAGGCAGAGCCTGGACCACTAAACGATGACCTGAAGTATCACTCATGCCTTCCTCCGGGTTTTCCCCATCTGTTGCTCTCTTGTGACGCCCTACCACCTCCTGAAGGAGCTCCCAACCCTTCCATCTGCCAATTCCTCATCTGCCTCTCCTCCCAGCTGGAAGGCAAGAAGCAGCCCAGGGAAAGGTGCTTGCAATGCCCCCCCAAAACAAACCCACATTGGCAGGGCATTTCACGGGAGCAGCTGCTTCCTGCAGGTGATGCATCCCTGCTCTGATCCCTTGGGCACACACTGTCTCGACTCCTTCCCCACGCAGGTGCTGAGAGCACTGTCTGTGCTGCTGACTTTCAGGTGTCCAGACAAGATCAGTATTTCTTAAATTAGAGGTGATGACCTCCTCCAGAAGGGTTGCAAAAAGCTTTAACAAATACTCAATCTTCAGAAATGTTACCCGCTCTCTGGGCTCTCCAGAGGTCACACAAAGACAGGTAAGGCAAAATGTGGGCAGGTAATGCACAGGGTTTCGCCTTTTCTCTGAAGCACAGGAAATGCAGCCCAACTACTTTGTGTTAAGTCTTGAAGAAATGAAAGTAAAATAACTAAAAACAGGTTTTTTCAGTTGCTGCTTATTCTCCAGTGAGTCAGGCATGCAAATCAGGCAGTTGGGGACATACATGGGCAGGTGGAGAGCTGGTATCCAGATTTATGTGTCTCAGGCACAACATGCATAATTAAGCTTGTACAAATACATTTTTGAAATTACACAAACCTCACTTATAGAGCAGGATAAAAGTGCTGCTCTGAATTGCACCACAAATAAATAATGCAAGTATGTATTAGGAATAGATTTCTATCAGTGTTGTGCTGACAAAAACTGCTTAGTTAAAGCCTTGAGGACTGAGATCCCCTTTTACAAACCCATCCCCTGTTAACAGTACAAATATCTGTTTCCTGGCTCAACAATGTCTATGAAATGAGATCCTAGCATCCCAAAATAGGATAGATCTATCCCCAGAGCCCTCCATTCTGTCACTATCTCCTCTGCACATGGCCCCAAAGCCAGGCATTTAGTGTCCACTATACTGTGTCTGTGACAGTCACCCCTCCACGACAACCACACCACTGGCTATTATACACAAGCTCCAAATACTCATCCTCTGGCACTTCTGATCTCTTCTGATCACTTCTGACCTGCAACTCCAGATGAGAATCCAGAGGGAAACAGCCAGTGACCAGTCCTGGAAGTGTTTGGGACACTGGATTTAATTAAAAACCAAACTCCACTGAAATAACAATACCAATTAAATGTACTAGTAAGTGTTGGGCAAGCATTTCACATGCTGCTATAGTGTGAGGAAAGTCTGTCTCAGCTGCAGGGCCAGAGGTCTGAGGATCCCCAGGATCCTCACCAGGTAGTGAGGAATGCTGTCTGACCTCTACACACTGACCCTCCTTTCAGGGTATCTTATCTGCAAAACTTGTTACAGAGCAACACCACTTCTCGTATACAAGTGGAAAAGAGGAGAATTTCTGCTCCAGCATACTAATGACTTCAGCTTCTGTGTTATAGGGCCTTTTCTAATCAGGCAGGTATTGTCAGGCACTGCCACTGAAACATAACAAAAGGGAAACGCTAATGTTTTTCAAGCTGTGCTGCTCTCCCTGTTAAAATAATTCATTACTTACCCAGGAAGGAATTTGAAATGTCATGTTTAAGTTTCACACCTGGGTGTTAACTACCCTCAGTTTTGACAGTGGAGTCAGACTGCTCAGCTCTGATGGGAGCCCAGACTCACACTTGGCTTGCACAGCCTGGCAGGGTGTTGTCACTTTGCACTGGAAATAAAGCTGAGGATTTTCTTTCCCATGAGAACTAGAAACTCTGCAGAGGCACCTGTACTGTGGGACCCTCTGTACACTCAGCTGGCTCAGCAATCCCAGGATTGGGGATGAGCACAGACCTCCAGATCCCCTTGCCTTGCATCTCTCTTTCCAAAGACACATCAAGTGTTACCTCAACTCCTGCCATGGCCACTGCAGGCATTTCACTTCACAATATCCTCACTGGATATGAAGGGAAAAACACTTCTATTTAAAGCTCTGCTGTGTCCAGCAGTGGTTTGGGTCGTCTCTGCCCACGTAAACACGTGTCCTGCCTGCAGGCAATGGAGTCGAGCACCTTTGGGCTGTGCTGACCTGGGAGCTCAGTGCCTGTAAACAAACGGACAAAGTGGTAAACGTGCCTGATTGCAACCACAAGAAGTCCCAAATGAAACCCATGGGACGACTCATATGTTTTCAATTAGGAACACGGTGAACTTCTGACTTGCCATTTGTTTATGAACTCGGCTGAACTGTGACCATAAAGGGCTTGTCTACAGTCAAAATGAATTGAAAACCAAGTAGGAACAGGCTCCAGTCCTCTTGACTCCTGGGGTTTGATTTGAAGCACTAAACCATAAATAAAAATGCACATTATTATGGAAAGCAGAATTGCAACACTTCAATATTTAAACTGACTTTTCATAATACTAAACAAAATGGGTAGCAACATTATGCTTTGTTTCTTTGAATTTTTAATTTTTCAGTCTAAATGAACAGAAAACTGCTGCCATATTGAGTATAATTTTCACTTACCCACAGAAACCTTTTCAAACACAGAAGTGACCTGTGCAGTAAGACTAGGCTTAGTGTTTAAGCACACTTCAATATTTAATGTGCCTTTTCTATTCCACTAAAAATTATGTATTTGTAGTGATCAGCAAACAATACCTTGATGAAACCTCCAGGTGCATCCCGGAATACTTTTGTATGCTTAACACACAAGCTGCTCTGCCCTGCATGAGCAGCCAGATCTTGCACAGCGCCTTTGTGCCCACGGATGTTTTTGACAGTAACTGAGGCAAGGGTCACTAATCACCAAAGGGTTGAATCTTTTGGATGTGAGCTTCAGTGGCTCCACGGCACCCTTTTGTGATGATGCCAAACACAGGCTCTGGGAGGAAACCAGCACTTCCCTACAGAGCAGCACCAGGGCTCTGCAGTCCCCAGCCACAGCAGAGCCCATAAAGCAGCGACACTCCCATTGCAGCCTAAGAGCAGTGGAAAATTCCTTACCTCTAATGCTCCTGCAAACATCCCCAAGTGCACAGCACAGCTTTCGGCTCTAAAACCTCTAACCTGGAACTGTATCAGCTCCCTTTCTCCCGCTCTGCATGCTAACAGGGTATGTAAAGACAGGATCTGTTGTTGCTTCAAGAACTGACACAGCACTGGATGTGCAGCCTGGCTGTGAATTGCTGGGTCCACACTTCAGGTTGTTTTTAGTGCTGTGTTTCTACTTGCATTAAAAAAAAGTGTTGTCAAGTATCATCAGCTTTAACTCTTCCCAAAGCAGGCTTATTAGTGCTCTGATTGGTAAATTCCAGATATTTTTAGCTCTCTGCTGCTGCACTTTGTTTGCCTTCGATGTAACAAAGATTTGGGCTGTTTGAATATGCCTCAGAGGCTGGCAGAGCAGAGCTGTTGTGTTGGAAAGATTTCTTCTGCTGAATAAAAATGAATAGCTTGAGGTAAGAACAGCAGCACTGAGGTCACATTTTGCATGTTGAGAGAAGCAACTCAGACTCTGCAATTTAAGGAAACTTCAGCTTGTCTATTTTAATAGTTGGTATAACTTTCCTTTGCACTGGATTAGTATTTTAAAGATGACTACAGAGTCACCTTTCTTTTACAGGAAATTTTTACAGTTTCCCTGACACAAGAAAATGTTTTCTGTGCTTAACAAGTGGCCTTCACAATTTACCTCTCTCAGATACAGCCCACTGTGAATTAAAATCCCATATGGGAAATATCCCTGCATTTCCATGGAAACAAACTACTGTGCCAAAATATGAGCTTAGTTCTTCAATGAAGACTTACGAACAGGGAAGAAATAGTTGCTTGGGCTTCAGGTTCAAACATAATTTGCTAGCATCTAGAAGTAAGAAGGAAATTACTCAAAGGCATAGTAGTCATTAATACAATATATCTAAGGCATTTTTTAGGTTTATCAGCATCCAAACAGATCCAGCTTCTTATTTTTCTCCATTTTCACTGAAGAGAGTAAGCCTCCAAGGCTATACATTTGTTTAACAGTGTGCACCTGGGCTTAGATACAGCACAAGTGCCCATGCTGGCAAGAAGCCACATAGAGAAGGTTTTCGGTAGCATGCTAAAATAAGGCATTCACAAAGCAATGGCACACATGTGATCTCAGAGTCAAAGCCTTCTGTACTCTCAGCTTTAGTTCCTCCTACAGAGTAAGCTGTTTGAGTCATCACAAGGGTATTTGCAACTTAATAGTACTTCTGTTGTGGTATTAAGATTACTAGATAAGGGGATCGATTAGATTGAAAAATGCCTCCCTATTTTCCTCGTCCTACCAGACGAGAACTCGCCTCGGTATACTAACAGCCTGCTGACCCAGCTTGGTGTTATCATCATGTTTTTAAGAGCAAGAAAACAGAATATAGCAGCTTTTGAAACTTTCCTTACACTGTGAAGAGTCGTTCTTTCAGCAGCTTCTGTTTATCACTCTGATTCTTCAAGACTCCACAGACAGCAAATTAGCAGTTTGTCAGTCAGTGATTTACTGGGACAGAGCAAGCAACACATGCTTTCTCCACTCCTCATTCCCAGCACCAGCATGTGAGATCCCACAGCTCCAGACCTCGTTTGCTCATTACACAGCTTTAAATGGTCAGGCTCTGAAGAGCAGCAACACAAAGAGAGCAGGGACAATAACCACTGCGCTGGTATTTGAAAAGACATCCAGCTCAAAGCATACTCGGAACAATTTGGCTTCTCCATCTGCCCTTAGCTTTAAAACACCAATGGCTAAACCAGCCTCTGAAATCTGCAAAATCTGCACCTGTCAAACTGGCAATGTGCAAATGTGAAAAGGCAGACAGCAGATGTGCAACCGTCAGGGCATCTCCCAGTCCTGGCTAGGACAGTTGGAAGGCTTCTCCTGTACATCTACTGATTCCTTTCTCCAACCACGACAATGTTTCTGTACGACAAAAAGAACTGCATTATCCAGCAAACTGGGAAAGAAGCAAAACTGCTTAGTATCTCCCCAAAAAAGCCTCAAAGCCTGTAGTCCTTCCATCATGATGAAACTAAAGGCAAACCTGTACCCTAAGCAGGAGAGCCTCATTAGAACATTTGCATTGGAGTTCAAGCACTAATGACCAGACAATAACGACACCTGAACTGACATTCAGATACGTTGTACTTGTTTACATTACAAGTTCAGTAGTTTTTTTAAGTATTCAGTTCAATCTTTCATGTATAAAACTCCCACATTTATAATTTGTTTTTCATTTGTGCAATCCAGAAATTCTTTCATACAATTTCATTTGTCCCATTTCTCAGTTGTACAAACTGAAACACAGAAACCTGATAGACTCAGCTACAGTAAAAATAGTAGATGGATTGAAGAACCAGTTCTCAATTCTGCGGTCACCTTTCTCCCAGATCACATGCAGGAACAATCCAATTCTACCTTCTGGCTGAGTGTATCTTTTTCAGAGCCAACAGGTAAAGAAAAGCATTTCAAAAGTAAGATGAAGGTGGGAAAAATTTTCCTCTTCCAGATTGCAAGGATGGGTTTGACACAAACACCTGCCTGAGGAAGGGGCAAAACCTGTTTATGCATGTTGCACTTTGGATTAAGTTGGGAAAGACTAAAGCTGTCTTTCCCATGTGATGAGAAGGGAAATGCTACAAGCTGAAAGCATAAGCAATTTTGCAATAAAATCTTTGCAGTGCACCAATCCTTGGCATTAAATTGGCAATGTTTCCAGGACACAAGCTACATTCGAATCAGATTATGTTGCATTAATCACATTTGCACACAATAAACCTAGTATTTTTCAAGCCTCATTTCCCCTCCTTTTTTATTGAAACCGTTTTCAGCAGCCAATGATAATTTTATTATCAATTTCTGGAGAACACAGAAGCAGCAATGAATTAAGCACAGGAAAAGCATTCCAAATGAAAGCATCCTGTCTACTGATATTACCTCTTATCTACTTCAGAGACAGAAGATAAAACTTTCAACAAGGCCGTAACTTTCAGAGAAGAGTAGTCACAGAGGAATCTTTTCAAGCACAATTGAGTTTGTAATTCTTACTATCCCTCTCCATCTGCCAAAGGCCCAGTGTGAAATTACAGCCAGTTTGGGAACCCCACTGCTTTAGCTCTGCTCCTGTCAAGGGACATCTATCCATCACCTCATTGTGCAGCCTGTCCCATTTAAGAGCTAGTAATGCCAAGGCCTCCTGCATTATTTGGATCCAGATCTAATAATTAAGTGTAGCTCACAGTGAGTAGGAAGCAGCCAAATAAAATGCCGTGTGAAACCAATCTCTCTCTGCTGCATTTCCAATGGATGTCACCGACTCCTCAGGCTCAGGTGAGTGTCACAGTGAAGACCCTCCACTGACATACCTTTATCTTACTTTCTGCACTTAGCAGTAAACACAAAACAGAGAAGGCTGTGAATCTTTTGGATTGCATGCAACATTTTCCTTTACCAAAGCACGGGCAGTTTTGACAGTACTGGTGAAAAAAAGGCAGGCAGACCAGAAGTGTTAGTGACTGTTGATCTTCCAGCTGGATGAATAAGCAGTGATGAATCATTGAGATAATAAATGAAACTACTATTTAGCACACAACAAATAACTACGAAAGGACCTTCAATCTCTCTAATTTGAACAGGAATCATTCAGTAATTCTCAGTTCTGCCCTGACAGCGAATTCAGCCATGGCTGTAATGCCGTGGCTTCCCAAAGAGCAAGGGCACCGCAGGGAACCGGCAGGGCCTCGCTCCCAGGCTGGCAGGCAGCAAGGTCAGAGGTAGGGAATGAAGGGCTGTGTAACATCACAAAAACTTGTCTTAACCTCCACTAACAGCAAGGGCTGAAATAGCTGATGACTCTTGTTTGCTTTGTGACTCTTGTTTGTCGCTGCAAACTTTAAACAGCAACTACTTAACTAAGCACACAAACCACAGTCAAACCCTGCATTCTTCCTGCTCCTTCCACTTGCCTCTCATAACACCTAGCTGAAAAAAGCATTATTTTAGGTACTAAAAATGCTTCCCAAACAGACTGAATAGGAAGGGGCCAGCCAGTTTCACACATATCAGAGACTTCAGAGCCTCTAGTACTAAAGTATCCAGAACGTTAGCCTAGGGACATTTGGGAGTTTCCATACACGTAAGAGATCTTATTCACCCCATGAGAATACAACAACAATCCTTTATGGGAAAACAAGAAATCTAAAACCTGTGAGAGTTATTTCAATTTGCTTTCATTTTATTTTCCCAGCAGTCAAAATCAATTCTAGCTGTAATCACAGTGATTACAAATTCAGCTATTTAAGGTCCATCATTTCTCAGAAGAAAAAGCTAAAAGAAAGAGCTTCAGGCTCTTCAACACAAAAAGACTTTGTTTGCCCAACCCAACCATTAACATTAACAGTATTTCTCAATGCTATGCAAGGAAAGAGAGAAGCACAATCAGGGAACACAGGAGTTATTTACAAAAATTCGAAGTTTAACCTAATTTTGACTAGAAAGTGAACAAAACCACTGTGGAAATGCTGTATCAGACAGCCTTGAATTCTTCTAAATTCTGAGTTAAGTGGTTCTTTAATTTAATAACTCTAAGAAATGCTACTCTAAAAAATAACACATGAAATTGTACTTCATGTGCAGTGTAACATGATAATACTAAAACTGCTCTCAGCTGGCAAGCTGACATTCTCAGACATGCTGGTAGTAGAACACGATCACTGCAGCCTGTGCATGGTAGCTGTTACTACAGATTTCAAAATGGAAATGCCAGGTCCCTACCAAAATTAGATTATTCTAGACAGAAAAGATAGTTATTGTAAGTAAGTCTGTGTCCTTAAACTCGTAAGGTACAAGAATAAAACTGTCTCAAGCTTCTAAAGTTCAAAATACATGAAATGATTCTGACATCTCTGGTACTGAACCACCTCCTGAGGAAGACTTTTGGTGCTACCAGTGGTCATTGGTTTGGAAAGAAGAAAGAGAGACAAGAGACAGGAGTACTTCTTTACAAGACAGGTAATTCAATGTGTATCAAAATAACCATTCTTCTGAGATGTCAAATGTATGACTTCATCAGTCTATTTCTGATGTGACAGTTCACAACAGAAGGCAACGGCACACAGAGATTTTGGCAGGGTCAATGACTCTGCCTGCCTTCAATTGTTGAATAGGAAGATTGTGCTTGGGATATTTTAAAAAACTTTACAGAAAAGTGGCTTAGCAATGCCTGAAAGTACAAATGCAGAAAACTAGATGAGGAACTAATGACACTGGAGATGCTTCTGTTCTTTTCCTTGGCCTATTTACGTGTTTTGAATGGTCTCCAAAAGGCTTCTGCTCAGCATGCGCCATCTGGTATGCAGATACCATTTCCAGATGTTAAATTACACATAAAGTGGCTTTTTACATTGTTTTTTTTTTCTTCTTTTAATCAAGACAAGTAGCATGTCCATGTGAAAGAGTGGGTAAAGGATAACGACACCAGTCAGAAAACACAACAGGGTCTAATGAATGCACTAACTACAGCATATTACTGTAATACTTCACTTGTCCCACTTCTTCATTATCATTTCCAATTAATTTATTATAATTGTAATCATATTCTAACACTGCACTCTTTAAAGCCCCTGCAGTGAGTAAGTATTTTTGCTTGTATGCAAGCTATAAATAGCAAATAATGGTCAGATAATAAAAGCCCACATGGAGAGGAAAGGACAACTCTGAGACATAAGAAAATAAACAGGTAATTTCATATGTTAATTTCCAGTTTGAGTGGAAAAAGGGGAAATGGTACTTACCAGTCATTACACTTTTTATCTGCAAAAGGCTTTCCAACCTAATTACATTCTCACAACTCCTAGTAAAACGATCTGCAACTATTATCTCTGTTCTACCATGGAAGAAGTCACTGGACAGCAGCTTACCCCAGAGGGGTCCAGATTTCCAGTTTTCTGCTCAGACCACATTCCATTTCTTTTTCTGCCTCACACCCTGTCACTCAACTTCTCCGAATGCACTGACTTTGCCTGCTCAACTGGAGCACTGTGGTCTTCCAGCCTGGGAAGCACCAGGATTTTATGTCCCTGGTACTGCTTTAGGATGCTTGAAACATCCACATTTTTTTCCTTCCATCACACTAAGCATCATTTTGTGGGTAACAACACATTTGCTCTGTGTTTGTAGGAACAAGCAACATTTGAGTGAAATGAACAGTGAGGACAGTGCTGAAGTTCTCCTTCTGTCAGGATGAAAATTAACAACAAACTTCATGCTCCACACCAGCCCCACTGGGATCACCTGGGTCCTTGGGAAGTGCTGCCACTTCCTTTGCAAAAGGCACAGAAGTTGTTTTTCTGTTACTGAAGCGAAACCCACAACTTTTTCTTTTCTTTTTTAAATTTTTTTTAAGCATTTATTCTTGAACAAGTGTTTTTCGTGCACTCCTTAAAAGCACTGCCACAAGACTGTCACAGATGTGAAACACAAACAGAAAGCACGTGCCTGCAGTGATATCCAGCACAGATTAACAACGATATACTTCATGACTTAAAAAGTGGCAAGAACTTTAAACAGATGTATAAATAAGGTGTTGAACAACTAAACCTTTTATATGTAATGACTTCCTTGTGGATAAAAGAACACAAGGAACTGATCTAAATATAAACTGCAATTACCTGCCACAATCTCCAAAACTGCTCCTTGCAATTGAACCATGAACCTATGGAAACCTTCCTGCCCTTCACTTAGCCTCTGACCCCAGCTCTGACCTTCACACTGTCCCCAGCCACATTACTCATCTCTCATTCCTTCTCAGTACACAGTAACCAGATGACCATAGCTGACATACTGCATTAACCTATTATTAGGTGACCCTGACACTCTACCTCACATTTTCTCAGTTCATATACACAACAACTCTAAACTGAAATATTACTGGTGATAGGAACTTTTTATCCATAGCCTTGGAAGTGGTAATGAGAAAGAAGGCAGGATTGTACATGACATCTTCAGTTACAGCCCATGTGACACTATAACCTAGGAAAGTGGAAGTGAGCTTTTTATCTTTTCCTTCCTTAAAATACATAACATGAAAGTCTGACTATAAGGAAAATTGTAGTTTTATTTCCTCTCATCAAAAGTCTCAGGGAACTTGCCTGTTGAGTATCTAAAGATGGATAAGTCATGCAAATAATTTTATGAAACCGAAAGATCTTATGCAACCTCCCAAAGCTTATCTGTCATAAAGAATGGACAAAGCTTTCCAAATTAATTCATTCAGCTGACACAAGGCACTCCCCCTGCCATACCTCTTCTTGAAATGAGTCACTGATGTGGCTAACCCAGGAAGGGGAAAGAAGAAAACCTATTCAAAAATGACCCTCCCAGGACACAGGAGAACCTGCGGGCCAAAGGTGTAGCCTGCTACAAAGGACAAAAGAAATCACCCTGTTACTCAAAGCCAGGCATGCACAAGAGGCATTGTCAAAACACGGTGGAATCTAAGGAAGCAATTAGACTTATTAAGCTTTGGTTTTCTTCACACCCACAATCACTTGAAACTGTACTACAGTAACATGGCTTGTGACGAAATACAGCTTGCAGATAACAAATTTAAGGGAAATACCTAAAATAAAAGTGCAACGAATAGTGAAAGATACATTTACTAACAGATGAAGCACCTGTTAACTGGAGTAGCCCAATCAGCTTTTTGCTGGTTTTTGCTCAGCAAGAAGCAATATTCCAAACTAAGTCAGTATTCAAAACAATTAAGATACTCACCAGCAAGTGTATAGTCCATATCAAAACCAAAGCACTTTATCTTTTCCATGGCTAAACTTCTGTTTACAAAGACCCTGAAAAGAGAGAAGAAATATCACCACAGGTACGAGCACTTTCAAAATACTCACATTTTAGAACAAACACGTTCTGCCACTGTCAGGATGTCTGGCTTTCATGGATCGAGATCAGCAAATATACCTGAAAACAGAGGCAAGTCTCATTTTCTGCAAGTTCTCCTGAAGCAAAGCCATGACTTTGCAGAGTTATTCTAATTATTGGTATGCTGTCCAAAGACATACACGCATGCATGCACACACACACACGGCCTTGCATGTGACCTGCAAAAATTCCTAAGAATAGAAGTGCAAAATCTACTGAAGCAGAATTCAGACCTCAAAGGACATGAAACTGGAAGCAGTAGATACAAAGCAATATAATTTGCTTGATTAAAACAAATTATTACTAAGAAGTAACAAGGAAAATAAAATACAATAATATTTCTGTGAATAAATTCACAGCACTTGACTCCTCTTTGGAACTATATCTGGAAATTCAAAGCAAACCCAAACAGATCCATTTTCACATTTTCACCAATACCGTTAAAAACATTTAATAAAGCTCTGAAAAAGAGCAACTGAGAAAAATTTTCATACACAATACATGCCATTTCTATTGTGAAATTTTTTCTTTTTATTTATAACTCCTCTGAAACTTGCCAACTGCTATTTTGAAAATTCCACTTTTACCATTAATGCTGATTACAAAGAGAATTTAGGCTGAATACTTCCAGGCCCTTTTAGATGACAACATTAATACATGATATCAAATTTAGTTCCAGTAAATAACACGGTAAAGAAATAGGTCAGAGAATACAACCAAAGCTTTTCTTGCTTCCTGTTCCAACTACGACAGTAACTAAGCTGCTTATGTTTCCCCAGAACTTTAAAGCATAAAGCAGATCTGCAATTCAACAGGACTTCTCTTCACTGACTGCCTTATCTGAACTTTAAAAATGAGAGTCAGAACTTGTCTGTGGGAGGGAAGCTGAGCTTTTCAACACCCATCTCAGACCGAAATCCCATGCACTGCTTGTGCTGTGATGCCAAGACAAAACTCTCCCGTATGGGAAAAGTCCCAGAGCCTTCCCTTGTACTCTGATTTCAGCATGTGAAAATTCTCCAAACATTCAATAAGCACACTGCCCTCAGCACAGTGATTATCCTCCTAGGACACGGAATCGGCAGTGCTGCTGGGTCGGAGGCGCGCCACAGGGACAGCGAGACACAATGGAGACGGCAAGTGCAGAGCCGAGCTCTCGTACACTCGGAAAGGCTGGAAGGAGCCACGGGGAGATCCCGCTCCGCACGCACATTCCGGGCAGGTGGCCGGCATAACGCGCCCGTTCCACCAGCCCTGTCAATCCGCCACAGCCCGGATTCTAACAGCAAACTGCTCACACCAGGCTGCTGTGCAGTCCTCTTACCTCATCTCTCACCGACGTGCTCCTTGTTCAGTTCCCAGCAGTCTGATTCATCTACTTGTCTGAATCACATTACAGAATTCCTTTAAAGCTTCCCTGGTACCCATGCAATTTTGCTTGGATCTGATTTGACTTCAGAAGATCATTATGTCTGAACCAAGCCTTAACGTAGGGTATATCTTCTTGGACAGTGTTCTAGAAAACACATCTGTGGCTAATTTAACCAGTCACTGGATATTGTTGTTGTTCCACACAAATCCACTTGGAATACAGTTTCTCTGGCAGTAGTATCCTTTCCCCCTAACCTTGCACACTCTCTCTGGGAGTCACTGTTTCCTGGCAAGGTGCCTGCCTTTGACAATGGGGCTTGTCACTAAGGGGCCTTGAAGGTTGTAGATGACGCTCCTTTCTGATAGATTTATGTATTACCTAAAGAAGACAAAGTGATGGGATGGACACTGGAAACTGGTAAAGAAATGCCTTTTGGAAATATGAGATGGGCTCGTAACTCACTAAAATTCTCTCCTGAAATAGCCAGCTTTTGAGTAGGTGGAGCAAATTATCCAAACTGCAGTTTAAATCTGTGTTTGTCTTCTAACATCGAGACAGCTCTGATTTACAAGAGACCAGTGTGAAGCGCTATTTAGTACTAAATACAGTCTGATATTTTGTATAATGCATATGATTACGTTCTGCTGCTGCTGCCAGGAAACATTATTTATTAGCTAATTCAAGCACATATTTGATTTCTGATCTTATGTTTGTGCAGCTTGTTTCTGAGAAAGCAGAGCTTTAAGAAGGAATAACATACCTCCAGGAGACACTAGCAACACTTTCTGTCTAACCTGCAGAGTCCAGTTCTGCTCTTGTATTTAGGCTTAATCCCTGCAGCAGTTTTCTGACTGTCTGAAGAGGACAGGAGTAAGAAGGGAAATTTAAAGAAGACCATTTCAGAACTGCAACATTTGGTAAATTTCCCAAACGAGGACAAAACCCCCAAATACTAAGACACAGCTGAATGCACTTATAAACAGGGTAATAAGACAGTGCCTGTGAGAGGCAGAAACAATGGAGCTGTGACCCAAGAGATCTGTTCCAGTCCAGCCGGCCTGTATCTAGACGATGATGACACCGAACTGACCAAAAACTGTGGAAAGATCTCTAAACCTCTGACAGATTGTCATCCCTTGCTTTTGTAGTATTTACAAACTGAACCCAAAACCAACATCCCTTGATACTGGAGATCTGGAAAAGTTTTCTAAACAACAAAACAAATAGCACCCATAAGTATATTTTTGTTCCAAAGTAAGTCTTTCGACTGAAACATGAAAATTACCATAGCAGCACCCTTTGGTAACAGCCGGTGAAGATGTCTCTTTCTCCACCAATTTGCACTTATTGCCTGTGACCTACAAACTGCACTGGCAGGGTCTAATCACACCCCAACCTGGCAGATTTCAAGGCATCCTACCAACTGATCTGATGTGGTAATTACTTCACCCACCAGTGCTGCAGTGAGACAGAGCAAATATTTTAAAAAGCTAAAGAAGGCTATTACACAACATATTCAGGACAGGAAATGAGAACACTTTAATCAATTCAAACTTGCATATGCCTTAGCAGATTAAATGCAGACTAAAGAGTGGCAAAAAAAAAAAAAAAAAAAGAACCAATTTCACTCCTCTTGTGAAGGCCCCGGGAGATATTGGTTTATTTTGTAGGCACTCAGGACCTCAACTTTAAATCCTGATATAGAAATCTCCCATGAACAGTCTCCCCTAGACACAAGGGAGTAAGTAGGTACTTACAAATATTTACTCCCAGAAACTGACCAGCTTAATTCAGGGTTTTATTCAACGTAGTAAATATCTGCAGTGTCCTAGAAACTGAAATTAAAAGCAGGAGATTAAATCTCTAGGACAGTTTCTGAGAAGAGCCAGGTGCTTCCCAGAAGCTGCAGACTTAGCCCATTTCAAAGCTTTTCTTAAATTGTAATTGAAGGTACACTCGGCCTGACTACAAGAATACTGACCAAATCATAGAACCTCAGAATAGTCTGGGTTAGAATGGACCTTAAAGATCATCACATTCCAAGCCCCTGCCATGGGCAGGGATACCTTCCACCAGATCAGGTTGCTCCAAGCCCCAGCCAACCTGACATTGTGTTTGTTAGCTACAAACACAAAAAGGTAACATCTCCTCAGAAGAAATGCTACAGAGAAATGACAAGAGTTGTTTTAATGACTATAAAGCAAGAGCAACCTGAGGGCCCTAAGAACCTCAACCACCTGAGGGAAAAGATCCTCTGGTCTTGAAAGAAAAGGATGAAACAACAAGTTTTTACAGCTCATCCAGATGAACAAAAATCAAAGAAGCTTCCAGACTACAAACAGTAGAAACAATGTCAGAATAAGAGGAAAACTACAATGATCTAACATTTTTAAGCAAGCAAGTTTTAATGTAGAATAATTTCTCCACTTGCCAGAATCAGAAGAAATCACACTCTCCCTTCCCCTGAATTTGGTTTTTTCCATTCAGAAAATAGTCACTTTAACTGGGAGCACTGGAGTTAAAATTTAAGCTGATCTAAAAACCCAACAGCACTGGGCAGTAAGACAAAACAAACTGTAGGCACAGCAGGAGAACACCCTCTGCATTCCTTGTGCTGAGAGGCAGAGGTGGGTATTGCCTAAACCCAGCTCCACACCTGCATGCACCCAGAGCATCTCCCTAAACAGGACACTGCCTTTCTCCTGCCTTCATCCTTTCCTCCTGATGAAAACCCAAGCTTTACATTTCTGCTCTGAGGAATATCCCTGTGAGTCTCCTGCATTTTGGACTCCCTGTGCAGTGTGGCTGAAGCAACACGAGGTGTGGAGCATGTGGAGAAGGCAGCTGAGGGACCATATTCCAGCTCCATGGGCTCCCTGAGCATAGCTGGGATTGGGGGAGCAGCACCTGGACTTGGGGTGGCTTAGCCTGGCACAGATCCCCACCTTTGGAAAACTGGACTTGAAGAGCTGTTTTATGGAAACCTTGAAGCATGCTTCCTCTCAAATGAGCTCCTCCTCAAAAATTAAACCCTGCAGCTTGGCCTCAGCAGACAGCTCTCAATGATGACAGTGTTTATTTTCTTTTTGAGCTCTATGAATTGTGCAGGGTAAGAGAAAAATGTGTTGTATTGCAAGGAAGAAGGAACTGCTGAGCATGCATAAGGAGAGTCACAGACCCCTGATAGCCTCAACTCTGCAATTCATAGTCCTTTATATTTCCACAAGAGAACTGATCTTGGTTTTGTTACTGTTCTTGTCAATCAATTCTGAAGCAGGAACCTAAATCCCAACTCTTCTCAAGTAACACTGGAGAGGAGCAAACACAGAGAGGGAGAAATGTTTTTATTTTATTTTATTTGTGCAAAATCTCTAAATAATTGTGTGCCCTGAATGAAATTTGTGTGTATAAGAGTCTTGTAGTTTGACCAACAAAATAAACAAAATGCACAGAACCTTACAATTAAGGAGGAACTTGGCACATGGCTCACAATTCCTCATAGTGAGAAAATGAAAATGAACAATGTGAGGCAAGGTTTCTGGAACAGAGCACTTTATAATAATTTTCCAAATGTTTCCAGAAATGCCTTGCAGCAATTAGCATTTTTCTGGGCAGTATGTTTCACTGGAAACTAAATAAATACAAAGAAAATTGCAACAGAGCTGAGCAGAACAGCAAATACAGTGGGAGCTGGCTAAGCATGATCTACACGTGTGTTTAAAAAAGCCTGTGGTGGACAGTTGGGCTTGAGCCAACCACAAAACGGGGACTAACTAGCCAGAAGGCCCAGATTCCTGCTTACTCAGGGTTTAGGAACTCTGGTTAATCTTCACTTCATGGACAATTTCCATTTTTTAATACGCTAGAGAGTTAAAAAGAAATAATGGGAACTAAATGGATTAGCTTTTAATAGTCTCCCATGCCCAAGTTCCATGTGGCCTCTTTAAAAAGGCAAATAATGAAATAAACCCCCCTCTACTGTTACAACAACTCGATGTTCTCAGTATGACCAGCTAGTCCCCAGATGTGGTCTGCCTGGGGACTTGTGTCACCGCATGACATCACAGTTCTGGTCACAGGTGACTTCCACCAGCAGCAGTGAACTCCCCCACTGACCATATTCATCTGGCACAAAGCATGTGAGCAATCTAAAGAAGTTACTACCATATTATCAAAATGTCTCATCTTTGGGTGCTGGATGTTTTGGTAGCTGCCTTAGAGAAGAAATAAACTGCTTTAAATTTTTAAAACCAATTAAATAGTTCTTTTGCTAAGTCTGGCCTCTTTAGGCAGGTATTGACCATTCCATATATTATTTTTTATCATATCATTTTGGTCTTATTTTTTAATTCTAGATTTTCAGAGTTATATTTTATTCCTTCTTCAACCAAAGATGAATATTCTGAATATTTGTAATCGTATTTAGAGATAGTATTTGGTCTTGAGATAACTTTAGGGGATGAAACAGTATCAGACTGGAAATAAAAGACGGGCATAAAAATTCCCTGGCCACTTCTAGTAACATTTCCAGCACAAAGCCCAACAATTTCACGAGTCTAACTGTACTTGCACAATTATAGTAACATAAAACTGGAAAATCCAGTAATGACTGGAACTTCAAAGCATGATGAGGCTGTATCCAAAAACATAACCAAGAGCACTTCCCCCTGAAATTCAGCAGGAATCCGATGCAAAGAGATAGCCTTGGCCATTTCTGTTTTCATTGTTTGGGTTTTCTTCCCAGGCAACAGCAAAGTGCCAAGAAGCTCACATATGGATTCCATCCCAAAATAACACTCGTCGGCTCCCTGAAACTATTAAAGCTAAGGCTCATGGGCCATTTACAATGCAATTTCTTTATTATTAATTTGGCAAGTGTAGTGCTTTTTAGTAAGCTCACCCATTCTGCAGACTCAACACTCCCTCTCCCTCCTCCAATGTCTAAAGCACTAAAACAAACCAGAGAGAGCCACACGCGGCCCTCTGTCACACACATGCCACCACACAGGTCCAGGGAGGCTGCTCGGACACACGAGGACAGACCACGGCCAACAGAGCCTCCAGAGCCACCCAGTACATGGAAACACCACACATCACCTGTCCAAATGTGTCTGAGGAAAAGAGCACTTTCAGACTGGTACAGATTTGTTCTAATTTTCCACCACAATGAACTGACCATTTTGAAGCGACTTTAAATATAGCCACCCAAACAGATGAACAGTTTCTAGTCTCACAGCCTTGTTTATACAACACTTCCACCTGTTTGCAATCACTGATGATCCAGTAACAATAAAGCAAAGAAACAAGATTAGCAGTGAATAGCCCAAAGTCTACAAATTTGAACAAGCTAAAGTACATCTTTAATCCATGAAATCAAAACAACCAATTGGCAATCCTTTTGCTTTGTCATTATTGAAGTATATACAATTTTTTAACCCAGGATCTCAGTGTAAAGTAACAGCTAAAATCACTTATATCACCACCATAAGGTGCTCTGAAAGCAAATCGAAGTACAAAACTATGAAGCAACTTATTCAATACTCTA
Organism: Corvus hawaiiensis; assembly: GCF_020740725.1. Classification (NCBI taxonomy): domain Eukaryota; kingdom Metazoa; phylum Chordata; class Aves; order Passeriformes; family Corvidae; genus Corvus; species Corvus hawaiiensis. The sequence continues at coordinate 12,876,810 of NC_063220.1, read as the reverse complement.
TCAGCAGTCAGCAGGAGAATTAGGATTAGGAATCATGATGCCACATGCCCTGCACTAGCCAGTAAACAAGAGAGCAAGAAAAAAGCCCAACAATTAAAACAACAACAGAAACCCCACATTCAGGATGAGAAGTCTCAAATTATTCTGATGCAAAATGGCAGAAGCATCCCAAAGCCAGTATGTTTAACAAAAAGGCCATTTCAGCCTTACTGCTCTGTTAAGCCAAAACCACAGATAAATAAATATAAGTGCAAATACCTGTTTCCGGGATCTTGGTAACTGTCAGTAACAAGAGTGGATGGAACACCAACTTTTTCCATTATTTGCTTTAACTAGATGTGGTTGCTATTTAAACCCTAAAGAGCTATGTGAGATAATCCAGAGGGTGCCTAGAAGTGCTCACTCCAAGTTAAAAAATAGACGCTAGGGCAATTTGGTGGCTCAGAGTCAGCCTAGTTCTTGCCTAATTACAATCACATTAAATGACAGTACTCCTCCAGAACAAATGATCTAGTGATTATCCTCTACCCGGAAAAGTCAACAAGCAGCACACGAGGGAGGTGGCCTCACAACCACACACACCAAGGAAAGCCTCCCAAGAACTACACAGCCATTTTATCTCCAAATTAAAATGTGTGCTGCCAATAGCACAGTAATGCAGGATCCTCTTACCAGTGACCTCTGCTAGAGAATGAGTAACATGTAGCTTGTATATTAATTCATCTTCAGACCTCACCTCCGACAGGTGCCAGCAGTGTTGAGCAACAAGGTCTGACAGCAACACCAGCTAACGAAGAGCTTCCATTAAAGCTGTCAGAAATACCCTGAAGATAAAACCCCACCACTTCTCCAACCCAACAGATTTTTCTGATTCTATAGCTATAAAAATTTGATTCTGAACATTCTTGCCCATGTCTTGCCCATGGCAAGACAATCCAGATATGATTACGATATAGTCATCATACTCTGAGTCAGTATGCACTACACCAGTTAAACCAGTCTCAACTGGGACTTCTGCCAACAATTATTATATGTTGAACATCCATCCATCAATTACGATACAATTAGAAGTGCAGCACCTGAAAAAACACATTCTAAGTAAGAATGACTACAGTAAATTATGACTATTAGAATGGCATCTTCAGAGATAATTTTAAAAAATGTTTTTTAAAGTTTCATGGCCACAAGAACATTTATATATCTTTTTTAAGGTAAACTATTCTGCTTTTGGAAACTTTTCCCCTTATTTCATCTGAATTCATTTACAATTCAAGCATATCCAATCTGGTGTACCTCATGAGAACGAGAATGTTAAATTGATTGGTCTAGGTATCTCCACTGGTATTTCAGTAAGCATGAAGCAAACAAACAGTGAAACAAGTTTTTTAGATTTCACACTTCAGAAAACTAGGCATTACTAGCAGCATTTAGAAAATCCCAAGGAATGACTTTGAGCTCAACTAGGCTTTCAACATAGGTTACAAAAACTAGTCCCACTTACGCTCATCTGTAAATGTGGTGCAGCTGCCAAGCTCCTCCAGCCTTTCAGATTGGGCCCATAAAATAGCTTTGGCTGGCTTTAAGGTAACAAAAAAGTAAAAGGTTTAAATTCAGGGCTCTTACTGGTTTTGTTTCTAAGTCACTTTAGATTCATGTTTTCAAGGATTTTTCATTTAGTCGCTGGAGTAAGAAAAAAAAAAGAGAAAAAAAGACTGAAAGAAAACAAAGAGAAGAAAAATAAGAAAGAGAAAGAAAATAACCTTGACAATCAGACCTTGTATTTTCTATTTCTCTTTTTCACAAAATTTGCAGTGCTTCAGCAATATCCAAGAGTCAGAGCATACCTGGACCCTAGTGAAACAAATTTACATCCTACAGCTCATGGCAGTGACCAGCACACATATTCTGCACCTGAAGCATTAATAAAACACTAAAAAATATAATATCAAACACCAAGGGGAAATAACTTCAGTCATACTCTATCGTGTTAAGTTTGCACTTTTTAAAGTAACATCACATCTGTTAACACTGTGACCACGAAAAGCACCAGAAATAGAAATCTGACAACACTGCCTCTGGAACAAGGTTGTTTCAGATTCTCACAATACTGGATTATCAAAATAACTCCCATGAAACTGGTATACCAAAGCCATTAATAGCACAGATTTATACTACAGTCTTGGCATCAGGTTCTCTCATTCTCTCCCATTCCCTCCCTCTCTCTCTCTCCTTGAAAGAGGATAGCAATTCCAAAACAAAAATGTGCCTCCCCTTAATGTATTTCCTATGTTGTGCTTTCCATGAAAATCTGAGATGGTAGCAGCATTTCTGCTCAGTACGTTTTGTATAAGACATTTCTAGATTCTAAAAACAGGTACTTAAACTTTACCAGACTTATTTTGGACTACCAGATCCCAGCTCCTAGTGGGAAACCCCCCTTTATATGACTGCACTCTCCTCTTCCATAAGGAAATTCTTTCTGAAAGTAAGGATTTCTTACACAAGTAAGGGTAAACATGATGAGAACTTGAATGTATGAGCTCTTAAAGACAAGCACGACTTCCTTTGGATCCTGTACAACATCTAGCAAACTGTCAGCACTTAACCATAACAAATGTTAAGGAAATACTTAGAAAAAAAATATAAGCATTACTCTGACTTGATTTCCATCAGCCTGAATCAGGATTAACACAGCTGAAGTTTTAAGTAAATTTATGACACAAAGGTAAACCTGTCAATGACTGCAACAAGGTGAAGATTTTTGAAGGGAATGGTATAAAATCCCTCTCTTTTTACATGCTATATATAGTTGCATTCATTAAATGCTTCCATATCTGACAAACCAGCTGACAGAGAGATTCAAATAATGCCACCACTTAAGACATGTTGCTCAAACATATTCATTGGAAATTGGAAAGCTTTGGAAACACATCACAGGATCCATGACTTAGCCCTGGACACTGCAACTTGGACAACCTGGCCTATCATATGATGCACTAAGGCGTTTTTCTCAAATTAGATTCCATTTGGAGAATCAAAAGATATCTAACACTTCCAAAGCACTTCCCCAGAAATACCACCAATGTGAATCACAAATGCAACGTGGCATTTAAGCATGAGGTTGAGAAACTTGACTTCTTTTTCTGTTTCTACATCAGACATACATTTCCCCTTCTGCTGAATATCCTCTGATCATCACACTGTATGACTTCTCAAAATAACCAAGCTAAACTTTGAAGATACACCTCCCACAAACAGAATACTGACAATTACTAGATGCTGTTGTTTTTAACTCTGTAACAGTCCAGACATCTGGTAAGGATACAGACTTCATCCGTCTTTTATGCTCTATGCTTGGAACCTTGAGAGCTCTAGACTAAATTCTTGGCTCAACCAAACCTCCAATGGGATCTTGTAAAAACAACCTAGTGCCTGCACTTTGATTCCCAAACTATAAAGTAAGAGTGATAACATTCCTTTTATTTTGAACTCTATCTTCTTCACTTACTGTAATTGTTTTACAGCAAAGGTGGTTTTAGATACACCTATCAGTGAAAAGGCTGGGCCCTTGCCTAGTGCTCCTGTGTGCTCCTGTGGTCACACAATTAATCACACTAGATCCCACTTGATTTCCTCCTTTTTTGTATTTGTGCATTCCAGTGTCTGAGGCTCTGCTTTCCCAGCGTGCACTGCAATAATTATTATAAAACCCCTGCCACTGAGTATTTATTGACTTGAAAGCTTCTATCCAAAATGTGACTTTGATTAATCTCTTGACTGCATTAAGAAGCATATCCTCTCTTGCTCTAGTACATGTATCTCAACTCAGCTGTTTGCAAACTCCTGCAGGCCAATACTGTGCCATCTTCTAAGCTCTCTTCTACCAACACTTCTACAAGGAAGGTAAGAACAACCTTCATGTTTTACCAACAAGCAAAAACAAAATAAACCAAGAAATGTGGGGGTTATGCTTGGTTTTGGAGCTGCACGGACAGCTTACCGGTGATAGGCTTCCCGGCGGTACTTTTTCAGAGCATGCCCATCCATGTTTGCAGGGAGATCTGCTGCATTCTGGAGTCGGTCGCTCCATGAAGTTGTCATCTTCAAAGGCTTACTTATTTCTGAAAGAGACAGAGATAGAAAAGAAAAGCTTGCTTAAGTTCAAGGTTTGTTTCACCAGAAAGTTGCCTCTTTCCTGGTATGATGGAACTCCTGTGCCACTCAGGAAGTCTTGCAAAGTACCAGTGGAATGATCTGAGTTTGCAGGTTAAGTAAGATGCTGCTCTTTGAGATGTTGAAACAGAGAGCTGGGAAGGCTGTTCTACATGGCTGCAAAGATATTTCTATCCACTGAGGTGAAAATGCCATTACAAACAGAGACCTTGTTTTCATTGCTGAAAAAGGGTATTTTTTGATGCTAGAGTTATCAATATGCATTAGCTGTAGGTGATGGAAAACCTACCCTCAATACATGAGATAAATTCAGCAGTGTAAACCCTACAATCCCCACTGGGACTGACCTTGCCATTTTTACCACAGAGTGAAAACAAAGAGCCTTGTCCCTGGCCATTTGATCTCTAAGCAAAGACAAAGCTTCAAACTGATGCTAAATTAGCAGAAACAATTGGAAGGAAAGTAGAAAGATGATCCTTTGTCCTCTGCAGGTCAGACACATTCAGGCAGAGCAAGAACACGCTGCAAACCTGTAACATGAGCGATGCAAATATTCACCAGCAGATCTTCACAAACTTGAGCACCCCTTCTCAAGTGCTGGCTGCCACAACCAAACCACAGACAGTCCTTCTCATCAGGAAGGCCCTGCAGTGAGGAAAGAGGGGCACCTTTCCCAATTTTGTTATTAGCACGGTGGGGCAATCCTGCTCGCCTGCTCCTCCAGCCAGACACATGTCCCGCTGCATTCTGTGGCACCAGGTGGGGGTGATGAAGCTATGGTGGGTCAGTTCAGATCACCAGTCCAAGTCCTCACCTATCAAAACCAACTGACCAAAGGTGAGGAAAGGCTGAGCAGTTCTCCACTGGTCAGCTGAACCCAGGATGAACCCAGCTCAACCTGCCACAACGCTGCCATTAGAGGTGGTGTGGAGAACATGGTGGGAGACACAACCCACAGTGATACCAAATTAGGTATTACATGAAACCACATTCTTGTGTAACCCACACAACTGCTGGACTGCTGGCCTTGGCTTGTTTGTTCTTCTTAAAAGAAACAAATCCACCCGCAAACTACATGGGTAGTGACACAGCAACTACATCTGGACACCTCTAAAATATGACTGCACTCATTTTACAGAAGGGAATTTAATGATTCCAGCAAAGCAGAGAGCAAGTGTTCCATCCAGCGTTAGAAGTCACAGCGCTCTCAGCATCGCACACATGCTCCTCAAGGAAATCTGTATAATTTTTCCATTTAAAATTTTATTAAAGAGCAACAGTTCCAATTGTCACAGCACTTCTCAGTATATTTACCTACTAGCTGCTGGTCATAAACATCAAACAGAGAGCCAACAGCTTGTCTGTAAAAAATACGTTCCTCCTCCTCCTCCAGCATTCTCTGCTTGTCTCCCAGTTATTATAACCAAGGTTTACAAATGCATCTTCTGCCACATCCTAAAGGTCACCAAATTCAGGCCCTGGCAGGCAGCCCAAGAGACCGCATGCCATTGCTGAGAGCTCTCCCCCTGAACTCCCTGCAACACACCCAGGAGAGGAGGTCACCACAGCGAGAGGGCGACGGGCCATTCCAGCCAGCCACAACTTCCACAACAGGGCATGCAGGGAGAATCAGCTTCCAAAATAGCCCCAGCCACAGCCACTAAGGGCTTTACAAGTAATTACCAGCTATCTATTTAAGCCGTGCCCAAAGGCAGACAGGAGGCAGCATAGGACACAGAACTTAACACCCCTCAAGCACCGACCTGTTCCCATTTCACTTGGAAGGCAGGGCACTGCCTGCAGCAAGGCTCCTCGGGGACAGCAAGGGCTGCTCGGGAGAGGAGCAGTGTCCCTGCAAGGGTGACAGACTCAGCCAAGACATGCAGCAGAGGGAGTGATCTGGTAAGACCCTAAGACTGCAAACTACAGAAAGGGCTTGTGCTCTCTGAGGGTGGAAAAGCATCTACCCCATGGATATTTCAAGATGGTCCAGATCATCACCACCTTGGTCTATTTTAAAGCTACTAGCCTAGAGCTCTTAGATTCGGATCCGAGAGACGTGCTCATTGAAGGGCTCTAAAAGGCACATTAAACAGCTCTGAAAAAACCGTTGCATGGCTGGCCTTAGGATCGTTAGACAGCTCTGGGTCCAGGTCTTCCAAACAAGTTCAAATCCAAGCTTCCTGCTGTTTAGAAGGGGTACACCACTCTGCTTACCCAGCCAGACACGTAGCAAGATTTGAAGATTTACACCCACAGCCCATGCCAGACTTCCTGTTCTGCCAGCCTCTTCTTCCCATTTCTTCTGCATCCCATCACCACAACACCACATCAGATGCTGACACAGGTACTAAGACAGGACTGCTTCCAGAGGCCATCCACGCCAGACAGCTGATAGTATACACCAATAGTATCCTACAAAATACCCTAAAATCCAGATGGCAGAAGAATTCTAGCAGGCTACCTTTATAATATGCATTCTAAAATGAGGAATCAGTGAAGCAGTTTGAGCTCCTATGTGATGAAACCAGACAGCATCATTTTGTGTCTGCGTCTTGGGATTCAAAAAGCTGAGACTTGAGGAAACCACAAAAATGTGAGTTTCCATAATCAAGCAAAGAAGCCCTGAATTATTTTAATAATCCAGCAGTATTTTGCCGTAGATGCAATGAACAGAGTTTGCAGGCAGGACAAGGTTTGTAGACAGAGGCAGTATCTTTTATTAGACCAACTGGCATGGCTGGAAAAAATAGACAGGCTCTTGGGTACACAAACTTGCATGAGTTTTCAAATTCTAAAGGTTCCTCTAATGAAAAATATTACTTCTACCTTCCGGCTTTGCTCTGATTTATTTAAATATTTCTTTTAATGTTCACACAGCATTAAGTAACAAAAAATTACGCTGAAGGTTTCTATTACACGTACTCCAAGGCAGGCTTACAGCTTAGCAGGCTCCACTGACACTGTGACAACAGCTTGCTGCCCTGAAACAAAACAGTGACAACTGACAAAATATATTGAGAGGGATCTTCACCACCCAAAAGTCTTACTCACACAAAAAGCCTCAAGGACCTCAATGAAATTATTCTGTGCTTCAAAGGCATAAAAATCAGCCTGCTTGCGAGGGTAAGAAACCTGGGACCTGGTCCCTGAATACAAATTCCTTCTTCCAAATAAAGGGAGAAAAATAAGAAGGACAGAATCACTCCATACACTTGTAAGCCACAGGAATAAACATCTAAGAGAGCAGGCAGACAGCCAGGCAAGATTCTCAACTCCAAGCAACTGAAATATGATGCATCTTTCTTTAGTTACAAATCTATTTTTGAAATCAATAATCTGTAAATAGCTTCACATAAAAATAGAAATCTTTACATAGATAAAGCATGTCAGAACACATCCCCATAATTTATTGCAAACATGCTCCTTGCTTGTGCTGTCTTAATTAAGAATCCGATAGCATTTATAGTACATGGTTCCTTTTGAAAAGGTATTTAAATCTCAGCTGCAAAGCTTTGATACAGAGTTGTTGCCCAGCACATATGTCTTGGTTCAAAAGAATGTGAGATTTTTATATTTTGAATTAAGTCCATTTGTCAGATTTTGGATGATTTCAAGTATTATCCATAGTGTATTGTTTTCAAATACTCATATAAATTAAATAAAATGTTCTGAAACATTTCTCTTCAAGTTTTACTATTACTTTTTAAATCTTTTTTGGTCAGCAAATATTTAGAAATTTCTGCATCTGATAACACCTGACATGTTCATGCTAAATGCACTGACTGCCTTTTTTTTTTTTCTGAGCTCATCTCGACACTTTGATGATGCAATGTCAAATCAGAGGCACACACACTAAAACACAGAGATGAACAAAACTCTGGTGACAATCCCGCTGTTTCCAGGATATTCTCCGAGAGCTTATACAGCCGAAAACAAAAGCATCCCTAACCTATGCCAAGGTTGTAGCGTACTCACACTGACTCACCGTGCACTACATCTGCCTCTTCTCACATGTTCTGCCTCAAGAATCATTAATACCTTGGCAGCACAGCCCACACACGTACGTGCACAGTGGAAAGCGAAGAGAGAGAATCATCACACCCAATGTTCGCTACTTAAGAGCTTTGTGTCTAGTCAGAGGCTGTGGGAGTACAGACGAGCCTTGTTACGCCCTTGCCGAGCCTAGAGCATCTCCTGGCTCCCTGCTGCAGCAGTGCTCCATCTCAAAGTGCCTTGCGGGGTCTCAGCAAGGGAGAAGCGAACCATCCTAAAATCCTGAAGACTGGAAAAAGCAAAGGGAGCAGGAATAGAGTTGGCTTGCTCATGATTAGCGTCAAATTCCTGGTCTGGGTCAGGATGTGGCCTCACAAATAGAGCAGGGGAGGGGAAAAGCAATCTTTTCTGCAGCTTAGAGGACTGTCCATGTAAGGGTGGTTAAAAAAAGCAAGTGACTCACTTTCCAGGTGCATTCCGCTCCCTCCACTGAGGGCAGAAGTAGCTTGCACCTTGTTCAGGCTAGACATTTGGGACAGCTAGCACCGGAGGAGGTGAAATCCACTCAGGTTAGCATCATGCCTCCTGTCCTCTGGGATGGACAGTGGAAAACAGCCAGGACTGTGTCATCCCCCTCAATGGCACCTCCCAGTGCCACTGTGCGAGCAGGGGCTGGGCAGGCTCCTGGCCTCACCAGAAGTGCCGTTCTCATACCTGCAATCCCAAAGCACTTCACCAACTCCCGTTCACATAACACATTTACGGGCAGCAGAAGTGCTGTCCCCATTTTGTCAGCTAAGGATAGCAAGGCACAGAGAAGTTAATAACACGAGCAAGTGGGAATCAAATGCAGAAGTACTAATTCCTCAGTCCCTGTGCTAAAAGTCAGTCTGAGTTCCTAGCACTGTCAGGATGAATCGGAGATACACTGCATGTTCCTAGCACAGTATACTTTTACACAAATTCAAATTTCAATACTCAGCATCAACTGGCAGACACAGAGAGGTCAGCCTGTACTTCTGCGTGACAGAAGCCACAGAGCAGCAGGCTTCTGATGGGCTCAGACACAGGGATTGCATGGATGCCAAATGACACTCTGATTTTATTCTGACTTGCAGCCCTACACACTAGCTCCGTAAGTTCACATAGCTCCTTCCCTCTCCCCCACAGCCCTGGGATGACAATTCAAACCACTCTTGTCTTTTACTGCCAGCACTTCTGCTTGATGGCCAAAAGCAAACTGTTTCCAAAAGGTGCTTTTAATTAGTGATGCTTTTGGAAAATTACTCTGTCCATGACTTGAGAGATAAGCAGTGATGCTTGTAAATGACCTAAACCAGAAATCTGACTCTTTTTTTCCCCCTCTTTCTGCCTAAAGTTAAGTTCTTCACTTGAAGATCTTCCACTTCTGTGTGGCTGCCTCTCTGACAGCAAGGCTTCACGTTCATGATGGGAGGAAGGGCAAAACACATTCTTCACATTAGAATAGTAAACTACTTCCAAGAGACACTTGAAAGTGTACTCTCACCTCATGGTAATTGAGGTTGGCTTTAAGCAGGATAATTCTGTATACTGATTACAGGGTATTAAAGAAGTAGAGAGCTGCTGTTAAGAACTGTTAAGGTTAACCACAGACATGTAGTGAGCTTGCAGGTGCCACTTGTGGGGTCCAAAGATCCACAGGATTACATTAGATTGGTAACACTCTCCTTGCTCCGTGGATAATACTAACCGTCCTAGCTTCAAGCCTGCAATCTCTGACACTGGCTCTGACTCTTCTGACAGGAAGGGGGTAGCAGTTACTCTCAGACACCATCAGAGTGCTTACATCATGAAGCTGCTTTTTCCAAGAGCGTGCTTCTAGTGAAATTGGTAAAGCATTCCCAGTCATATGTTCATTTGACTATGGTCTGACTGACAGACAATGGTAACTCATGGGCTATTTCTGAATGGGTAAGATATAAGAAAGGAGAATTCTACTCATGCCATTTATTACAGGATTTGATCTAATTTCAGGCTGAATTTATCTCTGTCTTAAAGCCAGATGCTAAAGTAATGTCTAGGTATCAAATACGTTGTAAAATGAATTTAACAAAACCCTGCTTATTTTACATGGATTTTTTAATCAGACTATTTCTACTGACAACCATACCCACAGAGTGGCTGTGCAGTCCCTAGAGCTCCAGCAATACTCCAGGATCCAAATGCATTAGACACATTAAAACCCACAAATGTGAGTTTCTTCATGTGTCGATCCATTTCTATCCAAGGACTTCTCTTCTTTCAGGAATTCCAAGAAGCACTAGTTCATTAAAATATATTATGTATTATTTAATTATCATCAATTTTATGGATGGTTAGAATAGAATTTGGAAAACAATGAACTCTGCAGTGCAGCTCTGTGAGGAGCAAACCTCAAATCTGACCCTTTCTAAGTACCATGAGACCACCCATTCTCCTCATCTATCTGCAAATGAATTTAATGCCTTGAAACATGAACTCCCTTCTCCAGTGAGCTAATCAGCATATTTTCTACATTCCATGTAGCTCATGCTTCTCACTGTCTCTTCCAGAACTACCATTTTAGTTATTTCCAATTTACTGCTTCTTACAGAGAGTTTGTTTGGGGTAATGCTATTTCTCCACTTCTCTAACTCTGGTGTGCCCCATTCTCCCAGCACTAGAAAAAAAGGAGGAGGACCATACTTAAGGAATGTGAGACTTGACCCAGAAGCACAAGAGCTATGCCACAGAGAAGAATTAGCAAACATGAGCTCTCAAAGAAATGCTGCAACTGCAGGTCAAATGTGATCCTTGGATGTACAAGTCTACCAAGCAGGACTCCATGTCTCTCTCTGTCACTGACACAAACTCTGCTGGAAAACTGTCTTCAGCCAGCTGTCCCCATTCAGAATGACACTGATTATACTGAGAAAGGAATAATGCTATGAGAGAGAGTAAGGCTGGAGTGGAAGGCTGCCAGTGTACAGAGAGTAGCTCTGCAGGCGATTTGAAAATGGTCTAGAAGCATTAGCACACAGGCAAGCAGCCTGACTGTGGAGGGCTCTCAGTCTAGCAATGACAGAACAAGCCCCGTGACGGGAAGTTAAATAAATCAACCAAAACAAAAAATATTAACAAAGAGGACAGTTAACTTCAAAACAACAAATTTCTGAAATACTTTTTCCATCATCAGAGGTCTCTAAATAAAGTGTGTGGGTGTTTCAATCAGCCTTTTTTTCACAGAGTCAAGAATTAATGCAGAAAAGTCAAATGGTCTGAGCTATACAGCAGGGCAATCAAACTGAGTATCATGCCTCAGGCGACTCTTCCTCACCTTACACCCCAGTGTCTCAGTGGATATGAGGCTGAGGCACAACCAATATTCAAAAGAAACCTCCAGAGAGTGGTTTCACATGGACAGAAGGTGAATGGATAAATGAAAGCTCTTCTGAGCCAACACCAACATAAACTGTGCACCCTGGTCGCCCTGGGAAACTCACTTCCCTGGGAAAAGGCCTTCAGCAGCCTGCGGCAGCCTCTGCCACAGAGGTTCCCAAACTGCTCTCCAACGGAGCGCCTGCCAAAGGCAAGCATGGACCTGGCTATGAAGATGTTCTCACTGCCTTTTGTTTCCAGCTGTTAAATTCCAGTAAGAAACACATAACATAATTCAAATACTTTACTCACATTGTTTTTCCCGTAAGCAATTGTTCTAGTTGCCCAGAGTCTTGAAAGATTAAAAACTAGAGATGAATTTGACCCATTTGCTGTAATACAGTCCACCCTATAGAAATTATTTATAGTCTATTTATTAAAAAATATTTATCAGAGTTCTCGTAGATTTGCTTTAGCTGAAAATTGGGTGGTTTGTTTGATGCCAATGCCCACCACAGCAGGAACTCAATGTTTGAATGGTACCTGCAAATATTATCTTTGCTACACAGATGAAGCCTGACAGCATGCCAGCCAAGCTGCAGGTTAACATAAAGATCACAAAAGGCAGAAATGTCAGCATGGAAGTGAACACACTGAGTTCTGCAAATCAGAAATGAAAGTCAAGATAATTTTTTTTATTCCCACTCTTTTTTTTTAACATCAGAACAATGTGCTGGCAAGAAGAGACAAATGTAATCCCTGGTACTCAGCAGACAGAGCATTGCTCCTCATTCTCAAGGGAGACTGCCAGTTTCTCTTCCCTTCAGGTTGTCACCCCTAAGTAGCACCACTGATGTTCAAGCCTGTTCTCGGGTCTATTCCCAACTCAGGACAGCTGAACACCGTGTGAGTCACAGATCCAAAGGGAAGAACAAGATGAGACGTGCCATCCCCAGAGAGAGAACTGGGAAGCCATCCTGCCACATACCAATTTCAAACCGAGGAGCAACTGCCACTCTAACCTGCTATTAAGGATTATACAACAGTAGCTCTTTTGGCAGCAGATCAGGGTGTTTCAAAACAATGATGCTTTTCATTAGATTCCACTGTGTTTCGGGAAGCAAATGCAGACATAACAGGCCTTTCCAGAAGCGTGGTAGCAACTGACAAAGTATTTGAGATGCACAGCTGGGCTCAGTGGCACAGTCATTCTGAGAGCATGCAACCAGGACAGCTTGGATAATGCAAACAGCCAAAAGTTCACTTTATCTTCTGAACACGGAAGGTGAGGGAGGACATTTTAATTGTCTTTCCTTACTGACTGAGCTTACTGGTAAAAAAAACCCTCTTGCCTCTGAAGATCACATCCCTGCTTCATTAATATTTTATAGGAAAAGCAAAGATACTGAAACTTCATTCTAGCTTTTTTTTAGTCTTTACAAAGAAGAAGGATGATTTTTTTAGAGACACTTGAACCCTCTTCCCTGCAGGATGGGCCCTCTCTACACATTTATGGGCTACACAAACAGATGTGACAGCAGAATCAGCATCTGAACCATCTCTGCAGGCTGGAAACATGAACTCACGTCTCCCTCCAGCCTCAGCAGAAAGCATTCCCTGCTCAGCCCTAGTGAGGAGAGCCAACTGGCTGGTCAGCCTGAGTCCCAGGGCTCTAGACACAACACTTGCCAAGGGACGTGCTGCTGAGTAAAGAACTGGGGAACACTGGTTCCTCCTTCATTAAAAAAAAGGGATTGAAAATAAACACTGAGATCAACAGCTGAAAACAATCCAATAATTCTGAGAACTGCTCTGTCAAAACCAGTGAGAACTTTCTTTCCCTGCTAAGAGTTTTCTTTTTCAGTGTCATTCCCTTCTCCTCCCAGCTTCTTTAAGGAAAAAGCTTATTAAATGCTCATATACTAACTTGGTCTCTCTTCTTTTTGACAACTTACAATAAGAGACAGATCTTTGATAAATAAACCCATCTTTCAAAAAACCAGATGACTGTGGAACTATGCCAGACAGCAAAACCAGGGACTTCATACACAGAACTCAGCCAATTTTCAACTTGATATTTGTTCACAAAACCTAAACCAAAATAATGAAACTCCTCAGCTGTAAAGGGCACTGTGAAAATAAATACAGAAATCATTTAGTGAGGAGGATCCTGACTCTCTGCTATCCTAACATACAGGGCTCCAGACACATACTGGCCTAACACAGATTTCATGGGCTTCCTGCTTTCATCCATAATAATGGTTACCCATCTCCCTTCCAAGAAGCCCTCCCGGAGACTTGATCCAGCCTTTCAGGTGAGAACACCCTGCATGCAGACTCAGCTCATCAAAATCGACCCTGGGCTGGCTCTCATACCCTCCTGAAGTGCTCACAAAGGCCAGAGGTACAACTTCTTCCTGCTCAGTGTTCCTCCTAGTCAGGACCTACAGGTACCCCCTCCCCTGAGACACACAGAAGTCCTCTTTCTCCCCAAATCAGAAGCTGCCAGGTACGTAGCAATCATCATGAATATCACAAAGGCATGTACCCAAAACCCTTCCTGCACTCTGTTCTCAGCAGGCAGCGGCTCCCTGCCAACACGAAACAAGCCACACAGACCTACCAACTGAGCAAGCACAAAGATGGAAAATCAGGGAACGTGAAGACTGTAGGTGTTTTGAAGTGCTCTTACAGTGTGAAGTTCCCCCCCCCACAACCTTCCCCCCATAAGGAGCACAATTCATTACTTTCCTGACCTGTTTTTTTAATCAGAGGCAAATATAGTAATTATAGTCTGCCTGATTACAAATGAAATTACAAATCTGTCTTAAGGGCACAATAGTGTCCCCACCTAGATGTTATCAGCCCCCAAATCTCATTTAATCTTGACAGATGTGTAGTACAGCGGCACCACTACAGGAAACTCTACAAGTAAATTAATTTTACGAATACTTGATTTGCAGTATACCCAAGATCTTCCAAAAGACTGCTAACTTGTACAGCTTTTGTTAGGCATCCTGTGTGACTAAATTAATCAGTAAAATAACTGAACATCTACAATTACTTTGAGCTCTTGCTGGGCTTCTGGCTTCGCTTTGATAACCTAACTGTCTCAGCTTTATCAAGTGATTCCAAAGACTACATTAAACTGTTTTCCAACTGAATCAACCTCTATTCCTTGGAAACTTCTTACTATCTTGCCCAAGCAAAACACAACCCACTAAGTTAATTTGGGGAAAACAGTCACCTTTCCACAGGCCCTTCAGTTCTCTAGGTTTTAATGTTAAATCAGTCCTGTTGACACAGGAGACTGTTCCCTGGCAGGAGCAGAGGAGGACACAGAGTGTTGTCTCTGCATTTGTCTCAGCATAAGCAGTTCTCATAAGGAACACAATGAAGTGGAAGATCTACTTCATCAGCTGCAAATTGGGAGAAACCTGCCAGCCTGAAGGGTGAGAGAACGTTAACAAACAACTAAGAAGGCATCATCAGCACATCCCTGTTATCCCAAAACCTGAGATGAGAGTTTCCAACACTGAACCTTCCCTCTGGCCAGGACTTCTCTCTTCAGGGAACCTCAAGTATCTTGTCGACGTAGACTTGAAGATGCATTCAACAGCACAGTCTCGTCCTGCTGCAGATGAGCAAACAGCTTGGATCCTCTGGATTCTGAGATGCCTTTAAAAACACCTGTCCCTAGCAGAGCAATATGATAGCCCTGCTTCACCCAGGACTTCTTCTTCAGTGTGTTACCTGACTTACTGCAACCACTAAAAAAAAGGGCTGACCACACGCCCAGCCAGCACAAAGCCTCCTGGGCAGCCACAGAAATGCCTCCTCCTAATTGCTTTCAAATCAGCAACTGAAAAACTCCCAGCCTTGCTTTGAGTGTCACAACATGAGAACACAGTTCTCTGCATGTTCTAACCTTTCCAATATTTGTTCCTGACCCCACCAGCACACATCGATTTATGAGGACTCACAGTGCATTTTATTACTGTCTTTGTTAATATCTACTCTCTACATGTCTGTGAAGAAAAATGAGTGGTAGATGAGTAAAACACTGTTAGTTTTTCATCATCTGTTCCCTCCTGATTGCTCAAGTTTAGCAAGCAGAGTTTTTTGGCCTTGGCTCATAAAACTGCCAGTGCAATATTGAAAGAGAAGTTAAAACACATATAAAACAAGAGGTTAAGAACCTACCTAATCTCTTATCATATGAAAAAAAAAAAAAAAAAGGAAAGGTTAGATTGCAGATGTGGTTTTAACTAGCTCTTAGAAAGACTACAGCATTATTTTGATCAGAAGTGAAAAAGTCCCCAAATTACTGAAGGCTATAGATGAACACTCCATCTCAAACGACAGCAACTAAAACTCTTCCCAATTTGTATAAATTTGCTCATGAAGTATCACATACATCTGCTGATGATTCCAGGAATTACATTTTTAATATACTTATTCTCTATAAAATCATTCTATTTCAACACCACTGTAAGGAACATTCTAATAAACAACAGAACATGTGCAAGACATTCTGCTCAGGATGTCTGTATCTGCACTCACCAAGTGGTTAAGGGTACAGGCAAGCTAATGCCTTCTAGAGGCTAAATTCACATAAGTAACATAAAAAGATTTAGCAGAAGATCATCTGGTATACCAGTCACTGCTTAGGAGAGACACTTTTGGGAAGAGCAAGCATTTCCAGGTAGAGAAGATGGGGTTTGTCTCTACTTACCTGAATCACTTATAGCTCTAGGCAAAAACACTCATCTTTTTTCCCTAGCAGAGCTCTACCCAGCCCTGTCTGCTGAAGTCTTGCTTTTCATTACAGGTGGAATACAGTGGTCTGCTGACCACTTCTTCCTTTAGAGAGACTTGGTTCACGTGTTTGTACTTTCCTTTAGGTTATGCTTTGTATTCCTTTTTTTTCTTTTAACAAAGGTAAGCAATGGGGAAATGCAGCATCTCCAAACACTGAAAGACTCAGAACAGGCTGTCTTGCTGACCTGCCCTTAAACATCACTGGTGCACCGACTATGCTAAATTCCTCTTTCCAGCTTCACTCCACCACTGGTATCAATGATGAGAAAGCTACA
Organism: Corvus hawaiiensis; assembly: GCF_020740725.1. Classification (NCBI taxonomy): domain Eukaryota; kingdom Metazoa; phylum Chordata; class Aves; order Passeriformes; family Corvidae; genus Corvus; species Corvus hawaiiensis. Next base: position 12,860,167 of record NC_063220.1, on the reverse strand, counting down.
GGAACTGAACTGGAAGAGCAGTTTCCAGGGTCAGTCTCAAGGTAACTGATGCTCAGAACATCTGCAATTACGTTCAACTGATCAGTTTTTTTCTTTAGGAAATGAACTCATCCTGACCTAAAAGAACACACTGAGAACAACACTATAAAAGTGGAACTGAACAAGCAATGAAAAAGAAACAACTATGCAGCTATTATGGGCATCTGTTCTTAAAAACTCTCAGGGAATACTGCATAGGGTGTCAGAAAGGACATGATTTAAGCAGGACACTTGGGACCAAATTTCACAGCCCTTTCCTGTGACTTCAAAGGCCACATACATCTTTGCATAATTTTGGAATGGAATTGCTTTGTAATATCCAAAAAGATCAGAGAGAAACATTTGAAATATCTTTGCCAACATGTTCAGCTATTCCTTTGGGGGAAAAAACAAGGTATCTTGGAGACAGAGAAAGCAAACAAAATTAACATTAAAAGATTATTTATTTTTAATTGCAACTGTTCTATTTACTGACTTCCAAAATTACCTATGCTGCCTGCCCTTTACTAGCACTTACTCTTAGATGTTATTATTGGTAATTGCCGTGTTATGATTACAAAGCTCTGGCATAAACCTCAGTACCTCTTTGGGGTTCTGAGAGCAGAATATTCACATGCTCTTCTCTGACCTCATGTTCCTAATTATTCACTGTGCGTGCCTATATGTAACTCCCTACCAACTGAATCAACCCAAACACCAGCTGATTTCAGCTAGTTTAGATAACTCTGGGTGCTTTATCCTAAACCATCTTCAGTCTTTTGAATTCAACTTCCTTTCCAGGTTACTTTACAAGCTGACTAGAAAGTTTCTCTTGTTATACACCACAGCCAGACATGCTGCATTTGATGCAAATGCCAAGAGGACCACAGTCCAAGCAGTAAAGTATGAGCTGATTCCCCTCCACAGCTAACGTTCTCCAAAGGAGATAAGGAATACTGATTCCAGCAGCAAACACTGCCTAAACAGCTAAACGCTTCCTCCTGAACCCAATGGACATGGCTGGGATGCAGCTGTTCCTACCACAGACCCACTCAGAAGGTCTCACACTCCAAATCTGGCCACCACAACTGCCAAAACTGAACCACCCTGGCTGGAAAATACTTTGGGGAAGTGTACTTTCCTGGAAGATTCAGTGAGAAGTTGCTTCCTGAAAATCTAGCAGAGAATGTATCTTAAGTGTTTTATCTATTATACCAATGTTAACAGGGAGAGCTACAAGGCCTGGGTCAAAGCCAGCTAATCCAAAGGCCTGCTCTTAAATAAACAGTGGAAAACCACTCTACTTCAGAGCCTCCTGCAGAAATACATACAGGAAACCTCTGTTTTACCCCTTCCTCTGAACCAACTGTGCCAAGCAAGGTTCAATGTAAGCACATAAGCAAAATAGCAAGTCTTTGAAAATATCTGAAACGCAGCTGGGAGATGTGAATACTCTATAACTAAATTAAGCTAAGTTTAGACCACATAATGACTTCAAGGAGGTTTTGTTTTTAAATAAATCACTTGTGGTGAAAAGAGCCGGAATGGTAGTTATAGAGACCACAACTGCCTTCTTATTTACAGGCTGGCTACAACACGAGCCTGCACTGGAGTACATTCTTCCCACACATCTGTTTCTACTAACTTCACTAACTTTGGAGCCACCTTCCAATCTCCAAAGGATCACATCTCCTTGGACCTCTCTTTCTTCTTCCATCCACCTATAGAAGCTCTGCCCACACATCCTTCAATTTCAAAAGAGAAACCAACAAGTTTCAGTCCCAGCATCATTTCTATAGGTGTCTCATTATTGTGGCTCCTGCTCTCCACATCTGATGGGCTCACACCTTTGCAGAGTTTAAGTCCGTTTGAGCTGGTATGATGCACAGGGTAAGAACCCACTTGTTTTTTTCCTTAGGTGTTAAGAGAAGCATGCAGATGATCACAGTGGGGTCTCCAACCTCTCCAGTTTAGTCAGAATGTTATCTCTAGTGAAACCGCCAAAAAAGGGCTGACTGTGCTGGTTAAGTCCCACAGCAGGTATTCATGCCCAGAGGATGATAAGTTAAGGTCACAGCAAGCCACAAGTTTAACTTCTACCGTGCTGTACCAGACTTGAAAAAGTGACAGGACTAAGAGTTCTGGCACACAGCCACTCACTGCTCCTATGCCTGGGGACCCAACTGGCCAGGATATAAGAGCAAATCTGCTTTTGACTTTATAGTATGGTGCACACACTGTTACACATTCACGTAATAGTAAAGATTCAACACAGACTGCTGTGGGTTTTTTAGGTTGAATTATTCAGGCTCCCTCCTCGATCTCATACTGCCATATAAAAATATTTCTCCTAATATGGCTTTATACAGGCAGGTCTCCCCAGCACCTTTTTAGCCCTGCAAACACATGCATGAGACTTAGCAACTACATTTATGTAGGCAGGTTTAGATTATCAACCGCTTACAGCGGCTACCTTCAAGACCTATGCAATTTTTTCCAGATGTTGCTTAAGGTTTATTTACCATACATAAAGTTCTATTTACTGTATATGCTGGATTCTCTCTGCAGTTGTGTTAAAGAAGCCAATTCATCAGTATCTACATGATCTCTGTGTAGAGTGCACAGTTCCAGGTTTTAGGAACCATTCCAGTTAACAAGTCATAATGATTTAAAAGCAAAATACAGCTCATTGCTACAAGCATCATAATCATGACACATAGTAATTTCTTTAATAGCACAAAACAGACATTTTAAAATAGGAAATATTTGTATCGTGCTCTTCAAAGATACTCATAAAGAATAAGATTCAGCACAGAATAGCCAACCCTTGAAGACCCGGATTGTGGCCATTTCAAATAACATTTCAAATTATATTTGTGCTGCTGACAATAAATAAATAAAATTTTATAAGTAGATGCAGTACAGACAACAAGTAAGGAATTCCCATGCACTGGCTTGGAAACATCTCATCCCAAATACATCCCAAAGAGCCAGGCAAGGCTCCCACCTCCCACTCCCAGGCACATTCTGTTCAGTTTTCTCTCCTATTACTCTCCCTGCTAAAGAAGCCACAGCTGTTTTCTATCAGGACACCCAGTGTTTGTGGGCCACCCTGAGGCAGTGACCTGGTGCAGAGTGAGCTCATCCCAAGGCACATCACTCAGGTTGTGCCCTGCTGTCCTCCTTGGTAGAGCTGGAGTGCCCTGCTCTCTTCATGGCTTTACACTGGATGGCATGAGTATTTCTTATCTGAGGCGATTAGTTACTGAGGTGTTCTTCTAAAGGAGCAAAGACAAGGCACAGGCCTGCAGAACAGCGAGCCAGTTCCTATGTTCCTATGACAACTTTCCACTGCAGCCTGGCTGGAGACCATTAATCCACTTTCCCCAGGCCAAGCAGCTTCTCCGTGGTAACGCTGCTTTGTGTAGGATTGTCACCAGTGCCCAAGCAATGGCAAATTCCATGGACTGAACCACCCAGACTCCACAGCACTTCCTAATTTAAAATTCCCGCAAAATGATGGGTTCACTGAGTGCAACTGCATGACCCCACTTCTGTCTCTTGCTCAAGATTTTCAGGGAAAGAGCTGTGGTCAGCCCTTCTTCCTGCACTTCCTTGCAAGTCAGTATCTACAATTCCTGCAGGATTCAAAGGTTGCAGACCCTCTCAGCTTGTCCTGGAGCACCAGACCTGCTCTGCAGCCGGCCTGCGCCATCCCCAGATAACAGCTCATGCTGCAACAGCTCACCCACCCACCTATCACTTTTCAACAAGCATTATTTTATTAAGCTGAACTGCAAGTAAGAGTTATGATGTGATTAAATAAAGCTATCTGCTTTTTCAATAGGCATCACTTAAACACCGTATTCTAATAGTTTGCATCCCTTCTACTTTCAATGCAAAAATAATATACTTGTATATTTTTTAAGGAAATAAAACACTCCTTCCAGTGTTCCCCCAAAAAGCACAATCCCACAATGTTTACCAGTAAACATCACACTAAGCTTTTTGTTTTAAAAAAACCCAAACATTCCCCTGAAAGTTAAAAAAAGTCTAGGATAAATATTTCTAGTGATTTTTAAGATGGGTCTATTAGCTTTCTCTTCAAGTTATATTAGGAATCAAACATGACAAGGAGTGACAGTTCCAGACGGGTATTATTATCATCATCATTATGATGATTAAAAATTGCCTACAAACTGGAAATTTGCCTGGGAAAGTTTCAGCCTGCATCTGATTTTCGCTAGCATATATCCCAGAATCATCATATAACACTAATGCTACCAGTGCAAATATACTAACAGGCTGCTAATTTCAAACCTCAGCTGAAAACATCTCTCCCATTCTTACAGCTTTTCTCCCCGTTTCTCTCTGCAATTGTACTTAATTCAATGGAGCATTCTAAATGCAGTTCGGTGGTGCATTTTGCCATACAATCTGTTTGAATGACGCTGTACAGAGTAAAGGTTGTATTGTGCTATATAATGAAACCACGTCTATGCTTGAACAAACCCCAACTGCTGTTAATCAAACCAGCAGGTTCCTGAACGATCTTTTGGACTCCGGACTAATGGCAATAGATTATTTTAAATAGCAGTTCCACTCTAAAATATGTTTAGGTTGACACGGGCTGACAGGGACAGTGACAGACTTCCTGAGCTAAGCTGATCGGTTTGCATGTAAAACACCCGGATTTTTCCTCAGTGCTGGAACTGCAAATTCAGCACTTGAACCGAAGATCAAAATGCAGTTTTGAGTTTTGTTTCTGGTTTTCAGTGAAACCATGCGGTACCTGAAAGGACCTAAAAATCCTCGTATGTTCACTTTAATCACTAGTGACAAATGAGTATTTGTATCAATACATTTCAGTTGGTGACAATGTTATTCTAAACTCACAGGGAGACATGTCTAAGTGACTACTTAGAGAGCATCCTGCAATCTTTGATGTTCAAACAATAAATCTTACAGGGCTAAAAAAAAGTATTTTAGAACATGAGTGATTATGGCTTGGGAGGAATGTTCTCAAGACCACGTCAAAGAGGAGCCTTAGCATCCAGCTTGGCAGCCTTTAGAAACACTAGCAAGGGAATAAACTTAATCTCAGTGGTTCCAGGAATTTTCAAAACTGCCTGTGCTACAAGAAGCAGTACTGTCGTATTAAGTCATCTGGTCTATCAGAGAACCAGTGTAGGTTTGTTTCCATCATACATTTTGCAACATTATTTTTGGCACGAAAGGAGGGATTTAAAAAAAAAAAAAAAGAAGAAAAGCGTAAGCAAAATGCGAGCAAAGCAATCTTGCATTGGTTTGTTTTATTTATTTATTTACTTGGTGCCTCGCTGCGGGCTTTGGGTTATCAGCTCCAGCCTGACACAGCCGGACTGCCAAGAGCAACTCAAACGCAACGGAGCGGGAGCGGTGACAGCGAATCCCGGCCCCGACCCAAGGCTGCCCGGGACCGCGCTGTTCCCTCCGCGCCCAGGGACGGAGCATCGCCGCTCGCCGCCTCTCCCCGCCTCTCCCGGCCGGGCGGCGGCCGCCCCGGGGGAACCTGCGGGCGGGAAGGCGCCGCCGGGACCCTCCGGTCCACGTGGGGCGGAAGGAAAGCGGAAACGGAGGCACGGAGTGCCGGCCCCGGCCCCGCTCACACGCCCCGTGCCGGGGGCTCGGGCGGCGGAGCGGGCACGGAATCGCCGCCCTGCTCCGGGCGGGGGCAGCTCGGGGGGCCGAGGCACGGCGGAGGCTGCCCTGCCCGGGGCGGGACGGGGCAGCGGCGGCTGCCGGGGCAGGGCAGGGCAGGGCAGGGCCGGGCAGGACAACGGCGGACGCTGCCCCCGGGGGTCTCCCCGCGCCGCCCCAGCTCCGGCCGCGGGCTCGGCACCCCCCTCGCCGGAGCGCGCGCCCGGGGGAGGGGGCGCTGCCCCCCCCGCCACCCGCCCCAGCGGTCCCCGGCGCGCTCCCGCCCCGCGCGCGCACCCGCCCCGCGCGCGCTCCGCGCTCCCGCGGCCGCTCTCACCTCCCGCCACGCTCGGGTGGAACTGCCCCGCACCAACTGCCGCAGCGCCCGCGCCGCCCGCACTGCGCAGGCGCCGCCCGCGCCCCGCCCCGCCCCGCCCGCCGGCAGGGAGCGCGGGCAGTGTGCGAGCCCCGCGCCGGGCGCACGGCCCGGGCCCAGGGTGCGTCGGCAAAGTGCGGGAGCGGCAGCCGCTGCAGGGGGCCCGGCGGCGGCCGCCAGGGTGATGGGGGGGTCTGGAGCATTCCCCGTGTGAGGAAACACTGCGGGAGCTGGGCCTGTTCGGTCTGGAGAAGAGACGACCGAGAGGGGATGTCATTAATGCATATAAATGTGTCAAAGGCGGGTGCCGAGATGGTGCCAGGCTCTTTTCAGTGGTGTCCAGTGACAGAATGATGAGCAATGGCCATAAACTAAACCACAAGAAGTTCCACCTCAACATGAATCACAGAATCACAGAATGGGTCAGGCTGGAAGGGACCACAGTGGATTGTCTGGTCCAGCCTCCCACTCAAGCAGAGTTATCCGAGAGGACATGGCACAGGATTGCGCTCAGATGGTTCTTGAACTTCTCCAGGGAAGGAGACTCCACAGCCTCTCTGGACAATCTGTACCAGTGTGTGTTCACCCACACAGTACAGAAGGTCTTCCTCATGTTCAGGTGGAACTTCCCATGCATCAATTTCTGCCCACTGCCTCTTGTCCTACTGCCCAACACCCCTGAGCAGAGGCTAGATCCATCATCTTGACACGCTCCCTTCTGATATTTATACACATTAATGAGGTCCTGTCTCAGTTGCCTCTTCTCAAGGCTGAACAGGCCTCAGCCGTTCCTCATAAGAGATGCTCCAGACCCATGACCTTCTCTGATGAGGAAAAGCGATACGCTGAGGGTGGCAGAGCACTGAATGGGCTGCCCAGGGAGGTTATGGAGTCTCCCTGTCTGAATATTCAAAACCCATCTGGACACATTCCTGTGTCACATGGTCTGGGCGACCCTGCCTTGTCAGGGGAGTTGGACTGGATGATATCCAGAGGTCTGTTCCAACCCTAACAATTCTGTGATTCAATGTGGCAACTCACAGAACAACTGCACAGCCCCCCCCAATGGCTTCCTCCAGGGCCTGGCATCGCTCTGGACAAAATCTCTGGGGCTGCACCCCCAGCCCTGCACCTCCCTGGCCTGCCTGAGTTCCCACAGTTCTGTCAGTCAGCCTCAATGTTGCTGTGTGACACATAATGCTCATTTTCAAAGTCTGTTACGAGGCTATGTTGTGGTAGTTTGCCATTGAATTACAGTACCTTGAGCTAGGAGCTTTTAGAAGACAGGTCAGTCTACTTTGACATGAGCTCCCCATGCTGCACAATGTTCATTTATTTTTAAGCTCCACGACAGCTGAGGGAGACAGAGCTTTGGTTACAATGATGCGATTAATCATTGATACTTTGGGGAGTACATCTGCATCATGGACTGGGACAAGGCTGGGGTCAGTGTGTGCCCCATGTGCTGCCAGGAGGATGGTGAGGAGGTCCCTGTGCAGCTGGGGGTGGTAGGGGGTGATGGCTGGGGGCTTGGGGGACAGTGACCACAGCAACGGGCAGAAGTGTCCCGCCTGCCCATCCCAGTCTACTGTGAGCACAGACTGCATCCCTCACACCTCCAGACATGGCCATTAGGCTGGAGAGGCTGAGGGGATGATTGTGCAGAGCAGAAACTGCCCTGTGGTGGCCCCCCAGTTGTGCCATGCTGGGTGAGCACTGCCACAAAAAGTGCAGGGCAAAACAAGCATCCCCAGCAAAACAAGCCTCCTTTTTCTGTCTGTTTTTTCCTGACCGTGTAGGCCTGGAAAAGGCTGCACAGAGGGGTCCTGGCCACCTCAGGTTGATCCCTGCCAGCAACAAGGGTGATGGCAGCCATCCATCTACCCCACCTCATCCAGGCCCATGCTGCTGTGCCAAGCCACCAGCACATTCGGTCTCCTTTCCCATCCCTCAGTGGTGGCCAGAGGCTGGGAATGTCTCCCTCACTCTGGCAGCAGCTCTTCTGTCCCCACTGCCATGATGCTTCCTTTATCTGCCCAAGGATTCCCTCAGCTTTTCCTATTACCCTCTACTCTGTTCCAGGTGATAAGGCTCTGCCACCACCCTCTGGCACAGGGACACGCAGCTGGGCAGGGTTTTGCTGACTCAGCCGTGCTTGGCCTATTGTACCTCTCCAGGCTCTGTCAGCCTTGCTCCATGCCTTTCCAAGGGGAAACACCCAATGACACCAGAACCATTAGTTCAGGCTGTAGCAAAGCCCATTTTCAGTGCCAAGCCTGTGGTGGGGAGGCATTGCCTGCCAGGGAAGCTCAGCCTGCACTTCCCACTGCCCTGGGACATCTCACAGGACCTGCACAGGGTACCCAAGCAAGAGTTTTCACTTGGAGATGCAGCCATCTGTATTTGTCATTTCCATGCATCCTTGTGGCAGGGCCCCTCCTGAAATGTCTGTCTGTGCATCTTTCCAACACATAACCCCAGAAGAGTCACTGAAGCCAACAAGGATGACTAAAAGTGTGAAATGGCTTTTCTGTAAAGGAAAATGTAATAGACAAAAACCTTTCAGCCTAGAAAAGAGGTGAAGTGGAGTAAGGCAGACATCTGCAAAATTCTGCACGGGGAGATAGGGAGAAACCATACTCCAGCTCTTCCACTGTGTCCCACAAGCCAGGGACATGGAATGAAATTAGCTGGCAGCCACTCTGAAACACGGAAAAAGATTATGTTTTTTCATAGAATGCACTTTCAAACTGTGGATTACAGAGCACAGTGGCATGCAGGACGTGAACTTGTACTGATTAGATAAGGGCCAGCAAACAGAGATGAGATGTGACTGCTGTCTAGGGAGCCCCAGAGCTGCAGACAGACAGAACCAGAGAAGTTATACCAAAGAAGCATAAATCTCTCACTGTCAGAAACAAAATCCTGAGTTAGAGGGATCCAGTACAGCCATTTTCCAATTTTTGTTAGTGTTTGTGTGTGAGCAATTAAGCAAACGCATCCGTGTTCCTTATGTATATGTTTACCACTTGCATATGTTTTCTCCCTGACTTTGCTGCCCTTATCCAAAGAGCTCTCCCTCTTGCAGGGGGTCAGACCCACCTGTGCCACAGGAGATCTGGCAGCAGCCTCCTGGGAGACACTGGGATCTGTCCTTTTCCCACTGCTGGCAAGCATTTCCCTCTCACTAAGCTGCTGTGGTGAGGCTGGGTGGTGAAACAGCTCTCCAGAGCATTACTTTCATGGGCTGTGCTGGCCAGGAGGTGTGTGTCCTACTGCTGTGTGTGCACAGCTCAGAGTACAGCTTTTCCCTGTGACTCACAAGCCCAGGTAGACTGCAGCTCGGGAGATAAGTTGTTTAATGAGCCTCATCAGCAGGCAGATGCTGATGTGGAGAGTATCACAGAGCTTTAAGGAGTCCTCCTGCTGTCTCACACACAAGGCTTGATTTTTGAAGTAACTAGGAGGTACAGAATGGTCCTGGGTAATTTAATCCCTAATACAACCCATCGTTGTTTCATTGGTGTACAATTCTTAGCTATGGGACTGTTTCTCTTTGGGTTTCTGCTTGTTTTCTACCCTTATAAAATTCCCCCTGATGCCATGTGTCTCTATGTCTCAACAGTTACTCAAGTGTCAAGGTTTCCTGATGCTGAACACATCACAGGCACTGCCCTGCTTTTGGTTTGTGCCCACTTCCAGCTTGTCATCTCATTTCAGGTCTGACATGCCAGTGTCCAGTTTGTCTCCAGCCATAGAGTCACATCCTTGTTCTGCATGACAGCAGCAGCCACTGTAATTTAGTGACTCTGACCCCTTGTGCTCAATCAGCTACACAGTCCGAGCAGTCACAACAGCAACTGGCACAGGTCTCACCTGTTTCATGCAGCCTCCTCCTGGGTGTGTAGAAAGATGTCAGAACACCTCAACCCATTGGGAGGCAAAGGGATTTGATCCCAGGGTCTTTCCCATGGAAGTCAGCAGTCCCTTCAGGGTACCTTGTAGTTCATGTGCTGGAGGAGACTGTGACACTCCTAACCCAGTTGATAGGCTACATGCGTATGGCAGTGCTAAAACAGCACGAGTGAGGAAGCCAGAGTAAGCTGCACCCCACTTTCCTGTGACAAAGAGAACCACAGAAGCCTCTATTATCAGGAATAAGCATCAGAGCAAAGTCATCAAAGCAATGCCACACACATAACTAAGCAGAGCTGGAAACTTCTCCATTCTGTCATCAGTTACTCCCAGTAGTAAACCCCTGACTTAGGCTATTGTAATGCAAAGTAGGAGATATTGAGGAAATGGTAAAACACACTTGTGTGTGAGGAATATGTGAAATACCTGGGGAAAAGAACAGACCAAGGAGAGGATTTCTGCCTTGGCTGTGTGAGCCAGGCAGCCCTGGCCAGGGCAAGGACAGCGGGCAGCCTCTCCTGTGGCAAGGCTCTCTGCCTGGGATGCTCTGCCATCAAAACGTGAGCTGCTCGGATGATCCAAGTGTGCAGTTCATGCTGCAGCTGCGTACCGAGCTACCTGCACTGAAGGTATTGCTCAACCACAGCAACAGCTCTTTTGGAAGTCACAGCTCTCTCCAATGCCAGCCTGGGCTTGTTCGTCCTCCCTGCTCATTTGCTGGAACTCCCTCACACTGTCCTCTGGTCACCTGTGAGGACAAACAGGGATAAACAGAGTAGAGGAACTGGGCATCAGTGCAGAACTCTGTGGCACTGAGATGTACAGTAGGGGACAGGATCCAAATATTTGCTCATTTCACCATGTTTCTCACACTCAGATCACAATTAAGTTGTTTTTCCATCTCATAGGTATATTTTGTGCAGCTGCTCCTAGAAATCAGACACTTCTCCCTGGTCTCTTGGCAGGTCCTGCACTGGGGTGCAGGCAGTGCGCTTGGCCTGGAGGTGGGATGTGCATGTATCCCCCTTCCCATCGATGATGCAGCCCTGGGTACTCCCAGCAAACCCTTGCCAGTGGGAAGGCCCTGCCTGCTTGCATGGATGGTAGAGAAACCGAAGTGTTTCAGTTCCCGGAAAATAACCTGAAGGCAAAATCCTCCCTGTGTGTCACTTTGGCACATCTGGACCGACCATTATCAGTCTTTGTCCTGGTCACCCCCTCTTCCAGGCATATCCCCAACTCTGCACCCCAGCAGCCCCCATCCCTATCCCACGGAGATCCCACACAGACATAGGCACCCTGGTCCTTATCAGAGAAGAGAGGCTGGAACCAACCCCCACAGGACACCTTCAGCCCAGACAGAGACGCACAGCACAGCTTCCCTTGGGCATTGGAGGGGACATCTGGGGATACAACAGCAAGAGTGATTTGTGTGTGTGCACCTGAGTGTCCGTCTGCCTTTTGTCTCTCTGGGTGTCTGCCTGACTCTCTCTCTCCACCTGCCCATTTCTGCCTGCTTCCTTCTTTCTCTCTTCCTTTCTGCCCCTCCTTGCCAGTGCATCTTTGTGTCTCTCTGAACGGCTGCTTGTCCCTTTGTCTCTCTGGCTCCGAGCATGTGTGTTTTACTGTGAATGTGCCTGACCCTTTTTGCATGCCTGTGCGTCCATCTGTCTCTTTGTGTGTGTGTGTGTGGCCTCGTCCACATGCCTGTGTATGTTTGCATGCTCTTTCTGCATCCATGTGTCCGTCCATTCCGCACACACATTCCCTCCCTACACCCATCCGTCCGTCCCTCCCCGTGCCCCGCCCGTTGCCCCAGCCCTTCAGCACCGCGGCGCACGGACAGCTCCTGCCGCCTCCTGCCGCGGCGGCACCGCGCACCGCACCGCACCGCGCACCGCACCGCACCGCGCACCGCACCGCACCGCACCGCACCGCGCACCGCACCACGCAGCGCACCGCACCGCGCACCGCACCGCACCGCACCGCACCGCGCACCGCACCGCGCACCGCACCGCACCGCGCACCGCACCGCACCGCACCGCGCACCGCACCGCACCGCGCCCCCTCCCCGACGGAGCGCCCCGCCCCGCGCCCCCTCCGCACCGCGCCGCGCTCCGCCCCGCCATACATAAGCGCCTGGCACCGCCGCCGGTCCCGCTCCGCCGCCATGAGCTACAGCGCGGAGCCAGCGGCCCTGGCCGCCTCCTACCGCCACCTCTTCGCGGAGGCCCCGCGGCGCCCCGAGATGCCGGCGGGCCGGTGGGCGCGCTCCGGCGCGGAGCCGGAGGCGGTGCGGGAGCGCGGCGCGGAGCCGCGGCGGGCGCGGGGCAGCGAGAAGGAGCAGCTGCAGGGCCTCAACGAGCGCTTCGCCGGGTACATCGAGCGGGTGCGGGCGCTGGAGGAGCGGAACCGGGCGCTGGCGGCGGAGCTGGCGGCGCTGCGGCAGCGCTCGGACGAGCCGCGCCGGCTGGGGCAGCTGCTGGGCGGGGAGCTGCGCGCCCTGCGCGCCCGGCTGGAGGAGGCGCACGGGGAGCGGGCGCAGGCGGCGCTGGAGCGGGCGCGCCTGGCCGAGGAGACGCAGCGGCTGCGGGCGCGCTGCGAGGAGGAGGCGCGGAGCCGCGCCGAGGCGGAGCGGGCGCTGCGCTCCCGGCAGCAGGAGGCCGAAGCGGCCTCCCGCGCCAGCGCCGACCTGGAGCGGCGGGCGGCGGCGCTGCGGGAGGAGCTGGCGGCGCTGCGCAGCGCCCACGCCGAGCATCTCGCCGAGCTGGGCGCCGCGCTCCCGGCCCCGGCCCCGCCGCCGGGCCCGCGGCCCGACCTGGCCGCGGCGCTGCGGGAGCTGCGCGCACAGTACGAGGCGCTGGCGGCCCGCAACCTGCAGGCGGCCGAGGACTGGTACCGCGCCCGCTGCGCCCGCCTGCACGAGCGGGCGGCCCGCAGCCAGGAGGCCGTGCGAGCCAGCCGCCGGGAGGCCGGCGAGTGCCGCCGCCAGCTCCAGGCGCGCCTGGTGGAGATGGAGAGCCTGCGTGGCGCTCACCAGTCCCTGGAGAGGCAGCTGCAGGAGCTGGAGGAGCGGCACAACGCCGAGGCCGCCGGCCTGCAGGTGAGCCGGGCGGCGCCGGGAACCGTCACCGTCCCCTTCCCTAAGCGCCGGGCACTGGGCGGCACCGAGCATCCTCCTCCCGCGCCATCCGCGCCCAGTCGGCACCTCCATCCCAGCAGCCATCCCCTGTAATGTGTAGCAGCGGGAACCTTCATCCCACGCAAACCTCCGGCGCGGTGCTGCACCGGCACCTGCGACCTCGCCCTCTCCTTCCCCTAGTCCTGTGCAGCGCTGAGCATCTCCTCGGCCTGCGAAATGCTGCAGCGCAGCTCTGTCCCCTGCAGCAGCCACTCCCGCAGTTCTGTGCAGCGCTGGGCACCCCGGCCCCGTGCGGCGCCTCCCCGCTCAGCACCATCGCCCGCGCTGTCCCGATCAGTGCCGCGCTACACCAAACACCCCCAGCACGGAACGGCACCCACCCCTCTTGCCTTGCGCAGCACCCACCCCTGCAGGCAGTGCCCCTGCAGCGCTGCGCAGTGCCAGGCACCCTTGCAGCCTTCCCACCGCCCAGCATTGTGCCTCTCTGCCCGCACACAGATCCTGCCCCACCACGGCTTTGCCTGTTGCCTTCACCCTTTATCCAGAGGCAAAACCACACAGGGCAGATTCTGGGGAAGCAGGTCAGGACACCCCCTCCAACACCCCGTCCCTGCACGGGACATCGCTGCACACGGTAGCACTGTTTGGGGCATCGATCCGTCCCTGCCCTGTCCCTTAACGATCAGGTCCAAAATTGCCTACACATCGTTGTGGGTAATTCCTCGAAGCTGTCTGCCCAGGCTTGGCCCTCTGCCCTGTGGCCTGGCTCTTGGCACCTGCACTGCAGAAATTGGAGCTCTGCAGAGGTTAAGTCTGGACTTGCAGACAGATCCCAGCACCTCTTATGTCTGTGGAAAGACTCATGTGGGGCAGACACTGAGTGCTCCATATCTCTTATTCCATTACTGCAGTATTGCAGTATTGCCACATTTTCTTGCTACAAGGAAATGTTCATGATTTATAATAAAATAAATCCTGAGATTGTTCTATTATATGACTGTTAAATGATCTGTGATTTCTAAATCAAGCCATTTCCTTCTAAATACTGAAACAACTGCCTTTAATCATATCTGAAGGGCCCAAGTAATGCCTTGTCATTTCCAAGGCCAAATTTTGCCAAGTATTTTAGAATTTGTGACTTAGCTCCAAGCTGCTTGCAAGCTTCCTGAATAGTTGAGGTCGTCTTCAACAATTTTTGTGGAAATAGGCAATATAAAATATTATCTAGAGTGAAAAAATTATACACAGTAATCTTCTTAAATAGTCTTGTCACCATGTGAAAGAGGAGTTCTGGGAGCAACTTATCAATTGGGGAAAAAAATATTAAGCAGCTGGATTAAACAGCCTCATAACTGAAATTGCTTTAGTGCCAGCGTGGCACTGCTTTCCTATATGACCCTCAAGACCTGCTTTATGTGTAGCAATACTTAAAAGTCTTTTGAGCAATGTGCATGTGTAGCAGCTGAGTAATTTCCCTGGCTGCAAACAGTAGAAAAGGTTGGGAGTGTGTCTTAAAAGAGAATATTCCTATTGTCTGAGCTTTTAAAATGATCCTGCCAAAGCAGGGACATGTCTTTGTATTTGTGGGCTGCCCAGTCAAATCTGCACCAACATGCAAGGGCTTTTGTTAGGGGACAGGTTTGCAGTGGTGTGAGGAGGGGGTTTTTATTCCACCAGCTGGTAGAGCTGGAGTGTGGAAGAGAGGTGCAGACCAGGAACAAGGACAACCGGTTTTGAAAGAGCTTTCTGTTCATGTGGACTGCTGGCAGAGGGAAGGGGGCTGGAGGCACGAAGAGTCACAGCAGCAAGAGTGGAGCTGTCCCAGGGTGGGGATCACCTCAAGTCATTCCTTCCTGTCCTGGCTCGGTGCTGCAGCAATCTGCCTGCATCAGAACAGAGGCTTTAATCTGTACAGCAGCAGCATCCATGTCGTGAGGCTTTTCAGTTGATGCCCCAATGATCTCCTCAGAGGCACAGCTTCATGCAGATCTTTGGCTGTGGAAAATGGTCAGGGCAGTACAGGTCAAAGCTGAGACCACAAGGATGACCCCTAAATGTCCCACAAGGCTGGTTGTGCCCAGCTAATCTGACTGTGACATTCTTCATGCTGCATTCAGGACAAGCTGCCACTGCTTCTCTGAGGGGCTCTGCTCGAACTGGGCTCACTGCATCAGGGTCAGCACAGCTCCCTGCTCCCTGGGCAGCTCCATGTCCCGTGGCTGTCTCTGCACTGTCCACGAGGAAGGTCAGGCAGGAGAGGAAGCTGAGGACATGATAGGAATAGGAAGGGGACAAGATGGGGATGATATGGCAAGACAAAGATCGTTTGCTGAACAGACGATCTGGAAGCAATTGCAGAGGCCTGACTCTGGGAGGGGCTGCAGGAGAGTTGAGGTTGGCAGTGGCCATTGCAGGCATTTGTAGGCAGGGCTACATCCTGGCTTAAATGCAAACTGCTGACTCATTCCTGTTCCAAATCACGATCCTCTGGTGGCACAGTGGGGCAGCTGGCAGCGGGAAACTTTCTGATTGGGAAGAGCCCTATGGGAGCAGGTTTCACTTTCAAGCTGCTGCTTAGATACCTAGATGCATGTGGGAAAAGTACAGACTGCTTGTTTTCTGAGAAAAAAAAATAGAAGAAAAGATTAGTCTCCTTTGTTAGCAGGAAATCTGGCCTTGGAGTCCTGCACACCATGGGTAGAATGTGTTATAAGGGACAAAAGGCAGGGCAAAGCTGACAGGAAGGACGCTGGAAGGATGCCGTTGTCCAGCTGAGCACCCTGGCTCTTGCAGGGCAGGCCCCTGTCTCTGTAACCTCCCCAAATCCCCCTGCATTCACAACCCCACTCCAGGGCTCTGAGGCATTTTCCTGGGAAGGTGTC
This sequence comes from Corvus hawaiiensis, assembly GCF_020740725.1. Taxonomy (NCBI): domain Eukaryota; kingdom Metazoa; phylum Chordata; class Aves; order Passeriformes; family Corvidae; genus Corvus; species Corvus hawaiiensis. The sequence goes on along the minus strand of NC_063220.1, from coordinate 12,844,155 downwards.
AGACTTCCGCTCCTGGAGGAGACCTCTGGCAGCAGCACCTCTCCTTCCACCTCCTGGAAGCATGTCCCAACTCTTCTTAAGCCCTGCAGATGCAGACTGCAGTCTTTCTTTGCTGCTGCTGCAGTGTGGGGTGCTCTCACTTGTCCTGTTGAGCCACTGCCTCTACTTGATGATGTTTAAGCCCAAAACTTCCCTTCCCTCTGTAGCAGCCTACCTTGTCCCCTGCAGGACTGGGGGTCCCAGCACCAGGCACTATTTGCTCATCTCACAGACCCCGCTGCAGGTGGGAAACTACATAAATCCATCAATGGCAATCCACCAAAAGCCTCCCCCACTGCACACGCTCACAAGCCATGCCTGGTGCTCTGCCTGCTTCTCCATCCCTGCTAGCATGAGATTTCATGGTCCCAAGCTCCTGGTGGGATGTGCCATCATGGATCAGTTGCCCATTGCAACTTCCCTGTCTCTACAATGGGCAAAGCAGAGTGGGACTGTGGGAGAAGATCCTGTTTCAAAACACAGCCCTTGCCTCTTGCCTTTGCAGGACACCATTGGACAGCTGGAGGATGACCTGCGAAACACCAAAAACGAGATGGCTCGGCACTTGAGGGAGTACCAAGACCTGCTCAATGTCAAGATGGCCCTTGATATCGAGATAGCTGCCTACAGGTAAGGCTGCTCTATTCCTGCTCTACCTGGACACTTCCCAAGCCCAATCCCCTGACCCCACTAGGCTGGGGTATTTTCAGGGACCTAGAAAATACCTGGGTACACACTCAAGGAGCACCATAAGTGTGTTGTTCATCTCCCCCACGTGGATTGGCCATGCTCCTGCCTGGGGAGCAGCCATGGCTCCATGTCCTGCCTCAATCTAGCAGCTGTGAACCACATCCCTCAGCCATCCCAGAAGCAGTTATTTTTAATGGGGTTGGAAACTTGTCTCTCTTGTCGTAAGTAGATGCAAAAGGCTGAGTCCCTGTGCTTCAGGTGCTCAGTTTCCTGGTGCTTCTGGAGAGGAAAGAGGGGAGAAAGTTGCTCTCATGTATCCCATATTGCAAGTCCTCCAGAAATGGTTGACCAAAATATGATTTTGAATCAGTTTCATGGTGCAGTGTGACCTGGGGTGATGGCTTGGGCTTGCCTTCAGGGCACTACTTGCTCTCAAGTTTTGCAGATGTTTCACATCCCCATACTAACCTCTTCCCTTGTGATGTGCTTGCAGGAAGCTGCTGGAGGGAGAGGAGAACCTCTTCAGTATGGGAAGTGGCGGCCTTCCATCACTCAATTCCCTCCCCAGCCCCACTTACTCCTTCCAGCCAAGGAGCTTTAGTTCCTCTACTCTGTCCTTCAAAGAGGAGGAGCAAGGAGAGGTTATTAAAGTGACCTCTAAAATATCATCCAGCAGGGCTGAGGTGGTTCAGGGGACCATAACCTCTGTCAAGAAAAGAGGGAGGTTAAACCTGCATGGAGGAATCCTTGCAAATGCAAAGATGTAACCATCAGGACCCTGTTCTCATGCATTTGAGGGGGAACAGTCTCCACTCGGCCTTTAAATTGCTCCTCTGAGCATGAAGCTGCCCTGGGCTCACAGGAAGCCTCCCTTAGAAACACATACCTTCCTGGGGACACCAACCCAGGGATGGCTTCCTTGTGGGTCCTGCCATGCAGAGGCCGAGCTTGGCACATTGCTCCCTTTTAAATGGGGTGGGGGCACGCAGGACAGGTAGCTAGAGATGCATGTTGGTCGTTGTGGTGGTGGCACATGGACTCGTAGCACGCTCCCTCTCTCCTCCATCGGCGGGCGGGGGGCAGCTGGCTGGGAATGCTGCTGAGCCCGCTCTCTGGGGAGGGGAGGGAGACAGCTCAACATGTTTACTATAACTAGTTTCAAGGCTACATACCTTCATCAGCTATCCAAATCCATGTAGAGCTAAACTCTTCCCCATTCCTCAAACTGTAGCCATTCACTTTTAACCCTAGAAACACAGAAATAGCCATACTGGACTGTAACCACTCCTGACATTTGATCTCAGCCACGTATGTTTCGAACTATAAGGAATGTTAATTTTTCTTTGTACTGACAAATCTTGTTTTCTGACAGCACTAGTCGAGCCAGGCACATGGGGTTTATAAGCAGCAGGCACAGGGCAGTGAACTGCTACATTGGAGGTGAAGGCACCCCCATGCTGCAGGGTGCAGTACCTCATGTGGTATCACTATCTCCCAAATATTAGGGTCAGAGGGCTCCTTGTTTGGCTGCACAGTCTTCACATGAAAAACCTGTGCCCAGATTAGCACTGTGCCCCAGATGGCACTGGGAAGCTGCAGGACTCCTAAACACCAGCCCACAAAGCATCCTTGTCTCCACTCTAACTGTTCCAATGTGTGCCAAATTTGATATAGGATTTAACAACCATAGGTTTCCTTCAATGCCTTAAATTGCCAGCGATCGCTTTTGCAAGAGCCGGAGACTCAACGTGTTGTGTGTCAGTGCCCTGGCAGGGTTATCATCACCAGACCTTGCTGCCCTTGTGGCACTGCCAGAGTAGTTCCTGGAACCAGCAGATTGTTTGCTTGCATTCTTTCTTCTTCTATTGTAAGGCACAAGTTAATAATTAAAAAAAGAAATAGTTGTGTGGATCAAACCAAGCTGTTTTGTCATCTTTACTACTGCGTCATCTTGGGAACACACTTGGTTTCTGGCCCACAGCTGGGTAAGTGCCCAGCAGTCCTTCTGGGCCCCTACAAAGAACGTGGTGTTGGGGTTGGCAGCTGCCAACCCCTCCTGCTGGGGCTACAAGGTGTGGCTGGGCCCACCAATGGCAGTGGGGCATGTATGGGGCGCACCCAGGGGCCTGTCATGGTGGCTCTGCTGTGCAGAAGAGTTCATGGCCAGCTGGCTGAGGGATCAAGGTCTGCCATGGCCGAGTGCACACTCATTTGCTCAGAAAATGGACTCTGAGGCTGTGATTTGCATCACGCTCCTGACAGTTCAGTCCCAAGGTCTCTGTCATTTTCTCTCCACTCTGCCTGTGTGCTCAGGGGTTAGAAACAGACTCGTGGTTTGCCTGCACAACTGAAGATAAAGTGATTTACACGAGAGCAGATGAAGAAGGGAGGTACCCACCTCCCAAGTAAACTTAGCAGTCACAGGTACTGTTATAATATGCAGTATTAATGCTGTTATAGTAAGCAGTAGCTTATACTTGGAAGATGCACACGTTCTGCTTGAGATGTGCCTGTAGAGGAAAAGAGCACAGGCAGTTTCCTGCTGGGTGGCCCTGCCAGAGCACTGTCCTATTGCCTTCCTACTTCTGCTTTGTTGCACCACATCGTAGCAATGTGCCCCAAGGCCCCAGGGCCACGGTCTGACAGTCACAGGCTTCTCCACCAGAGCTGCAGGCCAGGAGCAGCATGGCTACACCTTGATCCTGTCACACTGATAACCTCGGGGACCGTGCCCTGGCCAGGCTGCTCGCTGTGAGGGAGGGCAGCCCCGCAGGTGGGTGAAGCAAGGGGCACTTCCCAGGGCATGGCTGTGGCAGTGCAGCTCACCGGCAGCCCCCAGCAAAACAGCACAGAGCAACTTGGGGTGCCCAGGCAGAGCTTGGGGGAGCCAGCACCTGCAGAGTTAAGTCAAAGGCACTGGCACATAAAACAAGGGTCAAGAAATGTCCAAATATCTCCTGGCTTGGCCGTCAGTTAGGAAATGCAAACACACAGTATTTCTCCCAATCCAAAGGGGGAATAAAAAGCAGATGTGGCTGTGCAGCTAATGAAATATATTCTGAATCTCACTCTCCAGCACTGCTGCTTTCTGTCCCTTGAGCATAAGCAGCCTGACCTGTCCTTTGTTCCCAGCACAATCTCCATCAGAATTCCTGCTTGCTCAGCTAACTGGATGCTAGTAATGAAGCTAGGAATTTTACTTTGGTGATATACTTGTGAAGGGGCTGCAGTGGTGGAGGAGAATGGAGGAGCTGTGGGAAGAACAAGGAACTATTTTGAAAAATGGCTGCAGTGTGAGGGCCAGCCCAGAGATTTCCTGCATTTCTGGAGCTCTGCAGCAGTTTGGTGCTGTCTCATGGTGTTAAACTCCAGAGGTGATAGAGGGGCAACAAGCAGGGAGGCCCATATCTACACTCTCCTTTTCTTTATGAGAAGAAAAATTACAGCAAAGAGGGACAGGCCTGGCTGAATATGTTGCCGGTGCTGAACTCTGACTACCTCCATCCAGGCCTCCTTTTCCATTGCTATCTTCTTCAGAGTGGCTCCTTTTACCTGCCTGCTTACATGCACCAGAAAGCTTCTATAGTGAAACCATAAGCTGGAACAGGGCAATAAATCCTCCTCTGTGGTCCCATCTTTCTTACTGGGTTAAACACCCAGGCTGCCAGAGGGAAGGAGTGAGTCACACTGCAGATGTTGAAAGATTTATACCTCTATAAAACCTCGACCTCTCGGATAAAAGGCAGCTGTGGACACGGACTGCACCATCAGCTCAGGAAGCAGCAGAGAGCGGCTATTTCTCCATGATACTGCATTTCCTTCATCTTTATGCCAGGGAGAACTTGAGCCTCCACACAGTGGGACAAATTCCCACCACTGGGCTGGCCCTTTGTTTTTTCCTGGATGTAGATGCTGGCTCACGCAGCTGAGATGTACAGCTTCTTGAAAACAGACAAAGTTGCTGCACACGGAGAAGTTTTGCTAATGACACTTATCCAGATGCTGGAATTAATTAAAAAGTAAGCCAAAGAAAAAGCAGCCAAAGGAAAAAACCCACAAACCCCAAACATTTTCCTTTGGCAGGAGTGCAACCATCTCCTTTTCCAGACTGAGGAAGAACGCTGTCATTCAGCAAGAAGGAATCAATAGGCAATTCAGAGCAAAGTCTCTTCCGGCACCTTTGGCTGAATCCAGCCAACTCTCTCTTTGCCAGCTCTTGGCACAGACACCTCTTTAAGGAAAAGAGCTTCTTCCTGCAGAGAGTGATCCACACAGAGCCCTAACACCAGCAGCCAAACAGATGCTTCTGAATGATCAAATGTCCACATCACTGTGGTTTGACACTGTGAAGCAGAGTTTATGTCAAAATAGCACAAGCAATGCCAGCTCATTCATGCAAGTCTTCTCAGGCCTATGGGAATAAGGATCACTTGGCAAATGCAGCACAACATGCAAACAGGGCACTGCTTGGGGTGGGGTGGGAGAATGTTCATTGACCTTGGTCTGTTCCAGCGCTTCCAGCTGAACCAGAGGGACTGCAGAGCTGGGGGGGTCAGGGGGAAAGCACTCCTACAGATTTTGCAGGGGTCTTCATCTCAACCAGAGATGAGCCTGCAACCCTGTGACAAGCAATTACATCCTTGTTAAAGCAGACATTGTGCTGCCCAGAACTGACATAGAACATGACTTTAAGAAGGAACAGTGTCCATGCTAAACATCTGCTTAGATGGAAGGGAAATACCCAGAAAATGTCAGAGTGCAATTCCAGAGCCCCAGCTACACATTCACTTGCTGATGGCAGCAAAGCCCTTGAGGTGCTGTATCAGTTCTGAAACAGCAGACGCCCAAAGTCCATTCCTATCACAGCAGGGTCACTCTGCTCCTTTGCCTTTGAATCAAGAGGCAGCTGCTGCCTGCCTGCATCTCTGCAGAGAGCACAAGGAGAAACAAGTTCTTGGCTCCCCAGTGTCCAGAGCAGCCTTGTAAATGCTCTGACAGACACGTAGTCATTCCCTGAGATGATGCATATGCAGACCCAAGTGTGGTCTGTAAGAACAAGCCATTTGGAAAAGCTGAGACCAGACTGAAAAACGTGGTTTGCACTAAGGCTCAGAACATCATTCATTTTAAGCAAATTTCAATGGAAATGCAAAAACAACAACAAAAAAAGCCGAAAGCCCCAGATATGACACCTCATTAGCAAATTCCTAGTCTAGCAATAAGGCCTGGGAGATGTATGAATAAGAATGCCTGAAGCAAGCCAAAATGATTCAGCAAGCCAAAACATTCAGGCTAGATTCTTAAGGAAGCAAGGATTATAGGATCATACTGTGACTCCATGTCCTCTTTACCCCCTACGTCCTCCCCGATCATTTCTTATGCTCATCAGCTTAACTTCAGCCACATTTGAGAGCACTGGAAGTCTCAAAGATACCAAACCCCTCTCACTTTCACGGTATCAGGTACACAGGTGAAAGATTCTCATGGACTGAGAAGCTGAGCTTCCCCTACTGGACACCAGAAGACCCATTCAGAGGACAGAGGTTATGGCTGCCACAACACCAAGGGCTCCAAAGTAGCTCTCACAGGAACACACAATTTTTCTCAGTCTTTGCCAAGTGCCCGCCACCCACTTTTCTACTGCTGATGTTTCCCTTGGAAACATTACATTTTAAGTGGTCATTTCCAAATAGACTATTTTACCACACAATTAGAAAATGCAAGTTCTCTTTTCCACTTTGGGAAATACTTCTTTTGCAGACCACTGCTGCATTTGACACAAGTGCACTGTTTTAGACTAAATCCAAACCTAGTGAAGATAGTGATGCAGCTCCAGCAAGAATTCTGCAGCTACAGAGCAGCCAATCAATATTGCATTTCACCTCAGATGTGATTACCATTCCTCTCTCAAAAACAATAAAATTTGCCCTGTCCAGTGATTAAACCTGTATCTATGGCAACATTCTGAAAGCTCAGTAAATGTAAATATCCTTTGGCTCATTCAACAAGGGTGTCTTAAAGATGACATGGTAAAATTCCATTTGTGGTCACCTTGGTTCTCTTTCTGCTGAACAGAAGAAACAGGAGGTAGAAAAACCAAATAAAAAGCAGAAATGAATGCACCATTTGCAACGTCTCTCAATCTCTCAGCAGGTATTTATGACAGCCTCAAAAGTACATTTTAAAGAATGTAAACGTTCAGGCTGGCCCTTGGTGCATTCTGTTGAGCATATTAAAAGATTCATGGGGACAATGTGACAATCTCTTTAAAAGAAAGGCATGCAATACATAAAACTCCTGTATCTGTTAATAGGCTTTCTCTCAACTGCTGGAGTGAAGCCCTCCACTCATTTGTACTGAGCACAGATTTCATACTAATAATATTCCACACTGAAGAAAAGTAAAACCAGAAATGCTAGGGATGTAATTTTGCTAGTGACTGTTAAAAATATGTTAACATAAATCATTGCACATAAATGCCTAATGACTCCCTGAAAATAAATTCAACATGGGCTAGTATTAGACAAGCTCGAATGGTTTTTCAATAAAACTCTTCAGTTGTTTCACATCGACAGAAATAAGCTTTAAGAGCTCCCCTGGCTCACGTGTGCCACAGTCTGGTGGCAGTGCAGATCCAGGCTGGGTGCACTGTCGTGTTCAGGACACAAATGACAGCTATCCCTGGCCATTGCAGGTCCCCTCTGCTTAGAGGGCTCAGCTGCTGCACATTGCATCAGTCTCTGAACCTTATCTTCTTATTACACTGAGTCTGTGCTGGACACAATGAAAACAGGCAGAATGTAACCAATATGACTCAGTGCTCACGACTTGATTGTACCTTGATTCTGTGTTTATAAGAAGTCTGGAAACTAAGGCTCATCATCTCCTCTTCCTGGGAATTAGCAGACCTGTAAAGGAACTCAGAATTATGCTGCATTTACAAGCAGTATTTAATTAGGATCTGTGTTAGCCATGATGCTGTTAAGAAGGTAGCAAGAAAGTAAAACTGGAACTATTTCATTAAGTAAAGAAACATAGTGTCTGCAAAACAATGAATGAGCCCAAGCACACCTTCCCTCAGTTGCAGAGCATGAGGCTGGCTCATCTCCCATGAGGTCAGAGATGCCATCCCATAGACGGCCTGTTGTTACAGATGCTCTTCTATCATCAGCACCAAAAGAAGCTGGAGGAAAGCCAAGGTTAAAAAGAGACCAACAGAAATAAAACTGCAGCAGGGGAGCTGAAAGAAGATTGGCACATTTTAAAGCAAGCAGGCTGATTATGCAGGAAACCACAGAGCCCCAGCTCAGCCTTGGCAATAGCTAAAGGTCACCCTGCTGCACACGGATGTGCCCCAGGGGATCTGCAGCACTGGAGAGCAGGAACACATCAGTGCCTTCAGGTGAAAGAAAGCAGGATGTTCAGCCAGGAAAACTATGCTAAAAATACACTTTCTGAAGGCAGGTGAGGAAGAAATAAAGGGAAGTGGACAAAAGGGAAATAACAGGTCACTAAGCATTCTTGTCAAAATACCTCAGGCTACAGACCTTCAATCCTCCTCATTAAGCCACCGAAAGGGTGAAGAAGGGAGTGTTGGCCTTCTGCATGTTAGCTGGTATGTGATTTACCCAAAAGGAAAATCCTTTGAAAATATCCAGGAGCCCCTTATATTTTTTGAAAAACAGAATTTGACACTGACATTAGTGCCAGTGGCAGCACAGCCCTCTCAGGGCCATGCAAGTCAAATGCATCCTAGAATGACATTAATTTGAATTAACTATCAGCTTCTATACAGCTGCTAAACTCTGCACATGAGTCTTCTTTAGAAATGAAGTACAAGCCAGGATTAGGGGTGAATTTGCAATGTAAAATGTGACTATACTGATAATGGTATTTTAGCACAGAGCTATAAATCAAAAACAAACCCCTGAGTGATAATGGGGGCAATATGGAGTATTTGAACCAGCTGCCTTAATTCCAGAGGCAGAGAAAGATCCAGTTCACAGGGGCTTGGTAACAACAGACATAAACATGAAAGAAAATAATTGAGAGGTGGCTTTCACAAAAAGATGTTCTTGTTGATGAAAAAAGGGGTCCTGTAAACGACACGATTATTTCTCCTGTATTTCTGTGGAAAAATCATCTTGACATCTTTACTGAGCTATTTCTCACTAAGATCCACATTAAAAAGAGAGTCCCAGAGATTTCATGTTACTCCAGCTAACAATACCACACTTAGCTCCAGTAGAGAGTTTGGTATTGAATTACCCTTCACCATTCAGTCTCTTAATTGAAATTTGTCATTCTAACAACCCCAGAGCACATTCAGCAGTTTCACTATAATCTACTTTAATTCTGAGGCTGACATAGGAAACACGGCACGGAAACAAGAGGGCTCAATTTTAAATTGGCTAAAATAAAGTTTATTTTACTGTTACAATATATAATCTTTTATCAACACAACTCACAAAGTGTTTACAAAATAATCTCATTTTCTGCTGCATTTTAAACACTACTTTTATACAAACTTTAAAGGTAAAATAGGAGTTTGTAGCTAAAAAGGCTTTTTGTTATATTTTTTTAGAAGCATCAGGAGAATTACTTTAAACAAAACTTTTTTTTTGTTATGGTACCACCTTCCCAGACAAAACAATGTTTTCTTGTAAAGACCTGAGGGACGATTCATGAAAGCTTTCCTTAGACAAAGGATGCCAGTCCTCTTAGGCTGACAGTGAACAAACACATTTGAGCCCTTGCAGCCAGGGGGGCAATGGAATCTGGAGGTGCATTGGGAAGAGTGTGGCCAGCAGGTCTAAGGGAAGTGATCCTGCCCCTCTACTCAGCCCTGGTGAGGCCACATCTGGAGTGCTGTGTCCAGTTCTGGGCTCCTCCGTACAAGAAAGACAAGGAGCTCCTGGAGGGGGCCCAGAAGAGGCCACAAAAGGTTGCTCTGCTCCTTACTGACACTTAAATCCCCCTCACTGCTCCTGGCAATGTCCCCTCCATGCCTGACTGGCTGTCCAGGGCTTCCAAGTCTGGATGGAGCTCAGGGCTGCTGCTCGGATGTCTCCAAGCTCCAGAACCCCTGTACAGCTCAATCAAAACCTCAGCCCTGGACTTACCACAGTCACTGCTGCTGCCTCACCAGCTGACTGAAAGAAATAAAGGAGGATTGGAAGAAGGAAGAACTTCTTCACACTGAGGGTGGCACAGCACTGAACAGGCTGCCCAAGGAGGGTGTGGAGTCTCCCTCTCTGGAGACATTCAAAACCCACCTGGATGCATTCCCGTGTCACCTACTCCAGGTGACCCTGCCTTGGCAGGGGGTTGGACTGGATGATCTCCAGAGGTCTTTCAACCCTAACAATTCTGTGGTTCTGTAACTTAGGTGCTCTAAAATGCCTTACAAAGGAATCTCTTCCTTTTCCCTGCACTGACTGTAGGGAAGGCAAGGAGCGTGCTGCCTGATGGAAGCTTTCATGAATCCCCACACTGATGACCCAGTATGCAGCAAGACCATAACACACAGAGCTCTCTGATCCTTAATGCTGCACAAGACAACACGGAAATCTTAAACAGAAGAAAATTTGAAGTGTTACAGTTGTCACAAAACCTAGTATTTTAACATGTTAAAATTAAAGTCACCTAATGTCTTCCGTGAATCTGGTAGTAACAGGCAGGTATTACATTACTCAACCCTGGTCTCCACTACAATGCAATGCACTAGAACACATCAGAAAGAGTGGAAAAAGCAACCATTTTCACAGCTGCTGGAGAGGTATGTGCTAAAGTGAATGGATTTCTGCTTCTAACAGTCAAGTGAGTTGACATATTTTACATGATAGAAGAATCAGGTTGACAGTGATTACTTTATATACAGCAAGCAGGTAGAAAGAGGTGCTACTTTTTTTTTTCATGCATAGTTTAACCAGCTTACAGCTAGCTCATCTCCATTCACACTAGAGATGCATGATCCACCATTTGGTTTAAGCCAAACTACCAGCAAATATATTTCCAGTGCAAACAAAATTGTCTTTCTTCAAGAAAAACAACTAAATTTAATGCTACTTCTCAAAAAACAATGCTTATGCTGCATCATTTTCTACCTATTTTGGTCTGCATTTCTGAAGTTTCCTTCCTCTCCCCAAATCACATCCAAAGACAGATGATCACAGTACACTTCTTTTTTTTTTTTTTTAGGCAAATGACTGTCTCTTCCCCAAAACAAATTATACTGCTCACTGAAGATCATCCCTGAGTGCACTGTTCTAGCTAGACACGTAGACAGCAAGAGATATCTCAGAGCTTAGAGGGAAAAAAGGCTGTTCACCCTGTGAAATCTTGTGGTTTTAGAAAGTAAAAAAAATTCAGCTACTTTGAGCATTTAATTTCCCTGAGCTGAGTGAAATTTGAAGATAGTAATTTGTGACATGAAGCATAGCAACATCTACAGCTGTACTTACGGAAGCTGCAATATTTTACAGTGGTGAAGTCAGACACTACATTACAAGCACACAGCAGTTACGGTGGTTCCTTTCACTTGCTTCCTGCCACAGGAAATGCGATGGCTTCTTTGGTGAGAAACAGCAGTGAAGAAGCTCCATGACTTCAGATTCTTTTGCCTTCTGATATTCCAGCAACCTTTAAGTTAGTGGAGATACCACCAGGCCATAGTGCAGCACAAGTAGACCATCCTAGAGAGAAGAGAAGAGAAAGAAACTGTTTCATCATAGCACTTTCCCTTCTCCTCGAGGCATTTCTGTCACCACCTGGTACAACAATTGCTGCATGGCAGGACCCCAGGTACAATATCACCCTTTTATACCGTGTCCCTTCCGTATGGACAAGGCAAGTTTTGATATATCAAGGCAAATAATTGTATTCCCCTCTCCTCTTTCAGATGGAGAAGGGTGTTAAAAAGAAAAGTAAAATCTGGTACTGCTTTTATTTTAAAAGTTTTAATTGCATTATCTTCATACAGTAAGCTCTTGTTTACAAGTCGTGCTGATATCCACATCATATGGTGGAGCAAAAAAAAAAGTAATCCATTAAGTAGTTCTAGAAGGTGCTGCCAGAAGTTGTAGAAGAGTCTAGACTACTACTACATACATTTATTGAGTAATAATATTGAATTAAAAGACCTCAAAATGACAAACTAGTAGTTTATTAACTCATGTTTCTCCTCTTCAAAGACTGCTCAACATAATGAAAAAACCCTTTCACCTGGGAAACAGGACACTTCTGACCCATTAGTCTTGCTTATGTCAATTCACACACAGCTGCTGAAAGGCCTAGCACTTAGTCTGCTTCCACCACAGATCCACTGGGAACCTGACATTGTATTACACCTGTTTATATGGGCAGACTTAAAAAAAAATTTTCTTTTGAAGAGAGAACTACATTAGTACCAGCTGACATGTTAGAACTTCTACCATATTTTGC